>NW_027184622.1:4410875-4725937 GCF_032405125.1 Capricornis sumatraensis | reverse complement strand
TTGAAAGCAGGGAAAGGATCCCTCATCTCGAGCTCCGAGGGGGAAACGGGGCTCCTCTGGATGTGGGCAGGACCATCGTGCTTCCTCTCGAGTGGAGACGGGTATGGCGGTGAACTTCTTGAGTTGCAGCAAGGGTGTGAAAGACCCTTTCGAAGTTCCAGAGGTTAGGTGTCATTAGTCTCCAGACGCCTCATCGGAAATAGGCCTCATCTCGCCTGGAAGGGAGAACTTCCTGGATTTTCTCGAGTTGCGGCAGGAGTTCTCGAGTTACGACGCGGACCTCAGGGACCCGCCCTGGTGGACTCAGGAGAGGCCAGTCCCCATGCGAGGTGCTAGGGGGCCTCTCGGGATTCCTCTCCCGTCGATACCGGGGCCAAAAACCTTGTGCGGAGTTAGGGTCAGAATCGAGGATTCCTCTCAGGGGCTGACATGGATCTTTGTGTACTTGTGGAGTCTCCCCAGGGGAGTCAGGCCTCGTCTCGAGTGGGGGCATGCATGTGCGCTTTCCTTCCAGGCTGTAGCAGCAATGTCACGCTTCCCGTCGCGTGGATCAAAGGATCTGTGGTTTTCCCTCGAGGCTTTCCCTCGAGGCTTTCCCACAGGGCTGTCCCATGTGCCACCGTGGTGTGAGTCGATCCTCGGCGTGAAAGATGAGCCAGTGCAGGGCAAAGAGCTTCCTCTGGAATGGACTGAGATATCTGGGGGACTCTTGGAATGGTGGTACGACCATGGAGTTCCTCTCGCCTTTCCTGTTGAGAGTGCCTCCTCTTGAGATGCGACGGGAACGCCGGGAATTCTTTCCCGTTGAAAGCAGGGAAAGGATCCCTCATCTCGAGCTATGAGGGGGAAACGGGGCTCCTCTGGATTTGGGAGGGACCTTCGTGCTTCCTCGCGAGTGGAGACGGGTATGGCGGTGAACTTCTTGAGTTGCAGCAAGGGTGTGAAAGACCCTTTCGAAGTTCCAGAGGTTAAGTGTCATTAGTCTCCAGACGCCTCATCGGAAATAGGCCTCATCTAGCCTGCAAGGGAGAATTTCCTGGATTTTCTCGAGTTGCAGCCGGTGTTCTCGAGTTATGATGGGGACCTCAGGGACCCGCCCTGGTGGCCTCAGGAGAGGCCAGTCCCCAGGCGAGGTGCTAGGGGGCCTCTCGGGATTCCTCTCCCGTCGATACCGGGGCCAAAAACCTTGTGCGGAGTCAGGGCCAGAACCGAGGATTCCTCTCAGGGGCTGACATGGATCTTTGTGTACTTGTGGAGTCTCCCCAGGGGAGTCAGGCCTCGTCTCGAGTGGGGGCATGCATGTGCGCTTTCCTTACAGGCTGTAGCAGCAATTTCACGCTTCCCGTCGCGTGGATCAAAGGATCTGTGGTTTTCCCTCGAGGCTTTCCCTCGAGGCTTTCCCACAGGGCTGTTCCACGTGCCACCGTGATGTGAGTCGATCCTCGGCGTGAAAGATGAGCCAGTGCAGGGCAAAGAGGTTCCTCTGGAATGGACTGAGACATCTGGGGGACTCTTGGAATGGTGGTACGACCATGGAGTTCCTCTCGCCTTTCCTGTTGAGAGTGCCTCCTCTTGAGATGCGACGGGAACGCCGGGAATTCGTTCCCGTTGAAAGCAGGGAAAGGATCCCTCATCTTGAGCTACGAGGTTGAAACGGGGCTCCTCTGGATGTGGGCGGGACGATCATGCTTCCTCTCGAGTGGAGACGGGTATGGCGGTGAACTTCTTGAGTTGCAGCAAGGGTGTGAAAGACCCTTTCGAAGTTCCAGAGGTTAGGTGTCATTAGTCTCCAGACGCCTCATTGGAAATAGACCTCATCTCGCCTGGAAGGGAGAACTTCCTGGATTTTCTCGAGTTGCGGCAGGTGTTCTCGAGTTACGACGCGGACCTCAGGGACCCGCCCTGGTGGACTCAGGAGAGGCCAGTCCCCATGCGAGGTGCTAGGGGGCCTCTCGGGATTCCTCTCCCGTCGATACCGGGGCCAAAAACCTTGTGCGGAGTCTGGGCCAGAACCGAGGATTCCTCTCAGGGGCTGACATGGATCTTTGTGTACTTGTGGAGTCTCCCCAGGGGAGTCAGGCCTCGTCTCGAGTGGGGGCATGCATGTGCGCTTTCCTTCCAGGCTGTAGCAGCAATGTCACGCTTCCCGACGCGTGGATCAAAGGATCTGTGGTTTTCCCTCGAGGCTTTCCCTCGAGGCTTTCCCACAGGGCTGTCCCACGTGCCACCGTGGTGTGAGTCGATCCTCGGCGTGAAAGATGAGCCAGTGCAGGGCAAAGAGGTTCCTCTGGAATGGACTGAGACATCTGGGGGACTCTTGGAATGGTGGTACGACCATGGAGTTCCTCTCGCCTTTCCTGTTGAGAGTGCCTCCTCTTGAGATGCGACGGGAACGCCGGGAATTCGTTCCCGTTGAAAGCAGGGAAAGGATCCCTCATCTCGAGCTACGAGGGGGAAACGGGGCTCCTCTGGATGTGGGCGGAACCATCGTGCTTCCTCTCGTGTGGAGACGGGTATGGCGGTGAACTTCTTGAGTTGCAGCAAGGGTGTGAAAGACCCTTTCGAAGTTCCAGAGGTTAGGTGTCATTAGTCTCCAGACGCCTCATCGGAAATAGGCCTCATCTCGCCTGGAAGGGAGAACTTCCTGGATTTTCTCGAGTTGCGGCAGGTGTTCTCGAGTTACGACGCGGACCTCAGGGACCCGCCCTGGTGGCCTCAGGAGAGGCCAGTCCCCATGCGAGGTGCTAGGGGGCCTCTCGGGATTCCTCTCCCGTCGATACCGGGGCCAAAAACCTTGTGCGGAGTCAGGGCCAGAACCGAGGATTCCACTCAGGGGCTGACATGGATCTTTGTGTACTTGTGGAGTCTCCCCAGGGGAGTCAGGCCTCGTCTCGAGTGGGGGCATGCATGTGCGCTTTCCTTCCAGGCTGTAGCAGCAATGTCACGCTTCCCGTCGCGTGGATCAAAGGATCTGTGGTTTTCCCTCGAGGCTTTCCCTCGAGGCTTTCCCACAGGGCTGTCCCACGTGCCACCGTGGTGTGAGTCGATCCTTGGCGTGAAAGATGAGCCAGTGCAGGGCAAAGAGGTTCCTCTGGAATGGACTGAGACATCTGGGGGACTCTTGGAATGGTGGTACGACCATGGAGTTCCTCTCGCCTTTCCTGTTGAGAGTGCCTCCTCTTGAGATGCGACGTGAACGCCGGGAATTCTTTCCCGTTGAAAGCAGGGAAAGGATCCCTCATCTCGAGCTACGAGGGGGAAACGGGGCTCCTCTTAATGTGGGCGGGACAATCGTGCTTCCTCTCGAGTGGAGACGGGTATGGCAGTGAACTTCTTGAGTTGCAGCAAGGGTGTGAAAGACCCTTTCGAAGTTCCAGAGGTTAGGTGTCATTAGTCTCCAGACGCCTCATCGGAAATAGGCCTCATCTAGCCTGGAAGGGAGAACTTCCTGGATTTTCTCGAGTTGTGGCAGGTGTTCTCGAGTTACGACGGGGACCTCAGGGACCCGCCCTGGTGGCCTCAGGAGAGGCCAGTCCCCATGCGAGTTGCTAGGGGGCCTCTCGAGATTCCTCTCCCGTCGATACCGGATCCAAAAACCTTGTGTGGAGTCAGGGCCGGAACCGAGGATTCCTCTCAGGGGCTGACATGTATCTTTGGGTACTTCTGGAGTCTCCCCAGGGAAGTCAGGCCTCGTCTCGAGTGGGGGCATGCACGTGCGCTTTCCTTCCAGGCTGTAGCAGCAATGTCACGCTTCCCGTCGCGTGGATCAAAGGATCTGTGGTTTTCCCTCGAGGCTTTCCCTCGAGGCTTTCCCACAGGGCTGTCCCACGTGCCACCGTGGTGTGAGTCGATCCTCGGTGTGAAAGATGAGCCAGTGCAGGGCAAAGAGGTTCCTCTGGAATGGACTGAGACTTCTGGGGGACTCCTAGAATGGTGGTACGACCATGGAGTTCCTCTCGCCTTTCCTGTTGAGAGTGCCTCCTCTTGAGATGCGACGGGAACGCCGGGAATTCTTTCCCGTTGAAAGCAGGGAAAGGATCCCTCATCTCGAGCTACGAGGGGGAAACGGGGATCCTGTGGATGTGGGCGGGACCATCGTGCTTCCTCTCCAGTGGAGACGGGTATGGCGGTGAACTTCTTGAGTCGCAGCAAGGGTGTGAAAGACCCTTTCGAAGTTCCAGAGGTTAGGTGTCATTAGTCTCCAGACGCCTCATCGGAAATACGCCTCATCTCGCCTGGAAGGGAGAACTTCCTGGATTTTCTCGAGTTGCGGCAGGTGCTCTCGAGTTACGACGGGAACCGCAGGGACCCGCTCTGGTGGCCGCAGGAGAGGCCAGTCCCCATGCGAGTTGCTAGGGGGCCTCTCGGGATTCCTCTCCCGTCGATACCGGGGCCAGAAACTTTGTGTGGAGTCAGGGCCGGAAACGAGGATTCCTCTCAGGGGCTGACATGGATCTTTGGGTACTTCTGGAGTCTCCCCAGGGGAGTCAGGCCTCGTCTCGAGTGGGGGCATGCACGTGTGCTTTCCTTCCAGGCTGTAGCAGCAATGTCCCGCTTCCCGTCGCGTGGATCAAAGGATCTGCGGTATTCCCTCGAGGCTTTCCCTCGAGGTTTTCCCACAGGGCTGTCCCACGTGCCACCGTGGTGTGAGTCGATCCTCGGCATGAAAGATGAGCCAGTGCAGGGCAAAGAGGTTCCTCTGGAATGGACTGAGACATCTGGGGGACTCTTGGAATGGTGGTACGACCATGGAGTTCCTCTCGCCTTTCCTGTTGAGAATGCCTCCTCTTGAGATGCGACGGGAACGCCGGGAATTCTTTCCCGTTGAAAGCAGGGAAAGGATCCCTCATCTCGAGCTAAGAGGGGGAAACGGGGATCCTCTGGATGTGGGCGGGACCATCGTGCTTCCTCTCGAGTGGAGACGGGTATGGCGGTGAACTTCTTGAGTTGCAGCAAGGGTGTGAAAGACCCTTTCGAAGTTCCAGAGGTTAGGTGTCATTAATCTCCAGACGCCTCATCGGAAATAGGCCTCATCTCGCCTGGAAAGGAGAACTTCCTGGATTTTCTCGAGTTGCGGCAGGTGTTCTCGAGTTACGACGGGGACCTCAGGGACCCGCCCTGGTGGCCTCAGGAGAGGCCAGTCCCCATGCGAGTTGCTAGGGGGCCTCTCGGGATTCCTCTCCCGTCGATACCGGGGCCAAAAACCTTGTGTGGAGTCAGGGCCGGAACCGAGGATTCCTCTCAGGGGCTGACATGGATCTTTGGGTACTTCTGGAGTCTCCCCAGGGGAGTCAGGCCTCGTCTCGAGTGGGGGCATGCACGTGCGCTTTCCTTCCAGGCTGTAGCAGCAATGTCACGCTTCCCGTCGCGTGGATCAAAGGATCTGTGGTTTTCCCTCGAGGCTTTCCCTCGAGGCTTTCCCACAGGGCTGTCCCACGTGCCACCGTGGTGTGATTCGATCCTCGGCGTGAAAGATGAGCCAGTGCAGGGCAAAGAGGTTCCTCTGGAATGGACTGAGACTTCTGGGGGACTCTTGGAATGGTGGTACGACCATGGAGTTCCTCTCGCCTTTCCTGTTGAGAGTGCCTCCTCTTGAGATGCGACGGGAACGCCGGGAATTCTTTCCCGTTGAAAGCAGGGAAAGGATCCCTCATCTCGAGCTACGAGGGGGAAACGGGGATCCTCTGGATGTGGGCGGGACCATCGTGCTTCCTCTCCAGTGGAGACGGGTATGGCGGTGAACTTCTTGAGTCGCAGCAAGGGTGTGAAAGACCCTTTCGAAGTTCCAGAGGTTAGGTGTCATTAGTCTCCAGACGCCTCATCGGAAATAGGCCTCATCTCGCCTGGAAGGGAGAACTTCCTGGATTTTCTCGAGTTGTGGCAGGTGTTCTCGAGTTACGACGGGGACCTCAGGGACCCGCCCTGGTGGCCTCAGGAGTGGCCAGTCCCCATGCGAGGTGCTAGGGGGCCTCTCGGGATTCCTCTCCCGTCGATACCGGGGCCAAAAACCTTGTGTGGAGTCAGGGCCGGAACCGAGGATTCCTCTCAAGGGCTGACATGGATATTTGGGTACTTGTGGAGTCTCCCCAGGGGAGTCAGGCCTCGTCTCGAGTGGGGGCATGCATGTGCGCATTCCTTCCAGGCTGTAGCAGCAATGTCACGCTTCCCGTGGCGTGGATCAAAGGATCTGTGGTTTTCCCTCGAGGCTTTCCCTCGAGGCTTTCCCACAGGGCTGTTCCACGTGCCACCGTGATGTGAGTCGATTCTCGGCGTGAAAGATGAGCCAGTGCAGGGCAAAGAGGTTCCTCTGGAATGGACTGAGACATCTGGGGGACTCTTGGAATGGTGGTACGACCATGGAGTTCCTCTCGCCTTTCCTGTTGAGAGTGCCTCCTCTTGAGATGCGACGGGAACGCCGGGAATTCGTTCCCGTTGAAAGCAGGGAAAGGATCCCTCATCTTGAGCTACGAGGTTGAAACGGGGCTCCTCTGGATGTGGGCGGGACCATCGTGCTTCCTCTCGAGTGGAGACGGGTATGGCGGTGAACTTCTTGAGTTGCAGCAAGGGTGTGAAAGACCCTTTCGAAGTTCCAGAGGTTAGGTGTCATTAGTCTCCAGACGCCTCATCGGAAATAGACCTCATCTCGCCTGGAAGGGAGAACTTCCTGGATTTTCTCGAGTTGCGGCAGGTGTTCTCGAGTTACGACGCGGACCTCAGGGACCCGCCCTGGTGGACTCAGGAGAGGCCAGTCCCCATGCGAGTTGCTAGGGGGCCTCTCGGGATTCCTCTCCCGTCGATACCGGGGCCAAAAACCTTGTGCGGAGTCTGGGCCAGAACCGAGGATTCCTCTCAGGGGCTGACATGGATCTTTGTGTACTTGTGGAGTCTCCCCAGGGGAGTCAGGCCTCGTCTCGAGTGGGGGCATGCATGTGCGCTTTCCTTCCAGGCTGTAGCAGCAATGTCACGCTTCCCGACGCGTGGATCAAAGGATCTGTGGTTTTCCCTCGAGGCTTTCCCTCGAGGCTTTCCCACAGGGCTGTCCCACGTGCCACCGTGGTGTGAGTCGATCCTCGGCGTGAAAGATGAGCCAGTGCAGGGCAAAGAGGTTCCTCTGGAATGGACTGAGACATCTGGGGGACTCTTGGAATGGTGGTACGACCATGGAGTTCCTCTCGCCTTTCCTGTTGAGAGTGCCTCCTCTTGAGATGCGACGGGAACGCCGGGAATTCGTTCCCGTTGAAAGCAGGGAAAGGATCCCTCATCTCGAGCTACGAGGGGGAAACGGGGCTCCTCTGGATGTGGGCGGAACCATCGTGCTTCCTCTCGTGTGGAGACGGGTATGGCGGTGAACTTCTTGAGTTGCAGCAAGGGTGTGAAAGACCCTTTCGAAGTTCCAGAGGTTAGGTGTCATTAGTCTCCAGACGCCTCATCGGAAATAGGCCTCATCTCGCCTGGAAGGGAGAACTTCCTGGATTTTCTCGAGTTGCGGCAGGTGTTCTCGAGTTACGACGCGGACCTCAGGGACCCGCCCTGGTGGCCTCAGGAGAGGCCAGTCCCCATGCGAGGTGCTAGGGGGCCTCTCGGGATTCCTCTCCCGTTGATACCGGGGCCAAAAACCTTGTGCGGAGTCAGGGCCAGAACCGAGGATTCCACTCAGGGGCTGACATGGATCTTTGTGTACTTGTGGAGTCTCCCCAGGGGAGTCAGGCCTCGTCTCGAGTGGGGGCATGCATGTGCGCTTTCCTTCCAGGCTGTAGCAGCAATGTCACGCTTCCCGTCGCGTGGATCAAAGGATCTGTGGTTTTCCCTCGAGGCTTTCCCTCGAGGCTTTCCCACAGGGCTGTCCCACGTGCCACCGTGGTGTGAGTCGATCCTTGGCGTGAAAGATGAGCCAGTGCAGGGCAAAGAGGTTCCTCTGGAATGGACTGAGACATCTGGGGGACTCTTGGAATGGTGGTACGACCATGGAGTTCCTCTCGCCTTTCCTGTTGAGAGTGCCTCCTCTTGAGATGCGACGTGAACGCCGGGAATTCTTTCCCGTTGAAAGCAGGGAAAGGATCCCTCATCTCGAGCTACGAGGGGGAAACGGGGCTCCTCTTAATGTGGGCGGGACAATCGTGCTTCCTCTCGAGTGGAGACGGGTATGGCAGTGAACTTCTTGAGTTGCAGCAAGGGTGTGAAAGACCCTTTCGAAGTTCCAGAGGTTAGGTGTCATTAGTCTCCAGACGCCTCATCGGAAATAGGCCTCATCTAGCCTGGAAGGGAGAACTTCCTGGATTTTCTCGAGTTGCGGCAGGTGCTCTCGAGTTACGACGGGAACCGCAGGGACCCGCTCTGGTGGCCGCAGGAGAGGCCAGTCCCCATGCGAGTTGCTAGGGGGCCTCTCGGGATTCCTCTCCCGTCGATACCGGGGCCAGAAACTTTGTGTGGAGTCAGGGCCGGAAACGAGGATTCCTCTCAGGGGCTGACATGGATCTTTGGGTACTTCTGGAGTCTCCCCAGGGGAGTCAGGCCTCGTCTCGAGTGGGGGCATGCACGTGCGCTTTCCTTCCAGGCTGTAGCAGCAATGTCACGCTTCCCGTCGCGTGGATCAAAGGATCTGTGGTTTTCCCTCGAGGCTTTCCCTCGAGGCTTTCCCACAGGGCTGTCCCACGTGCCACCGTGGTGTGAGTCGATCCTCGGTGTGAAAGATGAGCCAGTGCAGGGCAAAGAGGTTCCTCTGGAATGGACTGAGACTTCTGGGGGACTCCTAGAATGGTGGTACGACCATGGAGTTCCTCTCGCCTTTCCTGTTGAGAGTGCCTCCTCTTGAGATGCGACGGGAACGCCGGGAATTCTTTCCCGTTGAAAGCAGGGAAAGGATCCCTCATCTCGAGCTACGAGGGGGAAACGGGGATCCTGTGGATGTGGGCGGGACCATCGTGCTTCCTCTCCAGTGGAGACGGGTATGGCGGTGAACTTCTTGAGTCGCAGCAAGGGTGTGAAAGACCCTTTCGAAGTTCCAGAGGTTAGGTGTCATTAGTCTCCAGACGCCTCATCGGAAATACGCCTCATCTCGCCTGGAAGGGAGAACTTCCTGGATTTTCTCGAGTTGCGGCAGGTGCTCTCGAGTTACGACGGGAACCGCAGGGACCCGCTCTGGTGGCCGCAGGAGAGGCCAGTCCCCATGCGAGTTGCTAGGGGGCCTCTCGGGATTCCTCTCCCGTCGATACCGGGGCCAGAAACTTTGTGTGGAGTCAGGGCCGGAAACGAGGATTCCTCTCAGGGGCTGACATGGATCTTTGGGTACTTCTGGAGTCTCCCCAGGGGAGTCAGGCCTCGTCTCGAGTGGGGGCATGCACGTGTGCTTTCCTTCCAGGCTGTAGCAGCAATGTCCCGCTTCCCGTCGCGTGGATCAAAGGATCTGCGGTATTCCCTCGAGGCTTTCCCTCGAGGTTTTCCCACAGGGCTGTCCCACGTGCCACCGTGGTGTGAGTCGATCCTCGGCATGAAAGATGAGCCAGTGCAGGGCAAAGAGGTTCCTCTGGAATGGACTGAGACATCTGGGGGACTCTTGGAATGGTGGTACGACCATGGAGTTCCTCTCGCCTTTCCTGTTGAGAATGCCTCCTCTTGAGATGCGACGGGAACGCCGGGAATTCTTTCCCGTTGAAAGCAGGGAAAGGATCCCTCATCTCGAGCTAAGAGGGGGAAACGGGGATCCTCTGGATGTGGGCGGGACCATCGTGCTTCCTCTCGAGTGGAGACGGGTATGGCGGTGAACTTCTTGAGTTGCAGCAAGGGTGTGAAAGACCCTTTCGAAGTTCCAGAGGTTAGGTGTCATTAATCTCCAGACGCCTCATCGGAAATAGGCCTCATCTCGCCTGGAAAGGAGAACTTCCTGGATTTTCTCGAGTTGCGGCAGGTGTTCTCGAGTTACGACGGGGACCTCAGGGACCCGCCCTGGTGGCCTCAGGAGAGGCCAGTCCCCATGCGAGTTGCTAGGGGGCCTCTCGGGATTCCTCTCCCGTCGATACCGGGGCCAAAAACCTTGTGTGGAGTCAGGGCCGGAACCGAGGATTCCTCTCAGGGGCTGACATGGATCTTTGGGTACTTCTGGAGTCTCCCCAGGGGAGTCAGGCCTCGTCTCGAGTGGGGGCATGCACGTGCGCTTTCCTTCCAGGCTGTAGCAGCAATGTCACGCTTCCCGTCGCGTGGATCAAAGGATCTGTGGTTTTCCCTCGAGGCTTTCCCTCGAGGCTTTCCCACAGGGCTGTCCCACGTGCCACCGTGGTGTGATTCGATCCTCGGCGTGAAAGATGAGCCAGTGCAGGGCAAAGAGGTTCCTCTGGAATGGACTGAGACTTCTGGGGGACTCTTGGAATGGTGGTACGACCATGGAGTTCCTCTCGCCTTTTCCTGTTGAGAGTGCCTCCTCTTGAGATGCGACGGGAACGCCGGGAATTCTTTCCCGTTGAAAGCAGGGAAAGGATCCCTCATCTCGAGCTACGAGGGGGAAACGGGGATCCTCTGGATGTGGGCGGGACCATCGTGCTTCCTCTCCAGTGGAGACGGGTATGGCGGTGAACTTCTTGAGTCGCAGCAAGGGTGTGAAAGACCCTTTCGAAGTTCCAGAGGTTAGGTGTCATTAGTCTCCAGACGCCTCATCGGAAATAGGCCTCATCTCGCCTGGAAGGGAGAACTTCCTGGATTTTCTCGAGTTGTGGCAGGTGTTCTCGAGTTACGACGGGGACCTCAGGGACCCGCCCTGGTGGCCTCAGGAGTGGCCAGTCCCCATGCGAGGTGCTAGGGGGCCTCTCGGGATTCCTCTCCCGTCGATACCGGGGCCAAAAACCTTGTGTGGAGTCAGGGCCGGAACCGAGGATTCCTCTCAAGGGCTGACATGGATATTTGGGTACTTGTGGAGTCTCCCCAGGGGAGTCAGGCCTCGTCTCGAGTGGGGGCATGCATGTGCGCATTCCTTCCAGGCTGTAGCAGCAATGTCACGCTTCCCGTGGCGTGGATCAAAGGATCTGTGGTTTTCCCTCGAGGCTTTCCCTCGAGGCTTTCCCACAGGGCTGTTCCACGTGCCACCGTGATGTGAGTCGATTCTCGGCGTGAAAGATGAGCCAGTGCAGGGCAAAGAGGTTCCTCTGGAATGGACTGAGACATCTGGGGGACTCTTGGAATGGTGGTACGACCATGGAGTTCCTCTCGCCTTTCCTGTTGAGAGTGCCTCCTCTTGAGATGCGACGGGAACGCCGGGAATTCGTTCCCGTTGAAAGCAGGGAAAGGATCCCTCATCTTGAGCTACGAGGTTGAAACGGGGCTCCTCTGGATGTGGGCGGGACCATCGTGCTTCCTCTCGAGTGGAGACGGGTATGGCGGTGAACTTCTTGAGTTGCAGCAAGGGTGTGAAAGACCCTTTCGAAGTTCCAGAGGTTAGGTGTCATTAGTCTCCAGACGCCTCATCGGAAATAGACCTCATCTCGCCTGGAAGGGAGAACTTCCTGGATTTTCTCGAGTTGCGGCAGGTGTTCTCGAGTTACGACGCGGACCTCAGGGACCCGCCCTGGTGGACTCAGGAGAGGCCAGTCCCCATGCGAGTTGCTAGGGGGCCTCTCGGGATTCCTCTCCCGTCGATACCGGGGCCAAAAACCTTGTGCGGAGTCTGGGCCAGAACCGAGGATTCCTCTCAGGGGCTGACATGGATCTTTGTGTACTTGTGGAGTCTCCCCAGGGGAGTCAGGCCTCGTCTCGAGTGGGGGCATGCATGTGCGCTTTCCTTCCAGGCTGTAGCAGCAATGTCACGCTTCCCGACGCGTGGATCAAAGGATCTGTGGTTTTCCCTCGAGGCTTTCCCTCGAGGCTTTCCCACAGGGCTGTCCCACGTGCCACCGTGGTGTGAGTCGATCCTCGGCGTGAAAGATGAGCCAGTGCAGGGCAAAGAGGTTCCTCTGGAATGGACTGAGACATCTGGGGGACTCTTGGAATGGTGGTACGACCATGGAGTTCCTCTCGCCTTTCCTGTTGAGAGTGCCTCCTCTTGAGATGCGACGGGAACGCCGGGAATTCGTTCCCGTTGAAAGCAGGGAAAGGATCCCTCATCTCGAGCTACGAGGGGGAAACGGGGCTCCTCTGGATGTGGGCGGAACCATCGTGCTTCCTCTCGTGTGGAGACGGGTATGGCGGTGAACTTCTTGAGTTGCAGCAAGGGTGTGAAAGACCCTTTCGAAGTTCCAGAGGTTAGGTGTCATTAGTCTCCAGACGCCTCATCGGAAATAGGCCTCATCTCGCCTGGAAGGGAGAACTTCCTGGATTTTCTCGAGTTGCGGCAGGTGTTCTCGAGTTACGACGCGGACCTCAGGGACCCGCCCTGGTGGCCTCAGGAGAGGCCAGTCCCCATGCGAGGTGCTAGGGGGCCTCTCGGGATTCCTCTCCCGTTGATACCGGGGCCAAAAACCTTGTGCGGAGTCAGGGCCAGAACCGAGGATTCCACTCAGGGGCTGACATGGATCTTTGTGTACTTGTGGAGTCTCCCCAGGGGAGTCAGGCCTCGTCTCGAGTGGGGGCATGCATGTGCGCTTTCCTTCCAGGCTGTAGCAGCAATGTCACGCTTCCCGTCGCGTGGATCAAAGGATCTGTGGTTTTCCCTCGAGGCTTTCCCTCGAGGCTTTCCCACAGGGCTGTCCCACGTGCCACCGTGGTGTGAGTCGATCCTTGGCGTGAAAGATGAGCCAGTGCAGGGCAAAGAGGTTCCTCTGGAATGGACTGAGACATCTGGGGGACTCTTGGAATGGTGGTACGACCATGGAGTTCCTCTCGCCTTTCCTGTTGAGAGTGCCTCCTCTTGAGATGCGACGTGAACGCCGGGAATTCTTTCCCGTTGAAAGCAGGGAAAGGATCCCTCATCTCGAGCTACGAGGGGGAAACGGGGCTCCTCTTAATGTGGGCGGGACAATCGTGCTTCCTCTCGAGTGGAGACGGGTATGGCAGTGAACTTCTTGAGTTGCAGCAAGGGTGTGAAAGACCCTTTCGAAGTTCCAGAGGTTAGGTGTCATTAGTCTCCAGACGCCTCATCGGAAATAGGCCTCATCTAGCCTGGAAGGGAGAACTTCCTGGATTTTCTCGAGTTGCGGCAGGTGTTCTCGAGTTACGACGGGGACCTCAGGGACCCGCCCTGGTGGCCTCAGGAGAGGCCAGTCCCCATGCGAGTTGCTAGGGGGCCTCTCGAGATTCCTCTCCCGTCGATACCGGGGCCAAAAACCTTGTGTGGAGTCAGGGCCGGAACCGAGGATTCCTCTCAGGGGCTGACATGTATCTTTGGGTACTTCTGGAGTCTCCCCAGGGAAGTCAGGCCTCGTCTCGAGTGGGGGCATGCACGTGCGCTTTCCTTCCAGGCTGTAGCAGCAATGTCACGCTTCCCGTCGCGTGGATCAAAGGATCTGTGGTTTTCCCTCGAGGCTTTCCCTCGAGGCTTTCCCACAGGGCTGTCCCACGTGCCACCGTGGTGTGAGTCGATCCTCGGTGTGAAAGATGAGCCAGTGCAGGGCAAAGAGGTTCCTCTGGAATGGACTGAGACTTCTGGGGGACTCCTAGAATGGTGGTACGACCATGGAGTTCCTCTCGCCTTTCCTGTTGAGAGTGCCTCCTCTTGAGATGCGACGGGAACGCCGGGAATTCTTTCCCGTTGAAAGCAGGGAAAGGATCCCTCATCTCGAGCTACGAGGGGGAAACGGGGATCCTGTGGATGTGGGCGGGACCATCGTGCTTCCTCTCCAGTGGAGACGGGTATGGCGGTGAACTTCTTGAGTCGCAGCAAGGGTGTGAAAGACCCTTTCGAAGTTCCAGAGGTTAGGTGTCATTAGTCTCCAGACGCCTCATCGGAAATACGCCTCATCTCGCCTGGAAGGGAGAACTTCCTGGATTTTCTCGAGTTGCGGCAGGTGCTCTCGAGTTACGACGGGAACCGCAGGGACCCGCTCTGGTGGCCGCAGGAGAGGCCAGTCCCCATGCGAGTTGCTAGGGGGCCTCTCGGGATTCCTCTCCCGTCGATACCGGGGCCAGAAACTTTGTGTGGAGTCAGGGCCGGAAACGAGGATTCCTCTCAGGGGCTGACATGGATCTTTGGGTACTTCTGGAGTCTCCCCAGGGGAGTCAGGCCTCGTCTCGAGTGGGGGCATGCACGTGTGCTTTCCTTCCAGGCTGTAGCAGCAATGTCCCGCTTCCCGTCGCGTGGATCAAAGGATCTGCGGTATTCCCTCGAGGCTTTCCCTCGAGGTTTTCCCACAGGGCTGTCCCACGTGCCACCGTGGTGTGAGTCGATCCTCGGCATGAAAGATGAGCCAGTGCAGGGCAAAGAGGTTCCTCTGGAATGGACTGAGACATCTGGGGGACTCTTGGAATGGTGGTACGACCATGGAGTTCCTCTCGCCTTTCCTGTTGAGAATGCCTCCTCTTGAGATGCGACGGGAACGCCGGGAATTCTTTCCCGTTGAAAGCAGGGAAAGGATCCCTCATCTCGAGCTACGAGGGGGAAACGGGGATCCTCTGGATGTGGGCGGGACCATCGTGCTTCCTCTCGAGTGGAGACGGGTATGGCGGTGAACTTCTTGAGTTGCAGCAAGGGTGTGAAAGACCCTTTCGAAGTTCCAGAGGTTAGGTGTCATTAATCTCCAGACGCCTCATCGGAAATAGGCCTCATCTCGCCTGGAAAGGAGAACTTCCTGGATTTTCTCGAGTTGCGGCAGGTGTTCTCGAGTTACGACGGGGACCTCAGCGACCCGCCCTGGTGGCCTCAGGAGAGGCCAGTCCCCATGCGAGTTGCTAGGGGGCCTCTCGGGATTCCTCTCCCGTCGATACCGGGGCCAAAAACCTTGTGTGGAGTCAGGGCCGGAACCGAGGATTCCTCTCAGGGGCTGACATGGATCTTTGGGTACTTCTGGAGTCTCCCCAGGGGAGTCAGGCCTCGTCTCGAGTGGGGGCATGCACGTGCGCTTTCCTTCCAGGCTGTAGCAGCAATGTCACGCTTCCCGTCTCGTGGATCAAAGGATCTGTGGTTTTCCCTCGAGGCTTTCCCACAGGGCTGTCCCACATGCCACCGTGGTGTGAGTCGATCCTCGGCGTGAAAGATGAGCCAGTGCAGGGCAAAGAGGTTCCTCTGGAATGGACTGAGAAATCTGGGGGACTCTTGGAATGGTAGTACGACCATGGAGTTCCTCTCGCCTTTCCTGTTGAGAGTGCCTCCTCTTGAGATGCGACGGGAACGCCGGGAATTCTTTCCCGTTGAAAGCAGGGAAAGGATCCCTCATCTTGATCTACGAGGGGGAAACGGGGCTCCTCTGGATGTGGGCGGGACCATCGTGCTTCCTCTCGAGTGGAGACGGGTATGGCGGTGAACTTCTTGAGTTGCAGCAAGGGTGTGAAAGACCCTTTCGAAGTTCCAGAGGTTAGGTGTCATTAGTCTCCAGACGCCTCATCGGAAATAGGCCTCATCTCGCCTGGAAGGGAGAACTTCCTGGATTTTCTCGAGTTGCGGCAGGTGTTCTCGAGTTACGACGGTGACCTCAGGGACCCGACCTGGTGGCCTCAGGAGAGGCCAGTCCCCATGCGAGGTGCTAGGGGACCTCTTGGGGTTCCTCTCCCGTCAATTCCGGGGCCAAAAACCTTGTGTGTAGTCAGGGCCGGAACCGAGGATTCCTCTCAGGGGCTGACATGGATCTTTGGGTACTTCTGGAGTCTCCCCAGGGGAGTCAGGCCTCGTCTCGAGTGGGGGCATGCACGTGCGCTTTCCTTCCAGGCTGTAGCAGCAATGTCACGCTTCCCGTCGCGTGGATCAAAGGATCTGTGGTTTTCCCTCGAGGCTTTCCCTCGAGGCTTTCCCACAGGGCTGTCCCACGTGCCACCGTGGTGTGAGTCGATCCTCGGCGTGAAAGATGAGCCAGTGCAGGGCAAAGAGGTTCCTCTGGAATGGACTGAGACTTCTGGGGGACTCTTGGAATGGTGGTACGACCATGGAGTTCCTCTCGCCTTTCCTGTTGAGAGTGCCTCCTCTTGAGATGCGACGGGAACGCCGGGAATTCTTTCCCGTTGAAAGCAGGGAAAGGATCCCTCATCTCGAGCTACGAGGGGGAAACGGGGATCCTCTGGATGTGGGCGGGACCATCGTGCTTCCTCTCCAGTGGAGACGGGTATGGCGGTGAACTTCTTGAGTCGCAGCAAGGGTGTGAAAGACCCTTTCGAAGTTCCAGAGGTTAGGTGTCATTAGTCTCCAGACGCCTCATCGGAAATAGGCCTCATCTCGCCTGGAAGGGAGAACTTCCTGGATTTTCTCGAGTTGTGGCAGGTGTTCTCGAGTTACGACGGGGACCTCAGGGACCCGCCCTGGTGGCCTCAGGAGTGGCCAGTCCCCATGCGAGGTGCTAGGGGGCCTCTCGGGATTCCTCTCCCGTCGATACCGGGGCCAAAAACCTTGTGTGGAGTCAGGGCCGGAACCGAGGATTCCTCTCAAGGGCTGACATGGATATTTGGGTACTTGTGGAGTCTCCCCAGGGGAGTCAGGCCTCGTCTCGAGTGGGGGCATGCATGTGCGCATTCCTTCCAGGCTGTAGCAGCAATGTCACGCTTCCCGTGGCGTGGATCAAAGGATCTGTGGTTTTCCCTCGAGGCTTTCCCTCGAGGCTTTCCCACAGGGCTGTTCCACGTGCCACCGTGATGTGAGTCGATTCTCGGCGTGAAAGATGAGCCAGTGCAGGGCAAAGAGGTTCCTCTGGAATGGACTGAGACATCTGGGGGACTCTTGGAATGGTGGTACGACCATGGAGTTCCTCTCGCCTTTCCTGTTGAGAGTGCCTCCTCTTGAGATGCGACGGGAACGCCGGGAATTCGTTCCCGTTGAAAGCAGGGAAAGGATCCCTCATCTTGAGCTACGAGGTTGAAACGGGGCTCCTCTGGATGTGGGCGGGACCATCGTGCTTCCTCTCGAGTGGAGACGGGTATGGCGGTGAACTTCTTGAGTTGCAGCAAGGGTGTGAAAGACCCTTTCGAAGTTCCAGAGGTTAGGTGTCATTAGTCTCCAGACGCCTCATCGGAAATAGACCTCATCTCGCCTGGAAGGGAGAACTTCCTGGATTTTCTCGAGTTGCGGCAGGTGTTCTCGAGTTACGACGCGGACCTCAGGGACCCGCCCTGGTGGACTCAGGAGAGGCCAGTCCCCATGCGAGGTGCTAGGGGGCCTCTCGGGATTCCTCTCCCGTCGATACCGGGGCCAAAAACCTTGTGCGGAGTCTGGGCCAGAACCGAGGATTCCTCTCAGGGGCTGACATGGATCTTTGTGTACTTGTGGAGTCTCCCCAGGGGAGTCAGGCCTCGTCTCGAGTGGGGGCATGCATGTGCGCTTTCCTTCCAGGCTGTAGCAGCAATGTCACGCTTCCCGACGCGTGGATCAAAGGATCTGTGGTTTTCCCTCGAGGCTTTCCCTCGAGGCTTTCCCACAGGGCTGTCCCACGTGCCACCGTGGTGTGAGTCGATCCTCGGCGTGAAAGATGAGCCAGTGCAGGGCAAAGAGGTTCCTCTGGAATGGACTGAGACATCTGGGGGACTCTTGGAATGGTGGTACGACCATGGAGTTCCTCTCGCCTTTCCTGTTGAGAGTGCCTCCTCTTGAGATGCGACGGGAATGCCGGGAATTCGTTCCCGTTGAAAGCAGGGAAAGGATCCCTCATCTCGAGCTACGAGGGGGAAACGGGGCTCCTCTGGATGTGGGCGGAACCATCGTGCTTCCTCTCGTGTGGAGACGGGTATGGCGGTGAACTTCTTGAGTTGCAGCAAGGGTGTGAAAGACCCTTTCGAAGTTCCAGAGGTTAGGTGTCATTAGTCTCCAGACGCCTCATCGGAAATAGGCCTCATCTCGCCTGGAAGGGAGAACTTCCTGGATTTTCTCGAGTTGCGGCAGGTGTTCTCGAGTTACGACGCGGACCTCAGGGACCCGCCCTGGTGGCCTCAGGAGAGGCCAGTCCCCATGCGAGGTGCTAGGGGGCCTCTCGGGATTCCTCTCCCGTCGATACCGGGGCCAAAAACCTTGTGCGGAGTCAGGGCCAGAACCGAGGATTCCACTCAGGGGCTGACATGGATCTTTGTGTACTTGTGGAGTCTCCCCAGGGGAGTCAGGCCTCGTCTCGAGTGGGGGCATGCATGTGCGCTTTCCTTCCAGGCTGTAGCAGCAATGTCACGCTTCCCGTCGCGTGGATCAAAGGATCTGTGGTTTTCCCTCGAGGCTTTCCCTCGAGGCTTTCCCACAGGGCTGTCCCACGTGCCACCGTGGTGTGAGTCGATCCTTGGCGTGAAAGATGAGCCAGTGCAGGGCAAAGAGGTTCCTCTGGAATGGACTGAGACATCTGGGGGACTCTTGGAATGGTGGTACGACCATGGAGTTCCTCTCGCCTTTCCTGTTGAGAGTGCCTCCTCTTGAGATGCGACGTGAACGCCGGGAATTCTTTCCCGTTGAAAGCAGGGAAAGGATCCCTCATCTCGAGCTACGAGGGGGAAACGGGGCTCCTCTTAATGTGGGCGGGACAATCGTGCTTCCTCTCGAGTGGAGACGGGTATGGCAGTGAACTTCTTGAGTTGCAGCAAGGGTGTGAAAGACCCTTTCGAAGTTCCAGAGGTTAGGTGTCATTAGTCTCCAGACGCCTCATCGGAAATAGGCCTCATCTAGCCTGGAAGGGAGAACTTCCTGGATTTTCTCGAGTTGCGGCAGGTGTTCTCGAGTTACGACGGGGACCTCAGGGACCCGCCCTGGTGGCCTCAGGAGAGGCCAGTCCCCATGCGAGTTGCTAGGGGGCCTCTCGAGATTCCTCTCCCGTCGATACCGGGGCCAAAAACCTTGTGTGGAGTCAGGGTCGGAACCGAGGATTCCTCTCAGGGGCTGACATGTATCTTTGGGTACTTCTGGAGTCTCCCCAGGGAAGTCAGGCCTCGTCTCGAGTGGGGGCATGCACGTGCGCTTTCCTTCCAGGCTGTAGCAGCAATGTCACGCTTCCCGTCGCGTGGATCAAAGGATCTGTGGTTTTCCCTCGAGGCTTTCCCTCGAGGCTTTCCCACAGGGCTGTCCCACGTGCCACCGTGGTGTGAGTCGATCCTCGGTGTGAAAGATGAGCCAGTGCAGGGCAAAGAGGTTCCTCTGGAATGGACTGAGACTTCTGGGGGACTCCTAGAATGGTGGTACGACCATGGAGTTCCTCTCGCCTTTCCTGTTGAGAGTGCCTCCTCTTGAGATGCGACGGGAACGCCGGGAATTCTTTCCCGTTGAAAGCAGGGAAAGGATCCCTCATCTCGAGCTACGAGGGGGAAACGGGGATCCTGTGGATGTGGGCGGGACCATCGTGCTTCCTCTCCAGTGGAGACGGGTATGGCGGTGAACTTCTTGAGTCGCAGCAAGGGTGTGAAAGACCCTTTCGAAGTTCCAGAGGTTAGGTGTCATTAGTCTCCAGACGCCTCATCGGAAATACGCCTCATCTCGCCTGGAAGGGAGAACTTCCTGGATTTTCTCGAGTTGCGGCAGGTGCTCTCGAGTTACGACGGGAACCGCAGGGACCCGCTCTGGTGGCCGCAGGAGAGGCCAGTCCCCATGCGAGTTGCTAGGGGGCCTCTCGGGATTCCTCTCCCGTCGATACCGGGGCCAGAAACTTTGTGTGGAGTCAGGGCCGGAAACGAGGATTCCTCTCAGGGGCTGACATGGATCTTTGGGTACTTCTGGAGTCTCCCCAGGGGAGTCAGGCCTCGTCTCGAGTGGGGGCATGCACGTGTGCTTTCCTTCCAGGCTGTAGCAGCAATGTCCCGCTTCCCGTCGCGTGGATCAAAGGATCTGCGGTATTCCCTCGAGGCTTTCCCTCGAGGTTTTCCCACAGGGCTGTCCCACGTGCCACCGTGGTGTGAGTCGATCCTCGGCATGAAAGATGAGCCAGTGCAGGGCAAAGAGGTTCCTCTGGAATGGACTGAGACTTCTGGGGGACTCTTGGCATGGTGGTACGACCATGGAGTTCCTCTCGCCTTTCCTGTTGAGAGTGCCTCCTCTTGAGATGCGACGGGAACGCCGGGAATTCTTTCCCGTTGAAAGCAGGGAAAGGATCCCTCATCTCGAGCTACGAGGGGGAAACGGGGATCCTCTGGATGTGGGCGGGACCATCGTGCTTCCTCTCCAGTGGAGACGGGTATGGCGGTGAACTTCTTGAGTCGCAGCAAGGGTGTGAAAGACCCTTTCGAAGTTCCAGAGGTTAGGTGTCATTAGTCTCCAGACGCCTCATCGGAAATACGCCTCATCTCGCCTGGAAGGGAGAACTTCCTGGATTTTCTCGAGTTGCGGCAGGTGCTCTCGAGTTACGACGGGAACCTCAGGGACCCGCTCTGGTGGCCTCAGGAGAGGCCAGTCCCCATGCGAGTTGCTAGGGGGCCTCTCGGGATTCCTCTCCCGTCGATACCGGGGCCAAAAACCTTGTGTGGAGTCAGGGCCGGAACCGAGGATTCCTCTCAGGGGCTGACATGGATCTTTGGGTACTTCTGGAGTCTCCCCAGGGGAGTCAGGCCTCGTCTCGAGTGGGGGCATGCACGTGCGCTTTCCTTCCAGGCTGTAGCAGCAATGTCACGCTTCCCGTGGCGTGGATCAAAGGATCTGTGGTTTTCCCTCGAGGCTTTCCCACAGGGCTGTCCCACGTGCCACCGTGGTGTGAGTCGATCCTCGGCGTGAAAGATGAGCCAGTGCAGGGCAAAGAGGTTCCTCTGGAATGGACTGAGAAATCTGGGGGACTCTTGGAATGGTGGTACGACCATGGAGTTCCTCTCGCCTTTCCTGTTGAGAGTGCCTCCTCTTGAGATGCGACGGGAACGCCGGGAATTCTTTCCCGTTGAAAGCAGGGAAAGGATCCCTCATCTTGATCTACGAGGGGGAAACGGGGCTCCTCTGGATGTGGGCGGGACCATCGTGCTTCCTCTCGAGTGGAGACGGGTATGGCGGTGAACTTCTTGAGTTGCAGCAAGGGTGTGAAAGACCCTTTCGAAGTTCCAGAGGTTAGCTGTCATTAGTCTCCAGACGCCTCATCGGAAATAGGCCTCATCTCGCCTGGAAGGGAGAACTTCCTGGATTTTCTCGAGTTGCGGCAGGTGTTCTCGAGTTACGACGGTGACCTCAGGGACCCGACCTGGTGGCCTCAGGAGAGGCCAGTCCCCATGAGAGGTGCTAGGGGACCTCTTGGGGTTCCTCTCCCGTCAATTCCGGGGCCAAAAACCTTGTGTGTAGTCAGGGCCGGAACCGAGGATTCCTCTCAGGGGCTGACATGGATCTTTGGGTACTTCTGGAGTCTCCCCAGGGGAGTCAGGCCTCGTCTCGAGTGGGGGCATGCACGTGCGCTTTCCTTCCAGGCTGTAGCAGCAATGTCACGCTTCCCGTCGCGTGGATTAAAGGATCTGTGGTTTTCCCTCGAGGCTTTCCCTCGAGGCTTTCCCACAAGCCTCTCCCACGTGCCACCGTGGTGTGAGTCGATCCTCGGCGTGAAAGATGAGCCAGTGCAGGGCAAAGAGGTTCCTCTGGAATGGACTGAGACATCTGGGGGACTCTTGGAATGGTGGTACGACCATGGAGTTCCTCTCGCCTTTCCTGTTGAGAGTGCCTCCTCTTGAGATGCGACGGGAACGCCGGGAATTCTTTCCCGTTGAAAGCAGGGAAAGGATCCCTCATCTTGATCTACGAGGGGGAAACGGGGCTCCTCTGGATGTGGGCGGGACCATCGTGCTTCCTCTCGAGTGGAGACGGGTATGGCGGTGAACTTCTTGAGTTTCAGCAAGGGTGTGAAAGACCCTTTCGAAGTTCCAGAGGTTAGGTGTCATTAGTCTCCAGACGCCTCATCGGAAATAGGCCTCATCTCGCCTGGAAGTGAGAACTTCCTGGATTTTCTCGAGTTGCGGCAGGAGTTCTCGAGTTACGACGCGGACCTCAGGGACCCGCCCTGGTGGACTCAGGAGAGGCCAGTCCCCATGCGAGTTGCTAGGGGGCCTCTCGGGATTCCTCTCCCGTCGATACCGGGGCCAAAAACCTTGTGCGGAGTTAGGGTCAGAATCGAGGATTCCTCTCAGGGGCTGACATGGATCTTTGTGTACTTGTGGAGTCTCCCCAGGGGTGTCAGGCCTCGTCTCGAGTGGGGGCATGCATGTGCGCTTTCCTTCCAGGCTGTAGCAGCAATGTCACGCTTCCCGTCGCGTGGATCAAAGGATCTGTGGTTTTCCCTCGAGGCTTTCCCTCGAGGCTTTCCCACAGGGCTGTCCCATGTGCCACCGTGGTGTGAGTCGATCCTCGGCGTGAAAGATGAGCCAGTGCAGGGCAAAGAGGTTCCTCTGGAATGGACTGAGACATCTGGGGGACTCTTGGAATGGTGGTACGACCATGGAGTTCCTCTCGCCTTTCCTGTTGAGAGTGCCTCCTCTTGAGATGCGACGGGAACGCCGGGAATTCGTTCCCGTTGAAAGCAGGGAAAGGATCCCTCATCTCGAGCTACGAGGTGGAAACGGGGCTCCTCTGGATGTGGGCGGGACCATCGTGCTTCCTCTCGAGTGGAGACGGGTATGGCGGTGAACTTCTTGAGTTGCAGAAAGGGTGTGAAAGACCCTTTCGAAGCTCCAGAGGTTAGGTGTCATTAGTCTCCAGACGCCTCATCGGAAATAGGCCTCATCTCGCCTGGAAGGGAGAACTTCCTGGATTTTCTCGAGTTGCGGCAGGTGTTCTCGAGTTACGACGCGGACCTCAGGGACCCGCCCTGGTGGACTCAGGAGAGGCCAGTCCCCATGCGAGGTGCTAGGGGGCCTCTCGGGATTCCTCTCCCGTCGATACCGGGGCCAAAAACCTTGTGCGGAGTCTGGGCCAGAAACGAGGATTCCTCTCAGGGGCTGACATGGATCTTTGTGTACTTGTGGAGTTTCCCCAGGGGAGTCAGGCCTCGTCTCGAGTGGGGGCATGCATGTGCGCTTTCCTTCCAGGCTGTAGCAGCAATGTCACGCTTCCCGACGCGTGGATCAAAGGATCTGTGGTTTTCCCTCGAGGCTTTCCTTCGAGGCTTTCCCACAGGGCTGTCCCACGTGCCACCGTGGTGTGAGTCGATCCTCGGCGTGAAAGATGAGCCAGTGCAGGGCAAAGAGGTTCCTCTGGAATGGACTGAGACATCTGGGGGACTCTTGGAATGGTGGTACGACCATGGAGTTCCTCTCGCCTTTCCTGTTGAGAATGCCTCCTCTTGAGATGCGACGGGAACGCCGGGAATTCTTTCCCGTTGAAAGCAGGGAAAGGATCCCTCATCTCGAGCTACGAGGGGGAAACGGGGATCCTCTGGATGTTGGCGGGACCATCGTGCTTCCTCTCGAGTGGAGACGGGTATGGCGGTGAACTTCTTGAGTTGCAGCAAGGGTGTGAAAGACCCTTTCGAAGTTCAAGAGGTTAGGTGTCATTAATCTCCAGACGCCTCATCGGAAATAGGCCTCATCTCGCCTGGAAAGGAGAACTTCCTGGATTTTCTCGAGTTGCGGCAGGTGTTCTCGAGTTACGACGGGGACCTCAGGGACCCGCCCTGGTGGCCTCAGGAGAGGCCAGTCCCCATGCGAGTTGCTAGGGGGCCTCTCGGGATTCCTCTCCCGTCGATACCGGGGCCAAAAACCTTGTGTGGAGTCAGGGCCGGAACCGAGGATTCCTCTCAGGGGCTGACATGGATCTTTGGGTACTTCTGGAGTCTCCCCAGGGGAGTCAGGCCTCGTCTCGAGTGGGGGCATGCACGTGCGCTTTCCTTCCAGGCTGTAGCAGCAATGTCACGCTTCCCGTCGCGTGGATCAAAGGATCTGTGTTTTTCCCTCGAGGCTTTCCCACAGGGCTGTCCCACGTGCCACCGTGGTGTGAGTCGATCCTCGGCGTGAAAGATGAGCCAGTGCAGGGCAAAGAGGTTCCTCTGGAATGGACTGAGAAATCTGGGGGACTCTTGGAATGGTGGTACGACCATGGAGTTCCTCTCGCCTTTCCTGTTGAGAGTGCCTCCTCTTGAGATGCGACGGGAACGCCGGGAATTCGTTCCCGTTGAAAGCAGGGAAAGGATCCCTCATCTTGATCTACCAGGGGGAAACGGGGCTCCTCTGGATGTGGGCGGGACCATCGTGCTTCCTCTCGAGTGGAGACGGGTATGGCGGTGAACTTCTTGAGTTGCAGCAAGGGTGTGAAAGACCCTTTCGAAGTTCCAGAGGTTAGGTGTCATTAGTCTCCAGACGCCTCATCGGAAATAGGCCTCATCTCGCCTGGAAGGGAGAACTTCCTGGATTTTCTCGAGTTGCGGCAGGTGTTCTCGAGTTACGACGGTGACCTCAGGGACCCGACCTGGTGGCCTCAGGAGAGGCCAGTCCCCATGCGAGGTGCTAGGGGACCTCTTGGGGTTCCTCTCCCGTCAATTCCGGGGCCAAAAACCTTGTGTGTAGTCAGGGCCGGAACCGAGGATTCCTCTCAGGGGCTGACATGGATCTTTGGGTACTTCTGGTGTCTCCCCAGGGGAGTCAGGCCTCGTCTCGAGTGGGGGCATGCACGTGCGCTTTCCTTCCAGGCTGTAGCAGCAATGTCACGCTTCCCGTCGCGTGGATTAAAGGATCTGTGGTTTTCCCTCGAGGCTTTCCCTCGAGGCTTTCCCACAAGCCTCTCCCACGTGCCACCGTGGTGTGAGTCGATCCTCGGCGTGAAAGATGAGCCAGTGCAGGGCAAAGAGGTTCCTCTGGAATGGACTGAGACATCTGGGGGACTCTTGGAATGGTGGTACGACCATGGAGTTCCTCTCGCCTTTCCTGTTGAGAGTGCCTCCTCTTGAGATGCGACGGGAACGCCGGGAATTCTTTCCCGTTGAAAGCAGGGAAAGGATCCCTCATCTCGAGCTACGAGGGGGAAACGGGGCTCCTCTGGATTTGGGAGGGACCTTCGTGCTTCCTCGCGAGTGGAGACGGGTATGGCGGTGAACTTCTTGAGTTGCAGCAAGGGTGTGAAAGACCCTTTCGAAGTTCCAGAGGTTAAGTGTCATTAGTCTCCAGACGCCTCATCGGAAATAGGCCTCATCTAGCCTGCAAGGGAGAATTTCCTGGATTTTCTCGAGTTGCAGCCGGTGTTCTCGAGTTATGATGGGGACCTCAGGGACCCGCCCTGGTGGCCTCAGGAGAGGCCAGTCCCCAGGCGAGTTGCTAGGGGGCCTCTCGGGATTCCTCTCCCTTCGATACCGGGGCCAAAAACCTTGTGTGGAGTCAGGGCCGGAACCGAGGATTCCTCTCAGGGGCTGACATGGATCTTTGGGTACTTGTGGAGTCTCCACAGGGGAGTCAGGCCTCGTCTCGAGTGGGGGCATGCACGTGTGCTTTCCTTCCAGGCTGTAGCAGTAATGTCACGCTTCCCGTGGCCTGGATCAAAGGATCTGTGGTTTTCCCTCGAGGCTTTCCCTCGAGGCATTCCCACAGGGCTGTCCCACGTGCCACTGTGGTGTGAGTCGATCCTCGGCGTGAAAGATGAGCCAGTGCAGGGCAAAGAGGTTCCTCTGGAATGGACTGAGACTTCTGGGGGACTCTTGGAATGGTGGTACGACCATGGAGTTCCTCTCGCCTTTCCTGTTGAGAGTGCCTCCTCTTGAGATGCGACGGGAACGCCGGGAATTCTTTCCCGTTGAAAGCAGGGAAAGGATCCCTCATCTCGAGCTACGTGGGGGAAACGGGGATCCTCTGGATGTGGGCGGGACCATCGTGCTTCCTCTCCAGTGGAGACGGGTATGGCGGT
Source organism: Capricornis sumatraensis (assembly GCF_032405125.1). NCBI lineage: Eukaryota > Metazoa > Chordata > Mammalia > Artiodactyla > Bovidae > Capricornis > Capricornis sumatraensis. The sequence continues at coordinate 4,700,136 of NW_027184622.1, read as the reverse complement.
GAACTTCTTGAGTCGCAGCAAGGGTGTGAACGACCCTTTCGAAGTTCCAGAGGTTAGGTGTCATTAGTCTCCAGACGCCTCATCGGAAATACGCCTCATCTCGCCTGGAAGGGAGAACTTCCTGGATTTTCTCGAGTTGCGGCAGGTGCTCTCGAGTTACGACGGGAACCTCAGGGACCCGCTCTGGTGGCCTCAGGAGAGGCCAGTCCCCATGCGAGTTGCTAGGGGGCCTCTCGGGATTCCTCTCCCGTCGATACCGGGGCCAAAAACCTTGTGTGGAGTCAGGGCCGGAACCGAGGATTCCTCTCAGGGGCTGACATGGATCTTTGGGTACTTCTGGAGTCTCCCCAGGGGAGTCAGGCCTCGTCTCGAGTGGGGGCATGCACGTGCGCTTTCCTTCCAGGCTGTAGCAGCAATGTCACGCTTCCCGTCGCGTGGATCAAAGGATCTGTTGTTTTCCCTCGAGGCTTTCCCACAGGGCTGTCCCACGTGCCACCGTGGTGTGAGTCGATCCTCGGCGTGAAAGATGAGCCAGTGCAGGGCAAAGAGGTTCCTCTGGAATGGACTGAGAAATCTGGGGGACTCTTGGAATGGTGGTACGACCATGGAGTTCCTCTCGCCTTTCCTGTTGAGAGTGCCTCCTCTTGAGATGCGACGGGAACGCCGGGAATTCTTTCCCGTTGAAAGCAGGGAAAGGATCCCTCATCTTGATCTACGAGGGGGAAACGGGGCTCCTCTGGATGTGGGCGGGACCATCGTGCTTCCTCTCGAGTGGAGACGGGTATGGCGGTGAACTTCTTGAGTTGCAGCAAGGGTGTGAAAGACCCTTTCGAAGTTCCAGAGGTTAGGTGTCATTAGTCTCCAGACGCCTCATCGGAAATAGGCCTCATCTCGCCTGGAAGGGAGAACTTCCTGGATTTTCTCGAGTTGCGGCAGGTGTTCTCGAGTTACGACGGTGACCTCAGGGACCCGACCTGGTGGCCTCAGGAGAGGCCAGTCCCCATGCGAGGTGCTAGGGGACCTCTTGGGGTTCCTCTCCCGTCAATTCCGGGGCCAAAAACCTTGTGTGTAGTCAGAGCCGGAACCGAGGATTCCTCTCAGGGGCTGACATGGATCTTTGGGTACTTCTGGAGTCTCCCCAGGGGAGTCAGGCCTCGTCTCGAGTGGGGGCATGCACGTGCGCTTTCCTTCCAGGCTGTAGCAGCAATGTCACGCTTCCCGTCGCGTGGATTAAAGGATCTGTGGTTTTCCCTCGAGGCTTTCCCTCGAGGCTTTCCCACAAGCCTCTCCCACGTGCCACCGTGGTGTGAGTCGATCCTCGGCGTGAAAGATGAGCCAGTGCAGGGCAAAGAGGTTCCTCTGGAATGGACTGAGACATCTGGGGGACTCTTGGAATGGTGGTACGACCATGGAGTTCCTCTCGCCTTTCCTGTTGAGAGTGCCTCCTCTTGAGATGCGACGGGAACGCCGGGAATTCTTTCCCGTTGAAAGCAGGGAAAGGATCCCTCATCTCGAGCTACGAGGGGGAAACGGGGCTCCTCTGGATTTGGGAGGGACCATCGTGCTTCCTCGCGAGTGGAGACGGGTATGGCGGTGAACTTCTTGAGTTGCAGCAAGGGTGTGAAAGACCCTTTCGAAGTTCCAGAGGTTAAGTGTCATTAGTCTCCAGACGCCTCATCGGAAATAGGCCTCATCTAGCCTGCAAGGGAGAATTTTCTGGATTTTCTCGAGTTGCAGCCGGTGTTCTCGAGTTACGATGGGGACCTCAGGGACCCGCCCTGGTGGCCTCAGGAGAGGCCAGTCCCCAGGCGAGTTGCTAGGGGGCCTCTCGGGATTCCTCTCCCTTCGATACCGGGGCCAAAAACCTTGTGTGGAGTCAGGGCCGGAACCGAGGATTCCTCTCAGAGGCTGACATGGATCTTTGGGTACTTGTGGAGTCTCCACAGGGGAGTCAGGCCTCGTCTCGAGTGGGGGCATGCACGTGTGCTTTCCTTCCAGGCTGTAGCAGTAATGTCACGCTTCCCGTGGCCTGGATCAAAGGATCTGTGGTTTTCCCTCGAGGCTTTCCCTCGAGGCTTTCCCACAGGGCTGTCCCACGTGCCACCGTGGTGTGAGTCGATCCTCGGCATGAAAGATGAGCCAGTGCAGGGCAAAGAGGTTCCTCTGGAATGGACTGAGACATCTGGGGGACTCTTGGAATGGTGGTACGACCATGGAGTTCCTCTCGCCTTTCCTGTTGAGAATGCCTCCTCTTGAGATGCGACGGGAACGCCGGGAATTCTTTCCCGTTGAAAGCAGGGAAAGGATCCCTCATCTCGAGCTACGAGGGGGAAACGGGGATCCTCAGAATGTGGGCGGGACCATCGTGCTTCCTCTCGAGTGGCGACGGGTATGGCGGTGAATTTCTTGAGTCGCAGCAAAGGTGTGAAAGACCCTTTCGAAGTTCCAGAGGTTAGGTGTCATTAGTCTCCAGACGCCTCATCGGAAATAGGCCTCATCTCGCCTGGAAGGGAGAACTTCCTGGATTTTCTCGAGTTGCAGCCGGTGTTCTCGAATTACGATGGGGACCTCAGGGACCCGCCCTGGTGGCCTCAGGAGAGGCCAGTCCCCATGCGAGTTGCTAGGGGGCCTCTCGGGATTCGTCTCCCTTCGATACCGGGGCCAAAAACCTTGTGTGGAGTCAGGGCCGGAACCGAGGATTCCTCTCAGGGGCTGACATGGATCTTTGGGTACTTGTGGAGTCTCCCCAGGGGAGTCAGGCCTCGTCTCGAGTGGGGGCATGCACGTGCGCTTTCCTTCCAGGCTGTAGCAGCAATGTCACGCTTCCCGTCGCGTGGATCAAAGGATCTGTGATTTTCCCTCGAGGCTTTCCCTCGAGGCTTTCCCACAGGGCTGTCCCACGTGCCACCGTGGTGTGAGTCGATCCTCGGCGTGAAAGATGAGCCAGTGCAGGGCAAAGAGGTTCCTCTGGAATGGACTGAGACATCTGGGGGACTCTTGGAATGGTGGTACGACCATGGAGTTCCTCTCGCCTTTCCTGTTGAGAGTGCCTCCTCTTGAGATGCGACGGGAACACCGGGAATTCTTTCCCGTTGAAAGCAGGGAAAGGATCCCTCATCTCGAGCTACGAGGGGAAACGGGGCTCCTCTGGATGTGGGCGGGACCATCGTGCTTCCTCTCGAGTGGAGACGGGTATGGCGGTGAATTTCTTGAGTTTCAGCAAGGGTGTGAAAGACCTTTTAAAGTTCCAGAGGTTAGGTGTCATTAATCTCCAGACGCCTCATCGGAAATAGGCCTCATCTCGCCTGGAAAGGAGAACTTCCTGGATTTTCTCGAGTTGCGGCAGGTGTTCTCGAGTTACGACGGGGACCTCAGGGACCCGCCCTGGTGGCCTCAGGAGAGGCCAGTCCCCATGCGAGTTGCTAGGGGGCCTCTCGGGATTCCTCTCCCGTCGATACCGGGGCCAAAAACCTTGTGTGGAGTCAGGGCCGGAACCGAGGATTCCTCTCAGGGGCTGACATGGATCTTTGGGTACTTCTGGAGTCTCCCCAGGGGAGTCAGGCCTCGTCTCGAGTGGGGGCATGCACGTGCGCTTTCCTTCCAGGCTGTAGCAGCAATGTCACGCTTCCCGTCGCGTGGATAAAAGGATCTGTGGTTTTCTCTCGAGGCTTTCCCACAGGGCTGTCCCACGTGCCACCGTGGTGTGAGTCGATCCTCGGCGTGAAAGATGAGCCAGTGCAGGGCAAAGAGGTTCCTCTGGAATGGACTGAGACATCTGGGGGACTCTTGGAATGGTGGTACGAGCATGGAGTTGCTCTCGCCTTTCCTGTTGAGAGTGCCTCCTCTTGAGATGCGACGGGAACGCCGGCAATTCTTTCCCGTGGAAAGCAGGGAAAGGATCCCTCATCTCGAGCTACGAGGGGGACACGGGGCTCCTCTGGATCTGGGCGGGACCATCGTGCTTCCCTTCGAGTGGAGACGGGTATGGCGGTGAACTTCTTGAGTTGCAGCAAGGGTGTGAAAGACCCTTTCGAAGTTCCAGAGGTTAGGTGTCATTAGTCTCCAGACGCCTCATCAGAAATAGGCCTAATCTCGCCTGGAAGGGAGAACTTCCTGGATTTTCTCGAGTTGCGGCAGGTGTTCTCGAGTTACGACGGGGACCTCAGGGACCCGCCCTGGTGGCCTAAGGAGAGGCCAGTCCCCATGCGAGTTGCTAGGGGGCCTCTTGGGGTTACTCTCCCGTCAATTCCGGGGCCATAAACCTTGTGTGTAGTCAGGGCCGGAACCGAGGATTCCTCTCAGGGGCTGACATGGATCTTTGGGTACTTCTGGAGTCTCCCCAGGGGAGTCAGGCCTCGTCTCGAGTGGGCGCATGCACGTGCTCTTTCCTTCGAGGCTGTAGCAGCAATGTCACGCTTCTTGTGGCGTGGATCAAAGGATCTGTGGTTTTCCCTCGAGGCTTTCCCTCGAGGCTTTCACACAGGGCTGTCCCACGTGCCACCGTGGTGTGAATCGATCCTCGGGGTGAAAGATGAGCCAGTGCAGGGCAAAGAAGTTCCTCTGGAATGGACTGAGACATCTGGGGGACTCTTGGAATGGTGGTACGACCATGGAGTTCCTCTCGCCTTTCCTGTTGAGAGTGCCTCCTCTTGAGATGCGATGGGAACGCCGGGAATTCTTTCCCGTTGAAAGCAGGGAAAGGATCCGTCATCTCGAGCTCCGAGGAGTAAACGGGGCTCCTATAGATGTGGGCGGGACCATCGTGCTTCCTCTCGAGTGGAGACGGGTATGGCGGTGAACTTCTTGAGTTGCAGCAAGGGTGTGAAAGACCCTTTCGAAGTTCCAAACGTTAGGGGTCATTAGTCTCCAGACGCCTCATCGCAAATAGGCCTCATCTCGCCTGGAAGGGAGAACTTCCTGGATTTTCTCGAGTTGCGGCAGGTGTTCTCGAGTTACGACGGGGACCTCAGGGACCCGCCCTGGTGGCCTCAGGAGAGGCCAGTCCCCATGCGAGGTGATAGGGGGCCTCTCGGGATTCCTCTCCCGTCGATACCGGGGCCATAAACCTTGTGTGGAGTCAGGGCCGGAACCGAGGATTCTTCTCAGGGGCTGAGATGGATCTTTGGGTACTTCTGAGGTCTCCCCAGCGAAGTCAGGCCTCGTCTCGAGTGGGGGCATGCACGTGCGCTTTCCTTCCAGGCTGTAGCAGCAATGTCACGCTTCCCGTCGCGTGCATCAAAGGATCTGAGGTTTTCCCTCGAGGCTTTCCCACAGGGCTGTCCCACGTGCCACCGTGGTGTGAGTCGATCCTAGGCGTGAAAGATGAGCCAGTGCAGGGCAAAGAGGTTCCTCTGGAATGGACTGAGACATCTGGGGGACTCTTGGCATGGTGGTACGACCATGGAGTTCCTCTCGCCTTTCCTGTTGAGAGTGCCTCCTCTTGAGATGCGATGGGAACGCTGGGAATTCTTTCCCGTTGAAAGCAGGGAAAGGATCCCTCATCTCGAGCTACGAGGGGGAAACGGGGCTCCTCTGGATGTGGGCGGGACCATCGTGCTTCCTCTCGAGTGGAGACGGGTATGGCGGTGAACTTCTTGAGTTGCAGCAAGGGTGTGAAAGACCTTTTCGAAGTTGCAGAGGTTAGGTGTCATTAGTCTCCAGATGCCTCATCGGAAATAGGCCTCATCTCGCCTGGAGGGGAGAACTTCCTGGATATTCTCGAGTTGCGGCAGGTGTTCTCGAGTTACGACGAGGACCTCAGGGACCCGCCCTGGTGGCCTCAGGAGAGGCCAGTCCCCATGCGAGTTGCTAGGGGGCCTCTCGGGATTTCTCTCTCGTCGATACCGGGGCCAAAAACCTTGTGTGGAGTCAGGGCCGGAACCGAGGATTCCTCTCATGGGTGACATGGATCTTTGGGTACTTCTGGAGTCTCCCCAGGGGAGTCAGGCCTCGTCTCGAGTGGGGGCATGCACGTGCGCTTTCCTTCCAGGCTGTAGCAGCAATGTCACGCTTCCCGTCGCGTGGATCAAAGGATCTGTGGTTTTCCCTCGAGGCTTTCCCTCGAAGCTTTCCCACAGGGCTGTCCCACGTGCCACCGTGGTGTGAGTCGATCCTAGGCGTGAAAGATGAGCCAGTGCAGGGCAAAGAGGTTCCTATGGAATGGACTGAGACATCTGGGGGACTCTTGGAATGATGGTACGACCATGGAGTTCCTCTCGCCTTTCCTGTTGAGAGTGCCTCCTCTTGAGATGCGACGGGAACGCCGGCAATTCTTTCCCGTGGAAAGCAGGGAAAGGATCCCTCATCTCGAGCTACGAGGGGGACACGGGGCTCCTCTGGATCTGGGCGGGACCATCGTGCTTCCCTTCGAGTGGAGACGGGTATGGCGGTGAACTTCTTGAGTTGCAGCAAGGGTGTGAAAGACCCTTTCGAAGTTCCAGAGGTTAGGTGTCATTAGTCTCCAGACGCCTCATCGGAAATAGGCCTAATCTCGCCTGGAAGGGAGAACTTCCTGGATTTTCTCGAGTTGCGGCAGGTGTTCTCGAGTTACGACGGGGACCTCAGGGACCCGCCCTGGTGGCCTAAGGAGAGGCCAGTCCCCATGCGAGTTGCTAAGGGGCCTCTTGGGGTTCCCCTCCCGTCAATTCCGGGGCCATAAACCTTGTGTGTAGTCAGGGCCGGAACCGAGGATTCCTCTCAGGGGCTGACATGGATCTTTGGGTACTTCTGGAGTCTCCCCAGGGGAGTCAGGCCTCGGCTCGAGTGGGGGCATGCACTTGCGCTTTCCTTCCAGGCTGTAGAAGCAATGTCACGCTTCCCATCGCGTGGATCAAAGGATCTGTGGTTTTCCCACAGGGCTCTCCCACGAGCCACCGTGGTGTGAGTCGATCCTCGGCGTGAAAGATGAGCCAGTGCAGGGCAAAGAGGTTCCTCTGGAATGGACTGAGACATCTGGGGGACTCTTGGAATGGTGGTACGACCATGGAGTTCCTCTCGCCTTTCCTGTTGAGAGTGCCTCCTCTTGAGATGAGACGTGAACGCCGGGAAGTCTTTCCCGTTGAAAGCAGGGAAAGGATCCCTCATCTCGAGCTACGAGGTTGAAACGGGGCTCCTCTGGATGTGGGCGGGACGATCGTGCTTCCTCTCGAGTGGAGACGGGTATGGCGGTGAACTGCTTGAGTTGCAGCAAGGGTGTGAAAGACCCTTTCGAAGTTCCAGAGGTTAGGTGTCATTAGTCTCCAGACGCCTCATCGGAAATAGGCCTCATCTCGCCTGGAAGGGAGAACTTCCTGGATTTTCTCGAGTTGCGGCAGGTGTTCTCGAGTTACGACGGGGACCTCAGGGACCCGCCCTGGTGGCCTCAGGAGAGGCCAGTCCCCATGGGAGTTGCTAGGGGGCCTCTCGGGATTCCTCTCCCGTCGATACCGGGGCCAAAAACCTTGTGTGGAGTCACGGCCGGAACCGAGGATTCCTCTCAGGGGCTGACATGGATCTGTGGGTACTTCTGGAGTCTCCCCATGGGAGTCAGGCCTCGTCTCGAGTGGGGGCATGCACGTGCGCTTTCCTTCCAGGCTGTAGCAGCAATGTCACGCTTCCCGTCGCGTGGATCAAAGGATCTGTGGTTTTCCCTCGAGGCTTTCCCTCGAGGCTTTCCCACAGGGCTGTCCCACGTGCCACCGTGGTGTGAGTCGATCCTCGGCGTGAAAGACGAGCCAGTGCAGGGCAAAGAGGTTCCTCTGGAATGGACTGAGACATCTGGGGGACTCTTGGAATGGTGGTACGACCATGGAGTTCCCCTCGCCTTTCCTGTTGAGAGTGCCTCCTCTTGAGATGCAACGGGAACGCCGGGAATTCTTTCCCGTTGAAAGCAGGGAAAGGATCGCTCATCTCGAGCTAGGAGGGGGAAACGGGGCTCCTCTGGATGTGGGCGGGACCATCGTGCTTCCTCTCGAGTGGAGACGGGTGTGGCGGTGAACTTCTTGAGTTGCAGCAAGGGTGTGAAAGACCCTTTCGAAGTTCCAGAGGTTAGGTGTCATTAGTCTCCAGACGCCTCATCGGAAATAGGCCTCATCTCGCCTGGAAGGGGGAACTTCCTGGAATTTCTCGAGTTGTGGCAGGTGTTCTCGAGTTACGACGGGGACCTCAGGGACCCGCCCTGGTGGCCTCAGGAGATGCCAGTCCCCATGCGAGTTGCTAGGGGGCCTCTCGGGATTCCTCTCCCGTTGATACCGGGGCCAAAAACCTTGTGTGGAGTCAGGGCCTGAACCGAGGATTCCTCTCAGGGGCTGACATGGATCTTTGGGTACTTCTGGAGTCTCCCCAGGGGAGTCAGGCCTCGTCTCGAGTCGGGGCATGCACGTGCACTTTCCTTCCAGGCTGTAGCAGCAATGTCACGCTTCCCGTGGCGTGGATCAAAGGATCTGTGGTTTTCCCTCGAGGCTTTCCCTCGAGGCTTTCCCACAGGGCTGTCCCACGTGCCACCGTGGTGTGAGTCGATCCTCGGCGTGAAAGATGAGCCAGTGCAGGGCAAAGAGGTTCCTCTGGAATGGACTGAGACATCTGGGGGACTCTTGGAATGGTGGTACGACCATGGAGTTCCTCTCGCCTTTCCTGTTGAGAGTGCCTCCGCTTGAGATGCGACGGGAACGCCGGGAATTCTTTCCCATTGAAAGCAGGGAAAGGATTCCTCATCTCGAGCTACGAGGGGGAAAGGGGGCTCCTCTGGATGTGGGCGGGACGATCGGGCTTTCTCTCGAGTGGAGACGGGTATGGCGGTGAACTTCTTGAATTGCAGCAAGGGTGTGAAAGACCCTTTCGAAGTTCCAGAGGTTAGGTGTCATTAGTCTCCAGACGCCTCATCGGAAATAGGCCTCATCTCGCCTGGAAGGGGGAACTTCCTGGAATTTCTCGAGTTGTGGCAGGTGTTCTCGAGTTACGACGGGGACCTCAGGGACCCGCCCTGGTGGCCTCAGGAGAGGCCAGTCCCCATGCGAGTTGCTAGGGGGCCTCTCGGGATTCCTCTCCCGTCGATACCGGGGCCAAAAACCTTGTGTGGAGTCAGGGCCGGAACCGAGGATTCCTCTCACGGCCTGACATGGATCTTTGGGTACTTCTGGAGTCTCCCCAGGGGAGTCAGGCCTCGTCTCGAGTCGGGGCATGCACGTGCACTTTCCTTCCAGGCTGTAGCAGCAATGTCACGCTTCCCGTGGCGTGGATCAAAGGATCTGTGGTTTTCCCTCGAGGCTTTCCCTCGAGGCTTTCCCACAGGGCTGTCCGACGTGCCACCGTGGTGTGAGTCGATCCTCGGCGTGAAAGATGAGCCAGTGCAGGGCAAAGAGCTTCCTCTGGAATGGACTGAGACATCTGGGGGACTCTTGGAATGGTGGTACGACCATGGAGTTCCTCTCGCCTTTCCTGTTGAGAGTGCCTCCGCTTGAGATGCGACGGGAACGCCGGGAACTCTTTCCCATTGAAAGCAGGGAAAGGATTCCTCATCTCGAGCTACGAGGGGGAAAGGGGGCTCCTCTGGATGTGGGCGGGACGATCGTGCTTCCTCTCGAGTGGAGACGGGTATGGCGGTGAACTTCTTGAGTTGCAGCAAGGGTGTGAAAGACCCTTTCGAAGTTCCAGAGGTTAGGTGTCATTAGTCTCCAGACGCCTCATCGGAAATAGGCCTCATCCTGCCTGGAAGGGAGAACTTCCGGGATTTTCTCGAGTTGCGGCAGGTGTTCTCGAGTTACGACGGGGACCTCAGGGACCCGCCCTGGTGGCCTCAGGAGAGGCCAGTCCCCATGCAAGTTGCTAGGGGGCCTCTCGGGATTCCTCTCCCGTCGATACCCGGGCCAAAAACCTTGTGTGGAGTCAGGGCCGGAACCGAGGATTCCTCTCACGGGCTGATATGGAACTTTGGGTACTTCTGGAGTCTCGCCAGGGGAGACAGGGCTCATCTCGAGTGGGGGCATGCACGTGCGCTTTCCTTCCAGGCTGTAGCAGCAATGTCACGCTTCCCATCGCGTGGATCAAAGGATCTGTGGTTTTCCCTCGAGGCTTTCCCTCGAGGCTTCCCACAGGGCTGTCCCACGTGCCACCGTGGTGTGAGTCGATCCTCGGCGTGAAAGATGAGCCAGTGCAGGGCAAAGAGGTTCCTCTGGAATGGACTGAGATATCTGCGGGACTCTTGGAATGGTGGTACGACCATGGAGTTCCTCTCGCCTTTCCTGTTGAGAGTGCCTCCTCTTGAGATGCGACGGGAACGCCGGGAATTCTTTCCCGTTGAAAGCAGGGAAAGGATCGCTCATCTCGAGCTAGGAGGGGGAAACGGGGCTCCTCTTGATGTGGGCGGGACCATCGTGCTTCCTCTCGAGTGGAGACGGGTATGGCGGTGAACTTCTTGAGTTGCAGCAAGGGTGTGAAAGACCCTTTCGAAGTTCCAGAGTTTACGTGTCATTAGTCTCCAGACGCCTCATCGGAAATAGGCCTCATCTCGCCTGGAAGGGAGAACTTCCTGGATTTTCTCGAGTTGCGGCAGGTGTTCTCGAGTTACGACGGGGACCTCAGGGACCCGCCCTGGTGGCCTCAGGAGAGGCCAGTCCCCATGCGAGTTGCTAGGGGGCCTCTCGGGATTCCTCTCCCGTCGATACCGGGGCCAAAAACCTTGTGTGGAGTCAGGGCCGGAACCGAGGATTCCTCTCACGGGCTGACATGGATCTTTGGGTACTTCTGGAGTCTCCCCAGGGGAGTCAGGCCTCGTCTCGAATCGGGGCATGCACGTGCACTTTCCTTCCAGGCTGTAGCAGCAATGTCACGCTTCCCGTGGCGTGGATCAAAGGATCTGTGGTTTTCCCTCGAGGCTTACCCTCGAGGCTTTCCCACAGGGCTGTCCCACGTGCCACCGTGGTGTGAGTCGATCCTCGGCGTGAAAGATGAGCCAGTGCAGGGCAAAGAGCTTCCTCTGGAATGGACTGAGACATCTGGGGGACTCTTGGAATGGTGGTACGACCATGGAGTTCCTCTCGCCTTTCCTGTTGAGAGTGCCTCCGCTTGAGATGCGACGGGAAAGCCGGGAACTCTTTCCCATTGAAAGCAGGGAAAGGATTCCTCATCTCGAGCTACGAGGGGGAAAGGGGGCTCCTCTGGATGTGGGCGGGACGATCGTGCTTCCTCTCGAGTGGAGACGGGTATGGCGGTGAACTTCTTGAGTTGCAGCAAGGGTGTGAAAGACCCTTTCGAAGTTCCAGAGGTTAGGTGTCATTAGTCTCCAGACGCCTCATCGGAAATAGGCCTCATCCTGCCTGGAAGGGAGAACTTCCTGGATTTTCTCGAGTTGCGGCAGGTGTTCTCGAGTTACGACGGGGACCTCAGGGACCCGCCCTGGTGGCCTCAGGAGAGGCCAGTCACCATGCGAGTTGCTAGGGGGCCTCTCGGGATTCCTCTCCCGTTGATACCCGGGACAAAAACCTTGTGCGGAGTCAGGGCCGAAGCCGAGGATTCCTCTCACGGGCTGATATGCATCTTTGGGTACTTCTGGAGTCTCGCCAGGGGAGACAGGCCTCATCTCGAGTGGGGGCATGCACGTGTGCTTTCCTTCCAGGCTGTAGCAGCAATGTCACGCTTCCCATCGCGTGGATCAAAGGATCTGTGGTTTTCCCTCGAGGCTTTCCCTCGAGGCTTCCCACAGGGCTGTCCCACGTGCCACCGTGGTGTGAGTCGATCCTCGGCGTGAAAGATGAGCCAGTGCAGGGCAAAGAGGTTCCTCTGGAATGGACTGAGACATCTGGGGGACTCTTGGAATGGTGGTACGACCATGGAGTTCCTCTCGCCTTTCCTGTTGAGAGTGCCTCCTCTTGAGATGCGACGGGAACGCCGGGAATCCTTTCCCGTTGAAAGCAGGGAAAGGATTCCTCATCTCGAGTTACGAGGGGGAAACGGGGCTCCGCTGGATGTGGGCGGGACGATCGTGCTTCCTCTCGAGTGGAGACGGGTATGGCGGTGAACTTCTTGAGTTGCAGCAAAGGTGTGAAAGACCCTTTCGAAGTTCCAGAGGTTAGGTGTCATTAGTCTCCAGACGCCTCATCGGAAATAGGCCTCATCTCGCCTGGAAGGGGGAACTTCCTGGAATTTCTCGAGTTGTGGCAGGTGTTCTCGAGTTACGACGGGGACCTCAGGGACCCGCCCTGGTGGCCTCAGGAGAGGCCAGTCCCCATGCGACTTGCTAGGGGGCCTCTCGGGATTCCTCTCCCGTCGATACCGGGGCCAAAAACCTTGTGTGGAGTCAGGGCCGGAACCGAGGATTCCTCTCACGGGCTGACAGGGATCTTTGGGTTCTTCTGGAGTCTCCCCAGGGGAGTCAGGACTCGTCTCGAGTCGGGGCATACACGTGCACTTTCCTTCCAGGCTGTAGCAGCAATGTCACGCTTCCCGTGGCGTGGATCAAAGGATCTGTGGTTTTCCCTCGAGGCTTTCCCTCGAGGCTTTCCCACAAGGGTGTCCCATGTGCCACCGTGGTGTGAGTCGATCCTCGGCGTGAAAGATGAGCCACTATAGGGCAAAGAGCTTCCTCTGGAATGGACTGAGACATCTGGGGGACTCTTGGAATGGTGGTACGACCATGGAGTTCCTCTCGCCTTTCCTGTTGAGAGTGCCTCCGCTTGAGAAGCGACGGGAACGCCGGGAACTCTTTCCCATTGAAAGCAGGGAAAGGATTCCTCATCTCGAGCTACGAGGGGGAAAGGGGGCTCCTCTGGATGTGGGCGGGACGATCGTGTTTCCTCTCGAGTGGAGACGGGTATGGCGGTGAACTTCTTGAGTTGCAGCAAGGGTGTGAAAGACCCTTTCGAAGTTCCAGAGGTTAGGTGTCATTAGTCTCCAGACGCCTCATCGGAAATAGGCTTCATCCTGCCTGGAAGGGAGAACTTCCTGGATTTTCTCGAGTTGCGGCAGGTGTTCTCGAGTTACGACGGGGACCTCAGGGACCCGCCCTGGTGGCCTCAGGAGAGGCCAGTCCCCATGCGAGTTGCTAGGGGGCCTCTCGGGATTCCTCTCCCGTCGATACCCGGGCCAAAAACCTTGTGTGGAGTCAGGGCCGGAACCGAGGATTCCTCTCACGGGCTGATATGGATCTTTGGGTACTTCTGGAGTCTCGCCAGGGGAGAGAGGACCCATCTCGAGTGGGGGCATGCACGTGCGCTTTCCTTCCAGGCTGTAGCAGCAATGTCACGCTTCCCATCGCGTGGATCAAAGGATCTGTGGTTTTCCCACAGGGCTCTCCCACGTGCCACCGTGGTGTGAGTCGATCCTCGGCGTGAAAGATGAGCCAGTGCAGGGCAAAGAGGTTCCTCTGGAATGGACTGAGACATCTGGGGGACTCTTGGAATGGTGGTACAACCATGGAGTTCCTCTCGCCTTTCCTGTTGAGAGTGCCTCCTCTTGAGATGCGACGGGAACGCCGGGAATCCTTTCCCGTTGAAAGCAGGGAAAGGATTCCTCATCTCGAGTTACGAGGGGGAAACGGGGCTCCGCTGGATGTGGGCGGGACCATCGTGCTTCCTCTAGAGTGGAGACGGGTATGGCGGTGAACTTCTTGAGTTGCAGCAAGGGTGTGAAAGACCTTTTCGAAGTTCCAGAGGTTAGGTGTCATTAGTCTCCAGACGCCTCATCGGAAATAGGCCTCATCTCGCCTGGAAGGGAGAACTTCCTGGATTTTCTCGAGTTGCGGCAGGTGTTCTCGAGTTACGACGGGGACCTCAGGGACCCGCCCTGGTGGCCTCAGGAGAGGCCAGTCCCCATGCGAGTTGCTAGGGGACCTCTCGGGATTCCTCTCCCGTCGATACCGGGGCCAAAAACCTTGTGTGGTGTCAGGGCCGGAACCGAGAATTTCTCTCAGGGGCTGACATGGATCTTTGGGTACTTCTGGAGTCTCCCCATGGGAGTCAGGCCTTGTCTCGAGTCGGGGCATGCACGTGCGCTTTCCTTCCAGGCTGTAGCAGCAATGTCACGCTTCCCGTCGCGTGGATCAAAGGATCTGTGGTTTTCCCTCGAGGCTTTCTCTCGAGGCTTTCCCACAGGGCTGTCCCACGTGCCACCGTGGTGTGAGTCCATCCTCGGCGTGAAAGATGAGTCTGTGTAGGGCAAAGAGCTTCCTCTGGAATGGACTGAGACATCTGGGGGACTCTTGGAATGGTGGTACGACCATGGAGTTCCTCTCGCCTTTCCTGTTGAGAGTGCCTCCTCTTGAGATGCGACGGGAACGCAGGGAATTCTTTCCCGTTGAAAGCAGGGAAAGGATCCCTCATCTCGAGCTACGAGGGGGAAACGGGGCTCCTCTGGATGGGGGCGGGACTATCGTGCTTCCTCTCGAGTGGAGACGGGTATGGCGGTGAACTTCTTGAGTTGCAGCAAGGGTGTGAAAGACCCATTCGAAGTTCCAGAGGTTAGGTGTCATTAGTCTCCAGACGCCTCATCGGAAATAGGCCTCATCTCGCCTGGAAGGGAGAACTTCCTGGATTTTCTCGAGTTGAGGCAGGTGTTCTCGAGTTACGACGGGGACCTCAGGGACCGGCCCTGGTGGCCTCAGGAGAGGCCAGTCCCCATGCGAGTTGCTAGGGGGCCTCTCGGGATTCCTCTCCCGTCGATACCCGGGCCAAAAACCTTGTGTGGAGTCAGGGCCGGAACCGAGGATTCCTCTCACTGGCTGATATGGATCTTTGGGTACTTCTGGAGTCTCGCCAGGGGAGACAGGCCTCATCTCGAGTGGGGGCATGCACGTGCGCTTTCCTTCCAGGCTGTAGCAGCAATGTCACGCTTCCCATCGCGTGGATCAAAGGATCTGTGGTTTTCTCTCGAGGCTTTCCCTCGAGGCTTCCCACAGGGCTGTCCCACGTGCCACCGTGGTGTGAGTCGATCCTCGGCGTGAAAGATGAGCCAGTGCAGGGCAAAGAGGTTCCTCTGGAAAGGACTGAGACATCTGCGGGACTCTTGTAATGGTGGTACGACCATGGAGTTCCTCTCGCCTTTCCTGTTGAGAGTGCCTCCTCTTGAGATGCGACGGGAACGCCGGGAATTCTTTCCCGTTGAAAGCAGGGAAAGGATCGCTCATCTCGAGCTAGGAGGGGGAAACGGGGCTCCTCTGGATGTGGGCGGGACCATCGTGCTTCCTCTCGAGTGGAGACGGGTATGGCGGTGAACTTCTTGAGTTGCAGCAAGGGTGTGAAAGACCCTTTCGAAGTTCCAGAGTTTAGGTGTCATTAGTCTCCAGACGCCTCATCGGAAATAGGCCTCATCTCGCCTGGAAGGGAGAACTTCCTGGATTTTCTCGAGTTGCGGCAGGTGTTCTCGAGGTACGACGGGGACCTCAGGGACCCGCCCTGGTGGCCTCAGGAGAGGCCAGTCCCCATGCGAGTTGCTAGGGGGCCTCTCGGGATTCCTCTCCCGTCGATACCGGGGCCAAAAACCTTGTGTGGAGTCAGGGCCAGAACCGAGGATTCCCCTCAGGGGCTGACATGGATCTGTGGGTACTTCTGCAGTCTCCCCATGGGAGTCAGGCCTCGTCTCGAGTGGGGGCATGCACGTGCGCTTTCCTTCCAGGCTGTAGCAGCAATGTCACGCTTCCCGTCGCGTGGATCAAAGGATCTGTGGTTTTCCCTCGAGGCTTTCCCTCGAGGCTTTCCCACAGGGCTGTCCCACCTGCCACCGTGGTGTGAGTCGATCCTCGGCGTGAAAGATGAGCCAGTGCAGGGAAAAGAGCTTCCTCTGGAATGGACTGAGACATCTGGGGGACTCTTGGAATGGTGGTACGACCATGGAGTTCCTCTCGCCTTTCCTGTTGAGAGTGCCTCCTCTTGAGATGCGACGGGAACGCCGGGAATTCTTTCCCGTTGAAAGCAGGGAAAGGATCCCTCATCTCGAGCTACGAGGGGGAAACGGGGCTCCTCTGGATGTGGGCGGGACCATCGTGCTTCCTCTCGAGTGGAGACGGGTGTGGCGGTGAACTTCTTGAGTTGCAGCAAGGGTGTGAAAGACCCTTTCGAAGTTCCAGAGGTTAGGTGTCATTAGTCTCCAGACGCCTCATCGGAAATAGGCCTCATCTCGCCTGGAAGGGGGAACTTCCTGGAATTTCTCGAGTTGTGGCAGGTGTTCTCGAGTTACGACGGGGACCTCAGGGACCCGCCCTGGTGGCCTCAGGAGAGGCCAGTCCCCATGCGACTTGCTAGGGGGCCTCTCGGGATTCCTCTCCCGTCGATACCGGGGCCAAAAACCTTGTGTGGAGTCAGGGCCGGAACCGAGGATTCCTCTCACGGGCTGACAGGGATCTTTGGGTTCTTCTGGAGTCTCCCCAGGGGAGTCAGGACTCGTCTCGAGTCGGGGCATACACGTGCACTTTCCTTCCAGGCTGTAGCAGCAATGTCACGCTTCCCGTGGCATGGATCAAAGGATCTGTGGTTTTCCCTCGAGGCTTTCCCTCGAGGCTTTCCCACAAGGGTGTCCCATGTGCCACCGTGGTGTGAGTCGATCCTCGGCGTGAAAGATGAGCCACTATAGGGCAAAGAGCTTCCTCTGGAATGGACTGAGACATCTGGGGGACTCTTGGAATGGTGGTACGACCATGGAGTTCCTCTCGCCTTTCCTGTTGAGAGTGCCTCCGCTTGAGAAGCGACGGGAACGCCGGGAACTCTTTCCCATTGAAAGCAGGGAAAGGATTCCTCATCTCGAGCTACGAGGGGGAAAGGGGGCTCCTCTGGATGTGGGCGGGACGATCGTGTTTCCTCTCGAGTGGAGACGGGTATGGCGGTGAACTTCTTGAGTTGCAGCAAGGGTGTGAAAGACCCTTTCGAAGTTCCAGAGGTTAGGTGTCATTAGTCTCCAGACGCCTCATCGGAAATAGGCTTCATCCTGCCTGGAAGGGAGAACTTCCTGGATTTTCTCGAGTTGCGGCAGGTGTTCTCGAGTTACGACGGGGACCTCAGGGACCCGCCCTGGTGGCCTCAGGAGAGGCCAGTCCCCATGCGAGGTGCTAGGGGGCCTCTCGGGATTCCTCTCCCGTCGATACCCGGGCCAAAAACCTTGTGTGGAGTCAGGGCCGGAACCGAGGATTCCTCTCACGGGCTGATATGGATCTTTGGGTACTTCTGGAGTCTCGCCAGGGGAGAGAGGACCCATCTCGAGTGGGGGCATGCACGTGCGCTTTCCTTCCAGGCTGTAGCAGCAATGTCACGCTTCCCATCGCGTGGATCAAAGGATCTGTGGTTTTCCCACAGGGCTCTCCCACGTGCCACCGTGGTGTGAGTCGATCCTCGGCGTGAAAGATGAGCCAGTGCAGGGCAAAGAGGTTCCTCTGGAATGGACTGAGACATCTGGGGGACTCTTGGAATGGTGGTACAACCATGGAGTTCCTCTCGCCTTTCCTGTTGAGAGTGCCTCCTCTTGAGATGCGACGGGAACGCCGGGAATCCTTTCCCGTTGAAAGCAGGGAAAGGATTCCTCATCTCGAGTTACGAGGGGGAAACGGGGCTCCGCTGGATGTGGGCGGGACCATCGTGCTTCCTCTAGAGTGGAGACGGGTATGGCGGTGAACTTCTTGAGTTGCAGCAAGGGTGTGAAAGACCTTTTCGAAGTTCCAGAGGTTAGGTGTCATTAGTCTCCAGACGCCTCATCGGAAATAGGCCTCATCTCGCCTGGAAGGGAGAACTTCCTGGATTTTCTCGAGTTGCGGCAGGTGTTCTCGAGTTACGACGGGGACCTCAGGGACCCGCCCTGGTGGCCTCAGGAGAGGCCAGTCCCCATGCGAGTTGCTAGGGGACCTCTCGGGATTCCTCTCCCGTCGATACCGGGGCCAAAAACCTTGAGTGGTGTCAGGGCCGGAACCGAGAATTTCTCTCAGGGGCTGACATGGATCTTTGGGTACTTCTGGAGTCTCCCCATGGGAGTCAGGCCTTGTCTCGAGTCGGGGCATGCACGTGCGCTTTCCTTCCAGGCTGTAGCAGCAATGTCACGCTTCCCGTGGCGTGGATCAAAGGATCTGTGGTTTTCCCTCGAGGGTTTCCCTCGAGGCTTTCCCACAGGGCTGTCCCACGTGCCACCGTGGTGTGAGTCGATCCTCGGCGTGAAAGATGAGTCTGTGTAGGGCAAAGAGCTTCCTCTGGAATGGACTGAGACATCTGGGGGACTCTTGGAATGGTGGTACGACCATGGAGTTCCTCTCGCCTTTCCTGTTGAGAGTGCCTCCTCTTGAGATGCGACGGGAACGCAGGGAATTCTTTCCCGTTGAAAGCAGGGAAAGGATCCCTCATCTCGAGCTACGAGGGGGAAACGGGGCTCCTCTGGATGGGGGCGGGACTATCGTGCTTCCTCTCGAGTGGAGACGGGTATGGCGGTGAACTTCTTGAGTTGCAGCAAGGGTGTGAAAGACCCTTTCGAAGTTCCAGAGGTTAGGTGTCATTAGTCTCCAGACGCCTCATCGGAAATAGGCCTCATCTCGCCTGGAAGGGAGAACTTCCTGGATTTTCTCGAGTTGCGGCAGGTGTTCTCGAGTTACGACGGGGACCTCAGGGACCGGCCCTGGTGGCCTCAGGAGAGGCCAGTCCCCATGCGAGTTGCTAGGGGGCCTCTCGGGATTCCTCTCCCGTCGATACCCGGGCCAAAAACCTTGTGTGGAGTCAGGGCCGGAACCGAGGATTCCTCTCACGTGCTGATATGGATCTTTGGGTACTTCTGGAGTCTCGCCAGGGGAGACAGGCCTCATCTCGAGTGGGGGCATGCACGTGCGCTTTCCTTCCAGGCTGTAGCAGCAATGTCACGCTTCCCGTCGCGTGGATCAAAGGATCTGTGGTTTTCTCTCGAGGCTTTCCCTCGAGGCTTCCCACAGGGCTGTCCCACGTGCCACCGTGGTGTGAGTCGATCCTCGGCGTGAAAGATGAGCCAGTGCAGGGCAAAGAGGTTCCTCTGGAAAGGACTGAGACATCTGCGGGACTCTTGGAATGGTGGTACGACCATGGAGTTCCTCTCGCCTTTCCTGTTGAGAGTGCCTCCTCTTGAGATGCGACGGGAACGCCGGGAATTCTTTCCCGTTGAAAGCAGGGAAAGGATCGCTCATCTCGAGCTAGGAGGGGGAAACGGGGCTCCTCTGGATGTGGGCGGGACCATCGTGCTTCCTCTCGAGTGGAGACGGGTATGGCGGTGAACTTCTTGAGTTGCAGCAAGGGTGTGAAAGACCCTTTCGAAGTTCCAGAGTTTAGGTGTCATTAGTCTCCAGACGCCTCATCGGAAATAGGCCTCATCTCGCCTGGAAGGGAGAACTTCCTGGATTTTCTCGAGTTGCGGCAGGTGTTCTCGAGTTACGACGGGGACCTCAGGGACCCGCCCTGGTGGCCTCAGGAGAGGCCAGTCCCCATGCGAGTTGCTAGGGGGCCTCTCGGGATTCCTCTCCCGTCGATACCGGGGCCAAAAACCTTTTGTGGAGTCAGGGCCGGAACCGAGGATTCCTCTCAGGGGCTGACATGGATCTGTGGGTACTTCTGGAGTCTCCCCATGGGAGTCAGGCCTCGTCTCGAGTGGGGGCATGCACGTGCGCTTTCCTTCCAGGCTGTAGCAGCAATGTCACGCTTCCCGTCGCGTGGATCAAAGGATCTGTGGTTTTCCCTCGAGGCTTTCCCTCGAGGCTTTCCCACAGGGCTGTCCCACGTGCCACCGTGGTGTGAGTCGATCCTCGGCGTGAAAGATGAGCCAGTGCAGGGCAAAGAGCTTCCTCTGGAATGGACTGAGACATCTGGGGGACTCTTGGAATGGTGGTACGACCATGGAGTTCCTCTCGCCTTTCCTGTTGAGAGTGCCTCCTCTTGAGATGCGACGGGAACGCCGGGAATTCTTTCCCGTTGAAAGCAGGGAAAGGATCCCTCATCTCGAGCTACGAGGGGGAAACGGGGCTCCTCTGGATGTGGGCGGGACCATCGTGCTTCCTCTCGAGTGGAGACGGGTGTGGCGGTGAACTTCTTGAGTTGCAGCAAGGGTGTGAAAGACCCTTTCGAAGTTCCAGAGGTTAGGTGTCATTAGTCTCCAGACGCCTCATCGGAAATAGGCCTCATCTCGCCTGGAAGGGGGAACTTCCTGGAATTTCTCGAGTTGTGGCAGGTGTTCTCGAGTTACGACGGGGACCTCAGGGACCCGCCCTGGTGGCCTCAGGAGAGGCCAGTCCCCATGCGAGTTGCTAGGGGGCCTCTCGGGATTCCTCTCCCGTCGATACCGGGGCCAAAAACCTTGTGTGGAGTCAGGGCCTGAACCGAGGATTCCTCTCAGGGGCTGACATGGATCTTTGGGTACTTCTGGAGTCTCCCCAGGGGAGTCAGGCCTCGTCTCGAGTCGGGGCATGCACGTGCACTTTCCTTCCAGGCTGTAGCAGCAATGTCACGCTTCCCGTGGCGTGGATCAAAGGATCTGTGGTTTTCCCTCGAGGCTTTCCCTCGAGGCTTTCCCACAGGGCTGTCCCACGTGCCACCGTGGTGTGAGTCAATCCTCGGCGTGAAAGATGAGCCAGTGCAGGGCAAAGAGGTTCCTCTGGAATGGACTGAGACATCTGGAGGACTCTTGGAATGGTGGTACGACCATGGAGTTCCTCTCGCCTTTGCTGTTGAGAGTGCCTCCTCTTGAGATGGGACGGGAACACCGGAAATTCTTTCCCGTTGAAAGCAGGGAAAGGATCCCTCATCTCGAGCTACGAGGGGGAAAAGGGGCTCCTCTGGATGTGGGCGGGACCATCGTGCTTCCTCTCGAGTGGAGACGGGTATGGCGGTGAACTTCTTGAGTTGCAGCAAGGGTGTGAAAGACCCTTTCGAAGTTCCAGAGGTTAGGTGTCATTAGTCTCCAGACGCCTCATCGGAAATAGGCCTCATCTCGCCTGGAAGGGGGAACTTCCTGGAATATCTCGAGTTGCGGCAGGTGTTCTCGAGTTACGAAGGGGACCTCAGTGACCCGCCCTGGTGGTCTCAGGAGAGGCCAGTCCCCATGCGAGTTGCTAGGGGGCCTCTCGGGATTCCTCTCCCGTCGATACCGGGGCCAAAAACCTTGTGTGGAGTCAGGGCCGTAACCGAGGATTCCTCTCAGGGGCTGACATGGATGTTTGGGTACTTCTGGAGTCTCCCTAGGGGAGTGAGGCCTCGTCTCGATTCGGGGCATGCACGTGCACTTTCCTTCCAGGCTGTAGCAGCAATGTCACGCTTCCCGTGGCGTGGATCAAAGGATCTGTGGTTTTCCCTTAAGGCTTTCCCTCGAGGCTTTCCCACAGGGCTGTCCCACTTGCCACCGTGGTGTGAGTCGATCCTCGGCGTGAAAGATGAGCCAGTGCAGGGCAAAGAGCTTCCTCTGGAATGGACTGAGACATCTGGGGGACTCTTGGAATGGTGGTACGACCATGGAGTTCCTTTCGCCTTTCCTGTTGAGAGTGCCTCCTCTTGAGATGCAACGGGAATGCCGGGAATTCTTTCCCGTTGAAAGCAGGGAAAGGATCCCTCATCTCGAGCTACGAGGGGGAAACGGGGCTCCTCTGGATGTGGGCGGGACCGTCGTGCTTCCTCTCGAGTGGAGACGGGTATGGCGGTGAACTTCTTGAGTTGCAGCAAGGGTGTGAAAGACCCTTTCGAAGGTCCAGAGGTTAGGTGTCATTAGTCTCCAGACGCCTCATCGGAAATAGGCCTCATCTCGCCTGGAAGGGGAAACTTCCTGGAATTTCTCGAGTTGCGGCAGGTGTTCTCGAGTTACGACGGGGACCTCAGGGACTCGCCCTGGTGGCCTCAGGAGAGGCCAGTCCCCATGCGAGTTGCTAGGGGGCCTCTCGGGATTCCTCCCCATCGATACCGGGGCAAAAAACCATGTGTGTAGTCAGGGCCGGAACCGAGGATTCCTCTCAGGGGCTGACATGGATCTTTGGGTACTTCTGGAGTCTCCCCAGGGGAGTCAGGCCTCGTCTCGAGTCGGGGCATGCACGTTCACTTTCCTTCCAGGCTGTAGCAGCAATGTCACGCTTCCCGTGGCGTGGATCAAAGGATCTGTGGTTTTCCCTCGAGGCTTTCCCTCGAGGCTTTCCCACAGGGCTGTCCCACGTGCCACCGTGGTGTGAGTCGATCCTCGGCGTGAAAGATGAGCCAGTGCAGGGCAAAGAGGTTCCTCTGGATTGGACTGAGACATCTGGGGGACTCTTGGAATGGTGGTACGACCATGGAGTTCCTCTCGCCTTTCCTGTTGAGAGTGCCTCCGCTTGAGATGCGACGGGAACCCCGGGAATTCTTTCCCATTGAAAGCAGGGAAAGGATTCCTCATCTCGAGCTACGAGGGGGAAAGGGGGCTCCTCTGGATGTGGGCGGGACGATCATGCTTCTTCTCGAGTGGAGACGGGTATGGCGGTGAACTTCTTGAGTTACAGCAAGGGTGTGAAAGACCCTTTCGAAGTTCCAGAGGTTAGATGTCATTAGTCTCCAGACGCCTCATCGGAAATAGGCCTCATCTCGCCTGGAAGGGAGAACTTCCTGGATTTTCTCGAGTTGCGGCAGGTGTTCTCGAGTTACGACGGGGACCTCAGGGACCCGCCCTGGTGACCTCAGGAGAGGCCAGACCCCATGCGAGTTGCTAGGGGGCCTCTCGGGGTTCCTCTCCCGTCGATACCCGGGCAAAAAACCTTGTGTGGAGTCAGGGCCGGAACCGAGGATTCCTCTCACGGGCTGATATGGATCTTTGGGTACTTCTGGTGTCTCGCCAGGGGAGAGAGGCCTCATCTCGAGTGGGGGCATGCACGTGCGCTTTCCTTCCAGGCTGTAGCAGCAATGTCAAGCTTCCCATCGCGTGGATCAAAGGATCTGTGGTTTTCGCTCGAGGCTTTCCCTCGAGGCTTTCCCACAGGGCTGTCCCACGTGCCACCGTGGTGTGAGTCGATCCTCGTCGTGAAAGATGAGCCAGTGCAGGGCAAAGAGGTTCCTCTGGAATGGACTGAGACATCTGGGGGACTCTTGGAATGGTGGTACGACCATGGAGTTCCTCTCGCCTTTCCTGTTGAGAGTGCCTCCTCTTGAGAAGCGACGAGAACGCCCGGAATTCTTTCCCGTTGAAAGCAGGGAAAGGATCCCTCATCTCGAGCTACGAGGGGGAAACGGGGCTCCTCTGGATGTGGGCGGGACCATCGTGCTTCCTCTCGAGTGGATACGGGTGTGGCGGTGAACTTCTTGAGTTGCAGCAAGGGTGTGAAAGACCCTTTCGAAGTTCCAGAGGTTAGGTGTCATTAGTCTCCAGACGCCTCATTGGAAATAGGCCTCATCTCGCCTGGAAGGGGGAACTTCCAGGAATTTCTCGAGTTGTGGCAGGTGTTCTCGAGTTACGACGGGGACCTGAGGGACCCGCCCTGGTGGCCTTAGGAGAGGCCAGTCCCCATGCGAGTTGCTAGGGGGCCTCTCGGGATTCCTCTCCCGTCGATACCGGGGCCAAAAACCTTGTGTGGAGTCAGGGCCGGAACCGAGGATTCCTCTCAGTGGCTGACATGTATCTTTGGGTACTTCTGGAGTCTCCCCAGGGGAGTCAGGCCTCGTCTCGAGTGGGGGCATGCACGTGTGCTTTCCTTCAAGGCTGTAGCAGCAATGTCACGCTTCCCATCGCGTGGATCAAAAGATCTGTGGTTTTCCCTCGAGGCTTTCCCACAGGGCTGTCCCACGTGCCACCGTGGTGTGAGTCGATCCTCGGCGTGAAAGATGAGCCAGTGCAGGGCAAAGAGGTTCCTCTGGAATGGACTGAGACATCTGGGGGACTCTTGGAATGGTGGTACGACCATGGAGTTCCTCTCTCCTTTCCTGTTGAGAGTGCCTCCTCTTGAGATGCGACGGGAACGCCGGGAATTCTTTCCCGTTGAAAGCAGGGAAAGGATCCCTCATCTCGAGCTCCGAGGGGGAAACGGGGCTCCTCTGGATGTGGGCGGGACCAACGTGCTTCCTCTCGAGTGGAGACGGGTATGGCGGTGAACTTCTTGAGTTGCAGCAAGGGTGTGAAAGACCCTTTCGAAGTTCCAGAGGTTAGGTGTCATTAGTCTCCAGACGCCTCATCAGAAATAGGCCTCTTCTCGCCTGGAAGGGAGAACTTCCTGGATTTTCTCGAGTTGCGGCAGGTGTTCTCGAGTTACGACGGGGACCTCAGGGACCCGCCCTGGTGGCCTCAGGAGAGGCCATTCCCCATGCGAGTTGCTAGGGCGCCTCTCGGGATTCCTCTCCCTTCGATACCGGGGCCAAAAACCTTGTGTGGAGTCAGGGCCCGAACCGAGGATTCCTCTCAGGGGCTGATATGGATCTTTGGGTACTTCTGGAGTCTCGCCAGGGGAGACAGGTCTCGTCTCGAGTCGGGGCATGCACATGCACTTTCCTTCCAGGCTGTAGCAGCAATGTCACGCTTCCCGTCGCGTGGATCAAAGGATCTGTGGTTTTCCCTCGAGGCTTTCCCTCGAGGCTTTCCCACAGTGCTGTCCCACGTGCCACCGTGGTGTGAGTCGATCCTCGGCGTGAAAGATGAGCCAGTGCAGGGCAAAGAGGTTCCTCTGGAATGGACTGAGGCATCTGGGGGACTCTTGGAATGGTGGTACGACCATGGAGTTCCTCTCGCCTTTGCTGCTGAGAGTGCCTCCTCTTGAGATGGGACGGGAACACCGGGAATTCTTTCCCGTTGAAAGCAGGGAAAGGATCCCTCATCTCGAGCTACGAGGGGGAAACGGGGCTCCTCTGGATGTGGGCGGGACCATCGTGCTTCCTCTCGAGTGGAGACGGGTATGGCGGTGAACTTCTTGAGTTGCAGCAAGGGTGTGAAAGACCCTTTCGAAGTTCCAGAGGTTAGGTTTCATTAGTCTCCAGACGCTGGATCGGAAATAGGCCTCATCTCGCCTGGAAGGGAGAACTTCCTGGATTTTCTCGAGTTGCGGCAGGTGTTCTCGAGTTACGACGGGGACCTCAGGGACCCGCCCTGGTGGCCTCAGGAGAGGCCAGTCCCCATGCGAGTTGCTAGGGGGCCTCTCGGGATTCCTCCCCATCGATACCGGGGCAAAAAACCATGTGTGTAGTCAGGGCCGGAACCGAGGATTCCTCTCAGGGGCTGACATGGATCTTTGGGTACTTCTGGAGTCTCCCCAGGGGAGTCAGGCCTCGTCTCGAGTCGGGGCATGCACGTTCACTTTCCTTCCAGGCTGTAGCAGCAATGTCACGCTTCCCGTGGCGTGGATCAAAGGATCTGTGGTTTTCCCTCGAGGCTTTCCCTCGAGGCTTTCCCACAGGGCTGTCCCACGTGCCACCGTGGTGTGAGTCGATCCTCGGCGTGAAAGATGAGCCAGTGCAGGGCAAAGAGGTTCCTCTGGATTGGACTGAGACATCTGGGGGACTCTTGGAATGGTGGTACGACCATGGAGTTCCTCTCGCCTTTCCTGTTGAGAGTGCCTCCGCTTGAGATGCGACGGGAACCCCGGGAATTCTTTCCCATTGAAAGCAGGGAAAGGATTCCTCATCTCGAGCTACGAGGGGGAAAGGGGGCTCCTCTGGATGTGGGCGGGACGATCATGCTTCTTCTCGAGTGGAGACGGGTATGGCGGTGAACTTCTTGAGTTACAGCAAGGGTGTGAAAGACCCTTTCGAAGTTCCAGAGGTTAGATGTCATTAGTCTCCAGACGCCTCATCGGAAATAGGCCTCATCTCGCCTGGAAGGGAGAACTTCCTGGATTTTCTCGAGTTGCGGCAGGTGTTCTCGAGTTACGACGGGGACCTCAGGGACCCGCCCTGGTGACCTCAGGAGAGGCCAGACCCCATGCGAGTTGCTAGGGGGCCTCTCGGGGTTCCTCTCCCGTCGATACCCGGGCAAAAAACCTTGTGTGGAGTCAGGGCCGGAACCGAGGATTCCTCTCACGGGCTGATATGGATCTTTGGGTACTTCTGGTGTCTCGCCAGGGGAGAGAGGCCTCATCTCGAGTGGGGGCATGCACGTGCGCTTTCCTTCCAGGCTGTAGCAGCAATGTCAAGCTTCCCATCGCGTGGATCAAAGGATCTGTGGTTTTCGCTCGAGGCTTTCCCTCGAGGCTTTCCCACAGGGCTGTCCCACGTGCCACCGTGGTGTGAGTCGATCCTCGTCGTGAAAGATGAGCCAGTGCAGGGCAAAGAGGTTCCTCTGGAATGGACTGAGACATCTGGGGGACTCTTGGAATGGTGGTACGACCATGGAGTTCCTCTCGCCTTTCCTGTTGAGAGTGCCTCCTCTTGAGAAGCGACGAGAACGCCCGGAATTCTTTCCCGTTGAAAGCAGGGAAAGGATCCCTCATCTCGAGCTACGAGGGGGAAACGGGGCTCCTCTGGATGTGGGCGGGACCATCGTGCTTCCTCTCGAGTGGATACGGGTGTGGCGGTGAACTTCTTGAGTTGCAGCAAGGGTGTGAAAGACCCTTTCGAAGTTCCAGAGGTTAGGTGTCATTAGTCTCCAGACGCCTCATTGGAAATAGGCCTCATCTCGCCTGGAAGGGGGAACTTCCAGGAATTTCTCGAGTTGTGGCAGGTGTTCTCGAGTTACGACGGGGACCTGAGGGACCCGCCCTGGTGGCCTTAGGAGAGGCCAGTCCCCATGCGAGTTGCTAGGGGGCCTCTCGGGATTCCTCTCCCGTCGATACCGGGGCCAAAAACCTTGTGTGGAGTCAGGGCCGGAACCGAGGATTCCTCTCAGTGGCTGACATGTATCTTTGGGTACTTCTGGAGTCTCCCCAGGGGAGTCAGGCCTCGTCTCGAGTGGGGGCATGCACGTGTGCTTTCCTTCAAGGCTGTAGCAGCAATGTCACGCTTCCCATCGCGTGGATCAAAAGATCTGTGGTTTTCCCTCGAGGCTTTCCCACAGGGCTGTCCCACGTGCCACCGTGGTGTGAGTCGATCCTCGGCGTGAAAGATGAGCCAGTGCAGGGCAAAGAGGTTCCTCTGGAATGGACTGAGACATCTGGGGGACTCTTGGAATGGTGGTACGACCATGGAGTTCCTCTCTCCTTTCCTGTTGAGAGTGCCTCCTCTTGAGATGCGACGGGAACGCCGGGAATTCTTTCCCGTTGAAAGCAGGGAAAGGATCCCTCATCTCGAGCTCCGAGGGGGAAACGGGGCTCCTCTGGATGTGGGCGGGACCAACGTGCTTCCTCTCGAGTGGAGACGGGTATGGCGGTGAACTTCTTGAGTTGCAGCAAGGGTGTGAAAGACCCTTTCGAAGTTCCAGAGGTTAGGTGTCATTAGTCTCCAGACGCCTCATCAGAAATAGGCCTCTTCTCGCCTGGAAGGGAGAACTTCCTGGATTTTCTCGAGTTGCGGCAGGTGTTCTCGAGTTACGACGGGGACCTCAGGGACCCGCCCTGGTGGCCTCAGGAGAGGCCATTCCCCATGCGAGTTGCTAGGGCGCCTCTCGGGATTCCTCTCCCTTCGATACCGGGGCCAAAAACCTTGTGTGGAGTCAGGGCCCGAACCGAGGATTCCTCTCAGGGGCTGATATGGATCTTTGGGTACTTCTGGAGTCTCGCCAGGGGAGACAGGTCTCGTCTCGAGTCGGGGCATGCACATGCACTTTCCTTCCAGGCTGTAGCAGCAATGTCACGCTTCCCGTCGCGTGGATCAAAGGATCTGTGGTTTTCCCTCGAGGCTTTCCCTCGAGGCTTTCCCACAGTGCTGTCCCACGTGCCACCGTGGTGTGAGTCGATCCTCGGCGTGAAAGATGAGCCAGTGCAGGGCAAAGAGGTTCCTCTGGAATGGACTGAGGCATCTGGGGGACTCTTGGAATGGTGGTACGACCATGGAGTTCCTCTCGCCTTTGCTGCTGAGAGTGCCTCCTCTTGAGATGGGACGGGAACACCGGGAATTCTTTCCCGTTGAAAGCAGGGAAAGGATCCCTCATCTCGAGCTACGAGGGGGAAACGGGGCTCCTCTGGATGTGGGCGGGACCATCGTGCTTCCTCTCGAGTGGAGACGGGTATGGCGGTGAACTTCTTGAGTTGCAGCAAGGGTGTGAAAGACCCTTTCGAAGTTCCAGAGGTTAGGTTTCATTAGTCTCCAGACGCTGGATCGGAAATAGGCCTCATCTCGCCTGGAAGGGAGAACTTCCTGGATTTTCTCGAGTTGCGGCAGGTGTTCTCGAGTTACGACGGGGACCTCAGGGACCCGCCCTGGTGGCCTCAGGAGAGGCCAGTCCCCATGCGACTTGCTAGGGGGCCTCTCGGGATTCCTCTCCCGTCGATACCGGGGCCAAAAACCTTGTGTGGAGTCAGGGACGGAACCGAGGATTCCTCTCAGGGTCTGACATGGATGTTTGGGTACTTCTGGAGTCTCCCCAGGGGAGTGAGGCCTCGTCTCGAGTCGGGGCATGCACGTGCACTTTCCTTCCAGGCTGTAGCAGCAATGTCACGCTTCCCGTGGCGTGAATCATACGATCTGTGGTTTTCCCTGGAGGCTTTCCCTCGAGGCTTTCCCACAGGGCTGTCCCACGTGCCACCGTGGTGTGAGTCGATACTCGGCGTGAAAGATGAGCCAGTGCAGGGCAAAGAGGTTCCTCTTGAATGGACTGAGACATCTGGGGGACTCTTGGAATGGTGGTACGACCATGGAGTTCCTCTCGCCTTTCCTGTTGAGAGTGCCTCCTCTTGAGATGCGAAGGGAACGCCGGGAATTCTTTCCCGTTGAAAGCAGGGAAAGGATCCCTCATCTCGAGCTACGAGGGGGAAACGGGGCTCCTTTGGATGTGGGCGGGACCATCGTGCTTCCTCTCGAGTGGAGACGGGTATGGCGGTGAACTTCTTGAGTTGCAGCAAGGGTGTGAAAGACCCTTTCGAAGTTCCAGAGGTTAGGTGTCATTAGTCTCCAGACGCCTCATCGGAAATAGGCCTCATCTCGCCTGGAAGGGAGAACTTCCTGGATTTTCTCGAGTTGCGGCAGGTGTTCTCGAGTTACGACGGGGACCTCAGGGACCCGCCCTGGTGGCCTCAGGAGAGGCCAGTCCCCATGCGAGTTGCTAGGGGGCCTCTCGGGATTCCTCTCCCATCGATACCGGGGCCAAAATCCTTGTGTGGAGTTAGGGCCGGAACCGAGGATTCCTTTCAGGGGCTGATATGGATCTTTGGGTACTTCTGGAGTCTCGCCAGGGGAGACAGGCCTCATCTCGAGTGGGGGCATGCACGTGCGCTTTCCTTCCAGGCAGTAGCAGCAATGTCACGCTTCCCATCGCGTGGATCAAAAGATCTGTTGTTTTCCCTCGAGGCTTTCCCACAGGGCTGTCCCACGTGCCACCGTGGTGTGAGTCGATCCTCGGCGTGAAAGATGAGCCAGTGCAGGGCAAAGAGGTTCCTCTGGAATGGACTGAGACATCTGGGGGACTCTTGGAATGGTGGTACGACCATGGAGTTCCTCTCTCCTTTCCTGTTGAGAGTGCCTCCTCTTGAGATGCGACGGGAACGCCGGGAATTCTTTCCCGTTGAAAGCAGGGAAAGGATCCCTCATCTCGAGCTCCGAGGGGGAAACGGGGCTCCTCTGGATGTGGGCGGGACCAACGTGCTTCCTCTCGAGTGGAGCCGGGTATGGCGGTGAACTTCTTGAGTTGCAGCAAGGGTGTGAAAGACCCTTTCGAAGTTCCAGAGGTTAGGTGTCATTAGTCTCCAGACGCCTCATCGGAAATAGGCCTCATCTCGCCTGGAAGGGAGAACTTCCTGGATTTTCTCGAGTTGCGGCAGGTGTTCTCGAGTTACGACGGGGACCTCAGGCACCCGCCCTGGTGGCCTCAGGAGAGGCCAGTCCCCAGG
This sequence comes from Capricornis sumatraensis, assembly GCF_032405125.1. Taxonomy (NCBI): domain Eukaryota; kingdom Metazoa; phylum Chordata; class Mammalia; order Artiodactyla; family Bovidae; genus Capricornis; species Capricornis sumatraensis. The sequence goes on along the minus strand of NW_027184622.1, from coordinate 4,670,339 downwards.
CGAGTTGCTAGGGGGCCTCTCGGGATTCCTCTCCCATCGATACCGGGGCCAAAAACCTTGTGTGGAGTCAGGGCCGGAACCGAGGATTCCTCTCAGGGGCTGATATGGATCTTTGGGTACTTCTGGAGTCTCGCCAGGGGAGACAGGTCTCGTCTCGAGTCGGGGCATGCACGTGCACTTTCCTTCCAGGCTGTAGCAGCAATGTGACGCTTCCCGTCGCGTGGATCAAAGGATCTGTGGTTTTCCCTCGAGGCTTTCCCTCGAGGCTTTCCCACAGGGCTGTCCCACGTGCCACCGTGGTGTGAGTCGATCCTCGGCGTGAAAGATGAGCCAGTGCAGGGCAAAGAGGTTCCTCTGGAATGGACTGAGACATCTGGGGGACTCTTGGAATGGTGGTACGACCATGGAGTTCCTCTCGCCTTTGCTGTTGAGAGTGCCTCCTCTTGAGATGGGACGGGAACACCGGGAATTCTTTCCCGTTGAAAGCAGGGAAAGGATCCCTCATCTCGAGCTACGAGGGGGAAACGGGGCTCCTCTGGATGTGGGCGGGACCATCGTGCTTCCTCTCGAGTGGAGACGGGTATTGTGGTGAACTTCTTGAGTTGCAGCAAGGGTGTGAAAGACCCTTTCGAAGTTCCAGAGGTTAGGTGTCATTAGTCTCCAGACGCCGGATCGGAAATAGGCCTCATCTCGCCTGGAAGGGAGAACTTCCTGGATTTTCTCGAGTTGCGGCAGGTGTTCTCGAGTTACGACGGGGATCTCAGGGACCCGCCCTGGTGGCCTCAGGAGAGGCCAGTCCCCATGCGACTTGCTAGGGGGCCTCTCGGGATTCCTCTCCCGTCGATACCGGGGCCAAAAACCTTGTGTGGAGTCAGGGCCGGAACCGAGGATTCCTCTCAGGGGCTGACATGGATCTTTGGGTACTTCTGGAGTCTCCCCAGGGGAGTCAGGCCTCGTCTCGAGTCGGGGCATGCACGTGCACTTTCCTTCCAGGCTGTAGCAGCAATGTCACGCTTCCCGTGGCGTGGATCAAAGGATCTGTGGTTTTCCCTCGAGGCTTTCCCTCGAGGCTTTCCCACAGGGCTGTCCCACGTGCCACCGTGGTGTGAGTCGATCCTCGGCGTGAAAGATGAGCCAGTGCAGGGCAAAGAGCTTCCTCTGGAATGGACTGAGACATCTGGGGGACTCTTGGAATGGTGGTACGACCATGGAGTTCCTCTCGCCTTTCCTGTTAAGAGTGCCTCCGCTTGAGATGTGACGGGAACGCCGGGAATTCTTTCCCATTGATAGCAGGGAAAGGATTCCTCATCTCGAGCTACGAGGGGGAAACGGGGCTCCTCTGGATGTGGGCGGGACGATCGTGCTTCCTCTCGAGTGGAGACGGGTATGGCGGTGAACTTCTTGAGTTGCAGCAAGGGTGTGAAAGACCCTTTCGAAGTTCCAGAGGTTAGGTGTCATTAGTCTCCAGACGCCTCATCGGAAATAGGCCTCATCTCGCCTGGAAGGGGGAACTTCCTGGAATTTCTCGAGTTGCGGCAGCTGTTCTCGAGTTACGACGGGGACCTCAGGGACCCGCCCTGGTGGCCTCAGGAGAGGCCAGTCCCCATGCGAGTTGCTAGGGGGCCAATCGGGATTCCTCTCCCATCGATACCGGGGCCGAAAACCTTGTGTGGAGTTAGGGCCGGAACCGAGGATTCCTTTCAGGGGCTGATATGTATCTTTGGGTACTTCTGGAGTCTCGCCAGGGGAGACAGGCCTCATCTCGAGTGGGGGCATGCACGTGCGCTTTCCTTCCAGGCTGTAACAGCAATGTCACGCTTCCCATCGCGTGGATCAAAGGATCTGTGGTTTTCCCTCGAGGCTTTCCCACAGGCCTGTCCCACGTGCCACCGTGGTGTGAGTCGATCCTCGGCGTGAAAGATGAGCCAGTGCAGGGCAAAGAGGTTCCTCTGGAATGGACTGAGACATCTGGGGGACTCTTGGAATGGTGGTACGACCATGGAGTTCCTCTCGCCTTTCCTGTTGAGAGTGCCTCCTCTTGAGATGCGACGGGAACGCCGGGAATTCCTTCCCGTTGAAAGCAGGGAAAGGATCCCTCATCTCGAGCTACGAGGAGGAAACGGGGCTCCTCTGGATGTGGGCGGGACCATCGTGCTTCCTCTCGAGAGGAGACGGGTGTGGCGGTGAACTTCTTGAGTTGCAGCAAGGGTGTGAAAGACCCTTTCGAAGTTCCAGAGGTTAGGTGTCATTAGTCTCCAGACGCCTCATTGGAAATAGGCCTCATCTCGCCTGGAAGGGGGAACTTCCAGAAATTTCTCGAGTTGTGGCAGGTGTTCTCGAGTTACGACGGGGACCTCAGGGACCCGCCCTGGTGGCCTTAGGAGAGGCCAGTCCCCATGCGAGTTGCTAGGGGGCCTCTCGGGATTCCTCTCCCGTCGATACCGGGGCCAAAAACCTTGTGTGGAGTCAGGGCCGGAACCGAGGATTCCTCTCAGTGGCTGACATGTATCTTTGGGTACTTCTGGAGTCTCCCCAGGGGAGTCAGGCCTCGTCTCGAGTGGGGGCATGCACGTGTGCTTTCCTTCAAGGCTGTAGCAGCAATGTCACGCTTCCCGTGGCGTGAATCAAACGATCTGTGGTTTTCCCTCGAGGCTTTCCCTCGAGGCTTTCCCACAGGGCTGTCCCACGTGCCACCGTGGTGTGAGTCGATCCTCGGCGTGAAAGATGAGCCAGTGCAGGGCAAAGAGGTTCCTCTGGAATGGACTGAGGCATCTGGGGGACTCTTGGAATGGTGGTACGACCATGGAGTTCCTCTCGCCTTTGCTGTTGAGAGTGCCTCCTCTTGAGATGGGACGGGAACACCGGGAATTCTTTCCCGTTGAAAGCAGGGAAAGGATCCCTCATCTCGAGCTACGAGGGGGAAACGGGGCTCCTCTGGATGTGGGCGGGACCATCGTGCTTCCTCTCGAGTGGAGACGGGTATGGCGGTGAACTTCTTGAGTTGCAGCAAGGGTGTGAAAGACCCTATCGAAGTTCCAGAGGTTAGGTTTCATTAGTCTCCAGACGCCGGATCGGAAATAGGCCTCATCTCGCCTGGAAGGGAGAACTTCCTGGATTTTCTCGAGTTGCGGTAGGTGTTCTCGAGTTACGACGGGGACCTCAGGGACCCGCCCTGGTGGCCTCAGGAGAGGCCAGTCCCCATGCGACTTGCTAGGGGGCCTCTCGGGATTCCTCTCCCGTCGATACCGGGGCCAAAAACCTTGTGTGGAGTCAGGGCCGGAACCGAGGATTCCTCTCAGGGGCTGACATGGATGTTTGGGTACTTCTGGAGTCTCCCCAGGGGAGTGAGGCCTCGTCTCGAGTCGGGGCATGCACGTGCACTTTCCTTCCAGGCTGTAGCAGCAATGTCACGCTTCCCGTGGCGTGGATCAAAGGATCTGTGGTTTTCCCTTAAGGCTTTCCCTCGAGGCTTTCCCACAGGGCTGTCCCACGTGCCACCGTGGTGTGAGTCGATCCTCGGCGTGAAAGATGAGCCAGTGCAGGGCAAAGAGCTTCCTCTGGAATGGACTGAGACATCTGGGGGACTCTTGGAATGGTGGTACGACCATGGAGTTTCTCTCGCCTTTCCTGTTGAGAGTGCCTCCTCTAGAGATGCAACGGGAACGCCGGGAATTCTTTCCCGTTCAAAGCAGGGAAAGGATCCCTCATCTCGAGCTACGAGGGGGAAACGGGGCTCCTCTGGATGTGGGCGGGACCATCGTGCTTCCTCTCGAGTGGAGACGGGTATGGCGGTGAACTTCTTGAGTTGCAGCAAGGGTGTGAAAGACCCTTTCGAAGGTCCAGAGGTTAGGTGTCATTAGTCTCCAGACGCCTCATCGGAAATAGGCCTCATCTCGCCTGGAAGGGGAAACTTCCTGGAATTTCTCGAGTTGCGGCAGGTGTTCTCGAGTTACGACGGGGACCTCAGGGACTCGCCCTGGTGGCCTCAGGAGAGGCCAGTCCCCATGCGAGTTGCTAGGGGGCCTCTCGGGATTCCTCTCCCATCGATACCGGGGCCAAAAACCTTGTGTGGAGTCAGGGCCGGAACCGAGGATTCCTCTCAGGGGCTGACATGGATCTTTGGGTACTTCTGGAGTCTCCCCAGGGGAGTCAGGTCTCGTCTCGAGTCGGGGCATGCACGTTCAGTTTCCTTCCAGGCTGTAGCAGAAATGTCACGCTTCCCGTGGCGTGGATCAAAGGATCTGTGGTTTTCCCTCAAGGCTTTCCCTCGAGGCTTTCCCACAGGGCTGTCCCACGTGCCACCGTGGTGTGAATCGATCCTCGGCGTGAAAGATGAGCCAGTGCAGGGCAAAGAGGTTCCTCTGGAATGGACTGAGACATCTGGGGGACTCTTGGAATGGTGGTACGACCATGGAGTTCCTCTCGCCTTTCCTGTTGAGAGTGCCTCCGCTTGAGATGCGACGGGAACCCCGGGAATTCTTTCCCATTGAAAGCAGGGAAAGGATTCCTCATCTCGAGCTACGAGGGGGAAAGGGGGCTCCTCTGGATGTGGGCGGGACGATCATGCTTCCTCTCGAGTGGAGACGGGTATGGCGGTGAACTTCTTGAGTTACAGCAAGGGTGTGAAAGACCCTTTCGAAGTTCCAGAGGTTAGATGTCATTAGTCTCCAGACGCCTCATCGGAAATAGGCCTCATCTCGCCTGGAAGGGAGAACTTCCTGGATTTTCTCGAGTTGCGGCAGGTGTTCTCGAGTTACGACGGGGACCTCAGGGACCCGCCCTGGTGGCCTCAGGAAAGGCCAGTCCCCATGCGAGTTGCTAGGGGGCCTCTCGGGATTCCTCTCCCGTCAATACCCAGGCAAAAAACCTTGTGTGGAGTCAGGGCCGGAACCGAGGATTCCTCTCACGGGCTGATATGGATCTTTGGGTACTTCTGGAGTCTCGCCAGGGGAGAGAGGCCTCATCTCGAGTGGGGGCATGCACGTGCGCTTTCCTTCCAGGCTGTAGCAGCAATGTCAATCTTCCCATCGCGTGGATCAAAGGATCTGTGGTTTTCCCTCGAGGCTTTCCCTCGAGGCTTTCCCACAGGGCTGTCCCACGTGCCACCGTGGTGTGAGTCGATCCTCGGCGTGAAAGATGAGCCAGTGCAGGGCAAAGAGGTTCCTCTGGAATGGACTGAGACATCTGGGGGACTCTTGGAATGGTGGTACGACCATGGAGTTCCTCTCGCCTTTCCTGTTGAGAGTGCCTCCTCTTGAGATGCGACGGAAACGCCGGGAATTCTTTCCCGTTGAAAGCAGGGAAAGGATCCCTCATCTCGAGCTACGAGGGGGAAACGGGGCTCCTCTGGATGTGGGCGGGACCATCGTGCTTCCTCTCGAGTGGAGACGGGTGTGGCGGTGAACTTCTTGAGTTGCAGCAAGGGTGTGAAAGACCCTTTCGAAGTTCCAGAGGTTAGGTGTCATTAGTCTCCAGACGCCTCATCGGAAATAGGCCTCATCTCGCCTGGAAGGGAGAACTTCCTGGATTTTCTCGAGTTGCGGCAGGTGTTCTCGAGTTACGACTGGGACCTCAGGGACCCGCCCTGGTGGCCTCAGGAGAGGCCAGTCCCCATGCGAGTTGCTAGGGGGCCTCTCGGGATTCCTCTCCCATCGATACCGGGGCCAAAAACCTTGTGTGGAGTCAGGGCCGGAACCGAGGATTCCTCTCAGTGGCTGACATGTATCTTTGGGTACTTCTGGAGTCTCCCCAGGGGAGTCAGGCCTCGTCTCGAGTGGGGGCATGCACGTGTGCTTTCCTTCAAGGCTGTAGCAGCAATGTCACGCTTCCCGTGGCGTGAATCATACGATCTGTGGTTTTCCCTGGAGGCTTTCCCTCGAGGCTTTCCCACAGGGCTGTCCCACGTGCCACCGTGGTGTGAGTCGATCCTCGGCGTGAAAGATGAGCCAGTGCAGGGCAAAGAGGTTCCTCTTGAATGGACTGAGACATCTGGGGGACTCTTGGAATGGTGGTACGACCATGGAGTTCCTCTCGCCTTTCCTGTTGAGAGTGCCTCCTCTTGAGATGCGAAGGGAACGCCGGGAATTCTTTCCCGTTGAAAGCAGGGAAAGGATCCCTCATCTCGAGCTACGAGGGGGAAACGGGGCTCCTTTGGATGTGGGCGGGACCATCGTGCTTCCTCTCGAGTGGAGACGGGTATGGCGGTGAACTTCTTGAGTTGCAGCAAGGGTGTGAAAGACCCTTTCGAAGTTCCAGAGGTTAGGTGTCATTAGTCTCCAGACGCCTCATCGGAAATAGGCCTCATCTCGCCTGGAAGGGAGAACTTCCTGGATTTTCTCGAGTTGCGGCAGGTGTTCTCGAGTTACGACGGGGACCTCAGGGACCCGCCCTGGTGGCCTCAGGAGAGGCCAGTCCCCATGCGAGTTGCTAGGGGGCCTCTCGGGATTCCTCTCCCATCGATACCGGGGCCAAAAACCTTGTGTGGAGTTAGGGCCGGAACCGAGGATTCCTTTCAGGGGCTGATATGGATCTTTGGGTACTTCTGGAGTCTCGCCAGGGGAGACAGGCCTCATCTCGAGTGGGGGCATGCACGTGCGCTTTCCTTCCAGGCAGTAGCAGCAATGTCACGCTTCCCATCGCGTGGATCAAAAGATCTGTGGTTTTCCCTCGAGGCTTTCCCACAGGGCTGTCCCACGTGCCACCGTGGTGTGAGTCGATCCTCGGCGTGAAAGATGAGCCAGTGCAGGGCAAAGAGGTTCCTCTGGAATGGACTGAGACATCTGGGGGACTCTTGGAATGGTGGTACGACCATGGAGTTCCTCTCGCCTTTGCTGTTGAGAGTGCCTCCTCTTGAGATGGGACGGGAACACCGGGAATTCTTTCCCGTTGAAAGCAGGGAAAGGATCCCTCATCTCGAGCTACGAGGGGGAAACGGGGCTCCTCTGGATGTGGGCGGGACCATCGTGCTTCCTCTCGAGTGGAGACGGGTATGGCGGTGAACTTCTTGAGTTGCAGCAAGGGTGTGAAAGACCCTTTCGAAGTTCCAGAGGTTAGGTGTCATTAGTCTCCAGACGCCGGATCGGAAATAGGCCTCATCTCGCCTGGAAGGGAGAACTTCCTGGATTTTCTCGAGTTGCGGCAGGTGTTCTCGAGTTACGACGGGGACCTCAGGGACCCGCCCTGGTGGCCTCAGGAGAGGCCAGTCCCCATGCGACTTGCTAGGGGGCCTCTCGGGATTCCTCTCCCGTTGATACCGGGGCCAAAAACCTTGTGTGGAGTCAGGGCCGGAACCGAGGATTCCTCTCAGGGGCTGACATGGATCTTTGGGTACTTCTGGAGTCTCCCCAGGGGAATCAGGCCTCGTCTCGAGTCGGGGCATGCACGTGCACTTTCCTTCCAGGCTGTAGCAGCAATGTCACGCTTCCCGTGGCGTGGATCAAAGGATCTGTGGTTTTCCCTCGAGGCTTTCCCTCGAGGCTTTCCCACAGGGCTGTCCCACGTGCCACCGTGGTGTGAGTCGATCCTCGGCGTGAAAGATGAGCCAGTGCAGGGCAAAGAGGTTCCTCTGGAATGGACTGAGACATCTGGGGGACTCTTGGAATGGTGGTACGACCATGGAGTTCCTCTCGCCTTTCCTGTTGAGAGTGCCTCCTCTTGAGATGCGACGGGAACGCCGGGAATTCCTTCCCGTTGAAAGCAGGGAAAGGATCCCTCATCTCGAGCTACGAGGAGGAAACGGGGCTCCTCTGGATGTGGGCGGGACCATCGTGCTTCCTCTCGAGAGGAGACGGGTGTGGCGGTGAACTTCTTGAGTTGCAGCAAGGGTGTGAAAGACCCTTTCGAAGTTCCAGAGGTTAGGTGTCATTAGTCTCCAGACGCCTCATTGGAAATAGGCCTCATCTCGCCTGGAAGGGGGAACTTCCAGAAATTTCTCGAGTTGTGGCAGGTGTTCTCGAGTTACGACGGGGACCTCAGGGACCCGCCCTGGTGGCCTTAGGAGAGGCCAGTCCCCATGCGAGTTGCTAGGGGGCCTCTCGGGATTCCTCTCCCGTCGATACCGGGGCCAAAAACCTTGTGTGGAGTCAGGGCCGGAACCGAGGATTCCTCTCAGTGGCTGACATGTATCTTTGGGTACTTCTGGAGTCTCCCCAGGGGAGTCAGGCCTCGTCTCGAGTGGGGGCATGCACGTGTGCTTTCCTTCAAGGCTGTAGCAGCAATGTCACGCTTCCCGTGGCGTGAATCAAACGATCTGTGGTTTTCCCTCGAGGCTTTCCCTCGAGGCTTTCCCACAGGGCTGTCCCACGTGCCACCGTGGTGTGAGTCGATCCTCGGCGTGAAAGATGAGCCAGTGCAGGGCAAAGAGGTTCCTCTGGAATGGACTGAGGCATCTGGGGGACTCTTGGAATGGTGGTACGACCATGGAGTTCCTCTCGCCTTTGCTGTTGAGAGTGCCTCCTCTTGAGATGGGACGGGAACACCGGGAATTCTTTCCCGTTGAAAGCAGGGAAAGGATCCCTCATCTCGAGCTACGAGGGGGAAACGGGGCTCCTCTGGATGTGGGCGGGACCATCGTGCTTCCTCTCGAGTGGAGACGGGTATGGCGGTGAACTTCTTGAGTTGCAGCAAGGGTGTGAAAGACCCTTTCGAAGTTCCAGAGGTTAGGTTTCATTAGTCTCCAGACGCCGGATCGGAAATAGGCCTCATCTCGCCTGGAAGGGAGAACTTCCTGGATTTTCTCGAGTTGCGGTAGGTGTTCTCGAGTTACGACGGGGACCTCAGGGACCCGCCCTGGTGGCCTCAGGAGAGGCCAGTCCCCATGCGACTTGCTAGGGGGCCTCTCGGGATTCCTCTCCCGTCGATACCGGGGCCAAAAACCTTGTGTGGAGTCAGGGCCGGAACCGAGGATTCCTCTCAGGGGCTGACATGGATGTTTGGGTACTTCTGGAGTCTCCCCAGGGGAGTGAGGCCTCGTCTCGAGTCGGGGCATGCACGTGCACTTTCCTTCCAGGCTGTAGCAGCAATGTCACGCTTCCCGTGGCGTGGATCAAAGGATCTGTGGTTTTCCCTTAAGGCTTTCCCTCGAGGCTTTCCCACAGGGCTGTCCCACGTGCCACCGTGGTGTGAGTCGATCCTCGGCGTGAAAGATGAGCCAGTGCAGGGCAAAGAGCTTCCTCTGGAATGGACTGAGACATCTGGGGGACTCTTGGAATGGTGGTACGACCATGGAGTTTCTCTCGCCTTTCCTGTTGAGAGTGCCTCCTCTAGAGATGCAACGGGAACGCCGGGAATTCTTTCCCGTTGAAAGCAGGGAAAGGATCCCTCATCTCGAGCTACGAGGGGGAAACGGGGCTCCTCTGGATGTGGGCGGGACCATCGTGCTTCCTCTCGAGTGGAGACGGGTATGGCGGTGAACTTCTTGAGTTGCAGCAAGGGTGTGAAAGACCCTTTCGAAGGTCCAGAGGTTAGGTGTCATTAGTCTCCAGACGCCTCATCGGAAATAGGCCTCATCTCGCCTGGAAGGGGAAACTTCCTGGAATTTCTCGAGTTGCGGCAGGTGTTCTCGAGTTACGACGGGGACCTCAGGGACTCGCCCTGGTGGCCTCAGGAGAGGCCAGTCCCCATGCGAGTTGCTAGGGGGCCTCTCGGGATTCCTCTCCCATCGATACCGGGGCCAAAAACCTTGTGTGGAGTCAGGGCCGGAACCGAGGATTCCTCTCAGGGGCTGACATGGATCTTTGGGTACTTCTGGAGTCTCCCCAGGGGAGTCAGGTCTCGTCTCGAGTCGGGGCATGCACGTTCAGTTTCCTTCCAGGCTGTAGCAGAAATGTCACGCTTCCCGTGGCGTGGATCAAAGGATCTGTGGTTTTCCCTCAAGGCTTTCCCTCGAGGCTTTCCCACAGGGCTGTCCCACGTGCCACCGTGGTGTGAATCGATCCTCGGCGTGAAAGATGAGCCAGTGCAGGGCAAAGAGGTTCCTCTGGAATGGACTGAGACATCTGGGGGACTCTTGGAATGGTGGTACGACCATGGAGTTCCTCTCGCCTTTCCTGTTGAGAGTGCCTCCGCTTGAGATGCGACGGGAACCCCGGGAATTCTTTCCCATTGAAAGCAGGGAAAGGATTCCTCATCTCGAGCTACGAGGGGGAAAGGGGGCTCCTCTGGATGTGGGCGGGACGATCATGCTTCCTCTCGAGTGGAGACGGGTATGGCGGTGAACTTCTTGAGTTACAGCAAGGGTGTGAAAGACCCTTTCGAAGTTCCAGAGGTTAGATGTCATTAGTCTCCAGACGCCTCATCGGAAATAGGCCTCATCTCGCCTGGAAGGGAGAACTTCCTGGATTTTCTCGAGTTGCGGCAGGTGTTCTCGAGTTACGACGGGGACCTCAGGGACCCGCCCTGGTGGCCTCAGGAAAGGCCAGTCCCCATGCGAGTTGCTAGGGGGCCTCTCGGGATTCCTCTCCCGTCAATACCCAGGCAAAAAACCTTGTGTGGAGTCAGGGCCGGAACCGAGGATTCCTCTCACGGGCTGATATGGATCTTTGGGTACTTCTGGAGTCTCGCCAGGGGAGAGAGGCCTCATCTCGAGTGGGGGCATGCACGTGCGCTTTCCTTCCAGGCTGTAGCAGCAATGTCAATCTTCCCATCGCGTGGATCAAAGGATCTGTGGTTTTCCCTCGAGGCTTTCCCTCGAGGCTTTCCCACAGGGCTGTCCCACGTGCCACCGTGGTGTGAGTCGATCCTCGGCGTGAAAGATGAGCCAGTGCAGGGCAAAGAGGTTCCTCTGGAATGGACTGAGACATCTGGGGGACTCTTGGAATGGTGGTACGACCATGGAGTTCCTCTCGCCTTTCCTGTTGAGAGTGCCTCCTCTTGAGATGCGACGGAAACGCCGGGAATTCTTTCCCGTTGAAAGCAGGGAAAGGATCCCTCATCTCGAGCTACGAGGGGGAAACGGGGCTCCTCTGGATGTGGGCGGGACCATCGTGCTTCCTCTCGAGTGGAGACGGGTGTGGCGGTGAACTTCTTGAGTTGCAGCAAGGGTGTGAAAGACCCTTTCGAAGTTCCAGAGGTTAGGTGTCATTAGTCTCCAGACGCCTCATCGGAAATAGGCCTCATCTCGCCTGGAAGGGAGAACTTCCTGGATTTTCTCGAGTTGCGGCAGGTGTTCTCGAGTTACGACTGGGACCTCAGGGACCCGCCCTGGTGGCCTCAGGAGAGGCCAGTCCCCATGCGAGTTGCTAGGGGGCCTCTCGGGATTCCTCTCCCATCGATACCGGGGCCAAAAACCTTGTGTGGAGTCAGGGCCGGAACCGAGGATTCCTCTCAGTGGCTGACATGTATCTTTGGGTACTTCTGGAGTCTCCCCAGGGGAGTCAGGCCTCGTCTCGAGTGGGGGCATGCACGTGTGCTTTCCTTCAAGGCTGTAGCAGCAATGTCACGCTTCCCGTGGCGTGAATCATACGATCTGTGGTTTTCCCTGGAGGCTTTCCCTCGAGGCTTTCCCACAGGGCTGTCCCACGTGCCACCGTGGTGTGAGTCGATCCTCGGCGTGAAAGATGAGCCAGTGCAGGGCAAAGAGGTTCCTCTTGAATGGACTGAGACATCTGGGGGACTCTTGGAATGGTGGTACGACCATGGAGTTCCTCTCGCCTTTCCTGTTGAGAGTGCCTCCTCTTGAGATGCGAAGGGAACGCCGGGAATTCTTTCCCGTTGAAAGCAGGGAAAGGATCCCTCATCTCGAGCTACGAGGGGGAAACGGGGCTCCTTTGGATGTGGGCGGGACCATCGTGCTTCCTCTCGAGTGGAGACGGGTATGGCGGTGAACTTCTTGAGTTGCAGCAAGGGTGTGAAAGACCCTTTCGAAGTTCCAGAGGTTAGGTGTCATTAGTCTCCAGACGCCTCATCGGAAATAGGCCTCATCTCGCCTGGAAGGGAGACCTTCCTGGATTTTCTCGAGTTGCGGCAGGTGTTCTCGAGTTACGACGGGGACCTCAGGGACCCGCCCTGGTGGCCTCAGGAGAGGCCAGTCCCCATGCGAGTTGCTAGGGGGCCTCTCGGGATTCCTCTCCCATCGATACCGGGGCCAAAAACCTTGTGTGGAGTTAGGGCCGGAACCGAGGATTCCTTTCAGGGGCTGATATGGATCTTTGGGTACTTCTGGAGTCTCGCCAGGGGAGACAGGCCTCATCTCGAGTGGGGGCATGCACGTGCGCTTTCCTTCCAGGCAGTAGCAGCAATGTCACGCTTCCCATCGCGTGGATCAAAAGATCTGTGGTTTTCCCTCGAGGCTTTCCCACAGGGCTGTCCCACGTGCCACCGTGGTGTGAGTCGATCCTCGGCGTGAAAGATGAGCCAGTGCAGGGCAAAGAGGTTCCTCTGGAATGGACTGAGACATCTGGGGGACTCTTGGAATGGTGGTACGACCATGGAGTTCCTCTCGCCTTTGCTGTTGAGAGTGCCTCCTCTTGAGATGGGACGGGAACACCGGGAATTCTTTCCCGTTGAAAGCAGGGAAAGGATCCCTCATCTCGAGCTACGAGGGGGAAACGGGGCTCCTCTGGATGTGGGCGGGACCATCGTGCTTCCTCTCGAGTGGAGACGGGTATGGCGGTGAACTTCTTGAGTTGCAGCAAGGGTGTGAAAGACCCTTTCGAAGTTCCAGAGGTTAGGTGTCATTAGTCTCCAGACGCCGGATCGGAAATAGGCCTCATCTCGCCTGGAAGGGAGAACTTCCTGGATTTTCTCGAGTTGCGGCAGGTGTTCTCGAGTTACGACGGGGACCTCAGGGACCCGCCCTGGTGGCCTCAGGAGAGGCCAGTCCCCATGCGACTTGCTAGGGGGCCTCTCGGGATTCCTCTCCCGTTGATACCGGGGCCAAAAACCTTGTGTGGAGTCAGGGCCGGAACCGAGGATTCCTCTCAGGGGCTGACATGGATCTTTGGGTACTTCTGGAGTCTCCCCAGGGGAATCAGGCCTCGTCTCGAGTCGGGGCATGCACGTGCACTTTCCTTCCAGGCTGTAGCAGCAATGTCACGCTTCCCGTGGCGTGGATCAAAGGATCTGTGGTTTTCCCTCGAGGCTTTCCCTCGAGGCTTTCCCACAGGGCTGTCCCACGTGCCACCGTGGTGTGAGTCAATCCTCGGCGTGAAAGATGAGCCAGTGCAGGGCAAAGAGCTTCCTCTGGAATGGACTGAGACATCTGGGGGACTCTTGGAATGGTGGTACGACCATGGAGTTCCTCTCGCCTTTCCTGTTGAGAGTGCCTCCGCTTGAGATGTGACGGGAACGCCGGGAATTCTTTCCCATTGATAGCAGGGAAAGGATTCCTCATCTCGAGCTACGAGGGGGAAAGGGGGCTCCTCTGGATGTGGGCGGGACGATCGTGCTTCCTCTCGAGTGGAGACGGGTATGGCGGTGAACTTCTTGAGTTGCAGCAAGGGTGTGAAAGACCCTTTCGAAGTTCCAGAGGTTAGGTGTCATTAGTCTCCAGACGCCTCATCGGAAATAGGCCTCATCTCGCCTGGAAGGGGGAACTTCCTGGAATTTCTCGAGTTGCGGCAGGTGTTCTCGAGTTACGACGGGGACCTCAGGGACCCGCCCTGGTGGCCTCAGGAGAGGCCAGTCCCCATGCGAGTTGCTAGGGGGCCAATCGGGATTCCTCTCCCATCGATACCGGGGCCAAAAACCTTGTGTGGAGTTAGGGCCGGAACCGAGGATTCCTTTCAGGGGCTGATATGTATCTTTGGGTACTTCTGGAGTCTCGCCATGGGAGACAGGCCTCATCTTGAGTGGGGGCATGCACGTCCGCTTTCCTTCCAGGCTGTAACAGCAATGTCACGCTTCCCATCGCGTGGATCAAAGGATCTGTGGTTTTCCCTCGAGGCTTTCCCACAGGGCTGTCCCACGTGCCACCGTGGTGTGAGTCGATCCTCGGCGTGAAAGATGAGCCAGTGCAGGGCAAAGAGGTTCCTCTGGAATAGACTGAGACATCTGGGGGACTCTTGGAATGGTGGTACGACCATGGAGTTCCTCTCGCCTTTCCTGTTGAGAGTGCCTCCTCTTGAGATGCGACGGGAACGCCGGGAATTCTTTCCCGTTGAAAGCAGGGAAAGGATCCCTCATCTCGAGCTACGAGGAGGAAACGGGGCTCCTCTGGATGTGGGCGGGACCATCGTGCTTCCTCTCGAGAGGAGACGGGTGTGGCGGTGAACTTCTTGAGTTGCAGCAAGGGTGTGAAAGACCCTTTCGAAGTTCCAGAGGTTAGGTGTCATTAGTCTCCAGACGCCTCATTGGAAATAGGCGTCATCTCGCCTGGAAGGGGGAACTTCCAGGAATTTCTCGAGTTGTGGCAGGTGTTCTCGAGTTACGACGGGGACCTCAGGGACCCGCCCTGGTGGCCTTAGGAGAGGCCAGTCCCCATGCGAGTTGCTAGGGGGCCTCTCGGGATTCCTCTCCCGTCGATACCGGGGCCAAAAACCTTGTGTGGAGTCAGGGCCGGAACCGAGGATTCCTCTCAGTGGCTGACATTTATCTTTGGGTACTTCTGGAGTCTCCCCAGGGGAGTCAGGCCTCGTCTCGAGTGGGGGCATGCACGTGTGCTTTCCTTCAAGGCTGTAGCAGCAATGTCACGCTTCCCGTGGCGTGAATCAAACGATCTGTGGTTTTCCCTCGAGGCTTTCCCTCGAGGCTTTCCCACAGGGCTGTCCCACGTGCCACCGTGGTGTGAGTCGATCCTCGGCGTGAAAGATGAGCCAGTGCAGGGCAAAGAGGTTCCTCTTGAATGGACTGAGACATCTGGGGGACTCTTGGAATGGTGGTACGACCATGGAGTTCCTCTCGCCTTTCCTGTTGAGAGTGCCTCCTCTTGAGATGCGAAGGGAACGCCGGGAATGCTTTCCCGTTGAAAGCAGGGAAAGGATCCCTCATCTCGAGCTACGAGGGGGAAACGGGGCTCCTCTGGATGTGGGCGGGACCATCGTGCTTCCTCTCGAGTGGAGACGGGTATGGCGGTGAACTTCTTGAGTTGCAGCAAGGGTGTGAAAGACCCTTTCGAAGTTCCAGAGGTTAGGTGTCATTAGTCTCCAGACGCCGGATCGGAAATAGGCCTCATCTCGCCTGGAAGGGAGAACTTCCTGGATTTTCTCGAGTTGCGGCAGGTGTTCTCGAGTTACGACGGGGACCTCAGGGACCCGCCCTGGTGGCCTCAGGAGAGGCCAGTCCCCATGCGACTTGCTAGGGGGCCTCTCGGGATTCCTCTCCCGTTGATACCGGGGCCAAAAACCTTGTGTGGAGTCAGGGCCGGAACCGAGGATTCCTCTCAGGGGCTGACATGGATCTTTGGGTACTTCTGGAGTCTCCCCAGGGGAATCAGGCCTCGTCTCGAGTCGGGGCATGCACGTGCACTTTCCTTCCAGGCTGTAGCAGCAATGTCACGCTTCCCGTGGCGTGGATCAAAGGATCTGTGGTTTTCCCTCGAGGCTTTCCCTCGAGGCTTTCCCACAGGGCTGTCCCACGTGCCACCGTGGTGTGAGTCAATCCTCGGCGTGAAAGATGAGCCAGTGCAGGGCAAAGAGCTTCCTCTGGAATGGACTGAGACATCTGGGGGACTCTTGGAATGGTGGTACGACCATGGAGTTCCTCTCGCCTTTCCTGTTGAGAGTGCCTCCGCTTGAGATGTGACGGGAACGCCGGGAAT
Source organism: Capricornis sumatraensis (assembly GCF_032405125.1). Classification (NCBI taxonomy): domain Eukaryota; kingdom Metazoa; phylum Chordata; class Mammalia; order Artiodactyla; family Bovidae; genus Capricornis; species Capricornis sumatraensis. Next base: position 4,654,645 of record NW_027184622.1, on the reverse strand, counting down.
TCTTTCCCATTGATAGCAGGGAAAGGATTCCTCATCTCGAGCTACGAGGGGGAAAGGGGGCTCCTCTGGATGTGGGCGGGACGATCGTGCTTCCTCTCGAGTGGAGACGGGTATGGCGGTGAACTTCTTGAGTTGCAGCAAGGGTGTGAAAGACCCTTTCGAAGTTCCAGAGGTTAGGTGTCATTAGTCTCCAGACGCCTCATCGGAAATAGGCCTCATCTCGCCTGGAAGGGGGAACTTCCTGGAATTTCTCGAGTTGCGGCAGGTGTTCTCGAGTTACGACGGGGACCTCAGGGACCCGCCCTGGTGGCCTCAGGAGAGGCCAGTCCCCATGCGAGTTGCTAGGGGGCCAATCGGGATTCCTCTCCCATCGATACCGGGGCCAAAAACCTTGTGTGGAGTTAGGGCCGGAACCGAGGATTCCTTTCAGGGGCTGATATGTATCTTTGGGTACTTCTGGAGTCTCGCCATGGGAGACAGGCCTCATCTTGAGTGGGGGCATGCACGTGCGCTTTCCTTCCAGGCTGTAACAGCAATGTCACGCTTCCCATCGCGTGGATCAAAGGATCTGTGGTTTTCCCTCGAGGCTTTCCCACAGGGCTGTCCCACGTGCCACCGTGGTGTGAGTCGATCCTCGGCGTGAAAGATGAGCCAGTGCAGGGCAAAGAGGTTCCTCTGGAATAGACTGAGACATCTGGGGGACTCTTGGAATGGTGGTACGACCATGGAGTTCCTCTCGCCTTTCCTGTTGAGAGTGCCTCCTCTTGAGATGCGACGGGAACGCCGGGAATTCTTTCCCGTTGAAAGCAGGGAAAGGATCCCTCATCTCGAGCTACGAGGAGGAAACGGGGCTCCTCTGGATGTGGGCGGGACCATCGTGCTTCCTCTCGAGAGGAGACGGGTGTGGCGGTGAACTTCTTGAGTTGCAGCAAGGGTGTGAAAGACCCTTTCGAAGTTCCAGAGGTTAGGTGTCATTAGTCTCCAGACGCCTCATTGGAAATAGGCCTCATCTCGCCTGGAAGGGGGAACTTCCAGGAATTTCTCGAGTTGTGGCAGGTGTTCTCGAGTTACGACGGGGACCTCAGGGACCCGCCCTGGTGGCCTTAGGAGAGGCCAGTCCCCATGCGAGTTGCTAGGGGGCCTCTCGGGATTCCTCTCCCGTCGATACCGGGGCCAAAAACCTTGTGTGGAGTCAGGGCCGGAACCGAGGATTCCTCTCAGTGGCTGACATTTATCTTTGGGTACTTCTGGAGTCTCCCCAGGGGAGTCAGGCCTCGTCTCGAGTGGGGGCATGCACGTGTGCTTTCCTTCAAGGCTGTAGCAGCAATGTCACGCTTCCCGTGGCGTGAATCAAACGATCTGTGGTTTTCCCTCGAGGCTTTCCCTCGAGGCTTTCCCACAGGGCTGTCCCACGTGCCACCGTGGTGTGAGTCGATCCTCGGCGTGAAAGATGAGCCAGTGCAGGGCAAAGAGGTTCCTCTTGAATGGACTGAGACATCTGGGGGACTCTTGGAATGGTGGTACGACCATGGAGTTCCTCTCGCCTTTCCTGTTGAGAGTGCCTCCTCTTGAGATGCGAAGGGAACGCCGGGAATGCTTTCCCGTTGAAAGCAGGGAAAGGATCCCTCATCTCGAGCTACAAGGGGGAAACGGGGCTCCTCTGGATGTGGGCGGGACCATCGTGCTTCCTCTCGAGTGGAGACGGGTATGGCGGTGAACTTCTTGAGTTGCAGCAAGGGTGTGAAAGACCCTTTCGAAGTTCCAGAGTTTAGGTGTCATTAGTCTCCAGACGCCTCATCGGAAATAGGCCTCATCTCGCCTGGAAGGGAGAACTTCCTGGATTTTCTCGAGGTGCGGCAGGTGTTCTCGAGTTACGACGGGGACCTCAGGGACCCGCCCTGGTGGCCTCAGGAGAGGCCAGTCCCCATGCGACTTGCTAGGGAGCCTCTCGGGATTCCTCTCCCATCGATACCGGGGCCAAAAACCTTGTGTGGAGTCAGGGCCGGAACCGAGGATTCCTCTCAGTGGCTGACATGGATCTTTGGGTACTTCTGGAGTCTCCCCAGGGGAGTCAGGCCTCGTCTCGAGTGGGGGCATGCACGTGCGCTTTCCTTCAAGGCTGTAGCAGCAATGTCACGCTTCCCGTGGCATTAATCAAACGATCTGTGGTTTTCCCTCGAGGCTTTCCCTCGAGGCTTTCCCACAGGGCTGTCCCAGGTGCCACCGTGGTGTGAGTCGATCCTCGGCGTGAAAGATGAGCCAGTGCAGGGAAAGAGGTTCCTCTTGAATGGACTGAGACATCTGGGGGACTCTTGGAATGGTGGTAAGACCATGGAGTTCCTCTCGCCTTTCCTGTTGAGAGTGCCTCCTCTTGAGATGCGAAGGGAACGCCGGGAATTCTTTCCCGTTGAAAGCAGGGAAAGAATCCCTCATCTCGAGCTAGGAGGGGGAAACGGGGCTCCTCTGGATGTTAGCGGGACCATCGTGCTTCCTCTCGAGTGGAGACGGGTATGGCGGTGAACTTCTTGAGTTGCAGCAAGGGTGTGAAAGACCCTTTCGAAGTTCCAGAGGTTAGGTGTCATTAGTCTCCAGACGCCTCATCGGAAATAGGCCTCATCTCGCCTGGAAGGGAGAACTTCCTGGATTTTCTCGAGTTGCGGCAGGTGTTCTCGAGTTACGACGGGGACCTCAGGGACCCGCCCTGGTGGCCTCAGGAGAGGCCAGTCCCCATGCGAGTTGCTAGGGGCCCTCTCGGGATTCCTCTCCCGTCGATACTGGGGCCAAAAACCTTGTGTGGTGTCAGGGCCGGAACCGAGGATTTCTCTCAGGGGCTGACATGGATTTTTGGGTACTTCTGGAGTCTCCCCAGGGGAGTCAGGCCTTGTCTCGAGTCGGAGCATGCACGTGCGCTTTCCTTCCAGGCTGTAGCAGCAATGTCACGCTACCCATCGCGTGGATCAAAGGATCTGTGGTTTTCCCTCGAGGCTTTCCCACAGGGCTGTCCCACGTGCCACCGTGGTGTGAGTCGATCCTCGGCGTGAAAGATGAGCCAGTGCAGGGCAAAGAGGTTCCTCTGGAATGGACTGAGACATCTGGGGGACTCTTGGAATGGTGGTATGACCATGGAGTTAATCTCGCCTTTCCTGTTGAGAGTGCCTCCTCTTGAGATGCGACGGGAACGCCGGGAATTTTTTCCCGTTGAAAGCATGGAAAGGATCGCTCATCTCGAGCTAGGAGGGGGAAACGGGGCTCCTCTGGATGTGGGCGGGACCATCGTGCTTCCTCTAGAGTGGAGACGGGTATGGCGGTGAACTTCTTGAGTTGCAGCAAGGGTGTGAAAGACCCTTTCGAAGTTCCAGAGGTTAGGTGTCATTAGTCTCCAGACGCCTCATCGGAAATAGGCCTCATCTCGCCTGGAAGGGAGAACTTCCTGGATTTTCTCGAGTTGCGGCAGGTGTTCTCGAGTTACGACGGGGACCTCAGGGACCCGCCCTGGTGGCCTCAGGAGAGGCCAGTCCCCATGCGAGTTGCTAGGGGCCCTCTCGGGATTCCTCTCCCGTCGATACCGGGGCCAAAAACCTTGTGTGGTGTCAAGGTCGGAACCGAGGATTTCTCTCAGGGGCTGACATGGATCTTTGGGTACTTCTGGAGTCTCCCCAGGGGAGTCAGGCCATGTCTCGAGTTCGGGCATGCACGTGCGCTTTCCTTCCAGGCTGTAGCAGCAATGTCACGCTTCCCGTGGCGTGGATCAAAGGATCTGTGGTTTTCCCTCGAGGCTTTCCCTCGAGGCTTTCCCACAGGGCTGTCCCACGTGCCACCGTGGTGTGAGTCGATCCTCGGCGTGAAAGATGAGCCAGTGTAGGGCAAAGAGCTTCCTCTGGAATGGACTGAGACATCTGGGGGACTCTTGGAATGGTGGTACGACCATGGAGTTCCTCTCGCCTTTCCTGTTGAGAGTGCCTCCTCTTGAGATGCGACGGGAACGCCGGGAATTCTTTCCCGTTGAAAGCAGGGAAAGGATCCCTCATCTCGAGCTACGAGGGGGAAACGGGGCTCCTCTGGATGTGGGCGGGACTATCGTGCTTCCTCTCGAGTGGACACGGGTATGGCGGTGAACTTCTTGAGTTGCAGCAAGGGTGTGAAAGACCCTTTCGAAGTTCCAGAGGTTAGGTGTCATTAGTCTCCAGACGCCTCATCGGAAATAGGCCTCATCTCGCCTGGAAGGGAGAACTTCCTGGATTTTCTCGAGTTGCGGCAGGTGTTCTCGAGTTACGACGGGGACCTCAGGGACCCGCCCTGGTGGCCTCAGGAGAGGCCAGTCCCCATGCGACTTGCTAGGGGGCCTCTCGGAATTCCTCTCCCGTCGATACCGGGGCAAAAACCTTGTGTGGAGTCAGGGCCGGAACCGAGGATTCCTCTCAGGGGCTGACATGGATCTTTGGGTACTTCTGGAGTCTCCCCAAGGGAGTCAGGCCTCGTCTCGAGTCGGGGCATGCACGTGCACTTTCCTTCCATGCTGTAGCAGCAATGTCACGCTTCCCGTGGCGTGGATCAAAGGATCTGTGGTTTTCCCTCGAGGCTTTCCCTCGAGGCTTTCCCACAGGGCTGTCCCACGTGCCACCGTGGTGTGATTCGATCCTCGGCGTGAAAGATGAGCCAGTGAAGGGCAAAGAGGTTCCTCTGGAATGGACTGAGACATCTGGGGGACTCTTGGAATGGTGGTACGACCATGGAGTTCCTCTCGCCTTTCCTGTTGAGAGTGCCTCCTTTTGAGATGCGACGGGAACGCCGGGAATTCTTTCCCGTTGAAAGCAGGGAAAGGATCGCTCATCTCGAGCTAGGAGGGGGAAACGGGGCTCCTCTGGATGTGGGCGGGACGATCGTGCTTCCTCTCGAGTGGAGACGGGTATGGCGGTGAACTTCTTGAGTTGCAGCAAGGGTGTGAAAGACCCTTTCGAAGTTCCAGAGTTTAGGTGTCATTAGTCTCCAGACGCCTCATCGGAAATAGGCCTCATCTCGCCTGGAAGGGACAACTTCCTGGATTTTCTCGAGTTGCGGCAGGTGTTATCGAGTTACGACGGGGACCTCAGGGACCCGCCCTGGTGGCCTCAGGAGAGGCCAGTCCCCATGCGAGTTGCTAGGGGGCCTCTCGGGATTCCTCTCCCGTCGATACCGGGGCCAAAAACCTTGTGTGGAGTCACGGCCGGAACCGAGGATTCCTCTCAGGGTTTGACATGGATCTTTGGGTACTTCTGGAGTCTCCCCATGGGAGTATGGCCTCGTCTCGAGTGGGGGCATGCACGTGCGCTTTCCTTCCAGGCTGTAGCAGCAATGTCACGCTTCTCGTGGCGTGGATCAAAGGATCTGTGGTTTTCCCTCGAGGCTTTCCCTCGAGGCTTTCCCACAGGGCTGTCCCACGTGCCACCGTGGTGTGAATCGATCCTCGGCGTGAAAGATGAGCCAGTGCAGGGCAAAGAGGTTCCTCTGGAATGGACTGAGACATCTGGGGGACTCTTGGAATGGTGGTACGACCATGGAGTTCCCCTCGCCTTTCCTGTTGAGAGTGCCTCCTCTTGAGATGCGACGGGAACGCCGGGAATTCTTTCCCGTTGAAAGCAGGGAAAGGATCCCTCATCTCGAACTTCGAGGGGGAAACGGGGCTCCTCTGGATGTGGGCGGGACCATCGTGCTTCCTCTCGAGTGGAGACGGGTGTGGCGGTGAACTTCTTGAGTTGCAGCAAGGGTGTGAAAGACCCTTTTGAAGTTCCAGAGGTTAGGTGTCATTAGTCTCCAGAAGCCTAATCGGAAATAGGCCTCATCTCGCCTGGAAGGGGGAACTTCCTGGAATTTCTCGAGTTGTGGCAGGTGTTCTCGAGTTATGACGGGGACCTCAGGGACCCGCCCTGGTGGCCTCAGGAGAGGCCAGTCCCCATGCGAGTTGCTAGGGGGCCTCTCGGGATTCCTCTCCCGTCGATACCGGGGCAAAAACATTGTGTGGAGTCAGGGCCGGAACCGAGGATTCCTCTCAGGGGCCGACATGGATCTTTGGGTACTTCTGGAGTCTCCCCAGGGGAGTCAGGCCTCGTCTCGAGTCGGGGCATGCACGTGCACTTTCCTTCCAGGCTGTAGCAGCAATGTCACGCTTCCCGTCGCGTGGATCAAAGGATCTGTGGTTTTCCCTCGAGGCTTTCCCACTGGGCTGTCCCACGTGCCACCGTGGTGTGAGTCGATCCTTGGCGTGAAAGATGAGCCAGTGCAGGGCAAAGAGGTTCCTCTGGAATGGACTGAGACATCTGGGGGACTCTTGGAATGGTGGTAAGACCATGGAGTTCCTCTCGCCTTTCCTGTTGAGAGTGCCTCCTCTTGAGATGCGACGGGAACGCCGGGAATTCTTTCCCGTTGAAAGCAGGGAAAGGATCGCTCATCTCGAGCTAGGAGGGGGAAAGGGGGCTCCTCTGGATGTGGGCGGGACGATCGTGCTTCCTCTCGAGTGGAGACGGGTATGGCGGTGAACTTCTTGAGTTGCAGCAAGGGTGTGAAAGACCCTTTCGAAGTTCCAGAGTTTAGGTGTCATTAGTCTCCAGACGCCTCATCGGAAATAGGACTCATCTCGCCTGGAAGGGAGAACTTCCTGGATTTTCTCGAGTTGCGGCAGGTGTTCTCGAGTTACGACGGGGACATCAGGGACCCGCCCTGGTGGCCTCAGGAGAGGCCAGTCCCCGGCGAGTTGCTAGGGGCCCTCTCGGGATTCCTCTCCCGTCGATACCGGGGCCAAAATCCTTGTGTGGAGTCAGGGCCGGAAACGAGGATTCCTCTCAGGGGCTGACATGGATCTTTGGGTACTTCTGGAGTCTCCCCAGGGGAGTCAGGCCTCGGCTCGAGTGGGGCCATGCACGTGCGCTTTCCTTCCAGGCTGTAGCAGCAATGTCACGCTTCCCATCGCGTGGATCAAAGGATCTGTGGTTTTCCCTCGAGGCTTTCCCTCGAGTCTTTCCCACAGGGCTGTCCCACGTGCCACCGTGGTGTGAGTCGATCCTCGGCGTGAAAGATGAGCCAGTGCAGGGCAAAGAGGTTCCTCTGGAATGGACTGAGACATCTGGGGGACTCTTGGAATGGTGGTACGACCATGGAGTTCCTCTCGCCTTTTCTGTTGAGAGTGCCTCCTCTTGAGAAGCGACGGGAACGCCTGGAATTCTTTCCCGTTGAAAGCAGGGAAAGGATCGCTCATCTCGAGCTAGGAGGGGGAAACGGGGCTCCTCTGGATGTGGGCGGGACCATCGTGCTTCCTCTAGAGTGGAGACGGGTATGGCGGTGAACTTCTTGAGCTGCAGCAAGGGTGTGAAAGACCCTTTCGAAGTTCCAGAGTTTAGGTGTCATTAGTCTCCAGACGCCTCATCGGAAATAGGCCTCATCTCGCCTGGAAGGGAGAACTTCCTGGATTTTCTCGAGTTGCGGCAGGTGTTCTCGAGTTACGACGGGGACCTCAGGGACCCGCCCTGGTGGCCTCAGGAGAGGCCAGTCCCCATGCGAGTTGCTAGGGGGCCTCTCGGTATTCCTCTCCCGTCGATACCCGGGCCAAAAACCTTGTGTGGAGTCAGGGCCGGAACCGAGGATTCCTCTCACGGGCTGATATGGATCTTTGGGTACTTCTGGAGTCTCGCCAGGGGAGACAGGCCTTATCTCGAGTGGGTGCATGCACGTGCGCTTTCCTTCCAGGCTGTAGCAGCAATGTCACGCTTCCCATCGCCTGGATCAAAGGATCTGTGGTTTTCCCTCGAGGCTTTCCCTCGAGGCTTTCCCACAGGGCTGTCCCACGTGCCACCGTGGTGTGAGTCGATCCTCGGCGTGAAAGATGAGCCAGTGCAGGGCAAAGAGGTTCCTCTGAAATGGACTGAGACATCTGGGGGACTCTTGGAATGGTGGTACGACCATGGAGTTCCTCTCGCCTTTCCTGTTGAGAGTGCCTCCTCTTGAGATGCGACGGGAACGCCGGGAGTTCTTTCCCGTTGAAAGCAGGGAAAGGATCGCTCATCTCGAGCTAGGAGGGGGAAACGGGGCTCCTCTGGATGTGGGCGGGACCATCGTGCTTCCTCTAGAGTGGAGACGGGTATGGCGGTGAACTTCTTGAGTTGCAGCAAGGGTGTGAAAGACCCTTTCGAAGTTCCAGAGGTTAGGTGTCATTAGTCTCCAGACGCCTCATCGGAAATAGGCCTCATCTCGCCTGGAAGGGAGAACTTCCTGGATTTTCTCGAGTTGCGGCAGGTGTTCTCGAGTTACGACGGGGACCTCAGGGACCCGCCCTGGTGGCCTCAGGAGAGGCCAGTCCCCATGCGAGTTGCTAGGGGGCCTCTCGGGATTCCTCTCCCGTCGATACCGGGGCCAAAAACCTTGTGTGGAGTCACGGCCGGAACCGAGGATTCCTCTCAGGGGCTGACATGGATCTTTGGGTACTTCTGGAGTCTCCCCAGGGGAGTATGGCCTCGTCTCGAGTGGGGGCATGCACGTGCGCTTTCCTTCCAGGCTGTAGCAGCAATGTCACGCTTCCCGTGGCGTGGATCAAAGGATCTGTGGTTTTCCCTCGAGGCTTTCCCTCGAGGCTTTCCCACAGGGCTGTCCCACGTGCCACCGTGGTGTGAGTCGATCCTCGGCGTGAAAGATGAGCCAGTGCAGGGCAAAGAGGTTCCTCTGAAATGGACTGAGACATCTGGGGGACTCTTGGAATGGTGGTACGACCATGGAGTTCCCCTCGCCTTTCCTGTTGAGAGTGCCTCCTCTTGAGATGCGACGGGAACGCCGGGAATTCTTTCCCGTTGAAAGCAGGGAAAGGATCCCTCATCTCGAGCTACGAGGGGGAAACGGGGCTCCTCTGGATGTGGGCGGGACCATCGTGCTTCCTCTCGAGTGGAGACGGGTGTGGCGGTGAACTTCTTGAGTTGCAGCAAGGGTGTGAAAGACCCTTTCGAAGTTCCAGAGGTTAGGTGTCATTAGTCTCCAGACGCCTCATCGGAAATAGGCCTCATCTCGCCTGGAAGGGGGAACTTCCTGGAATTTCTCGAGTTGTGGCAGGTGTTCTCGAGTTACGACGGGGACCTCAGGGACCCGCCCTGGTGGCCTCAGGAGAGGCCAGTCCCCATGCGAGTTGCTAGGGGGCCTCTCGGGATTCCTCTCCCGTCGATACCGGGGCAAAAACCTTGTGTGGAGTCAGGGCCGGAACCGAGGATTCCTCTCAGGGGCTGACATGGATGTTTGGGTACTTCTGGAGTCTCCCCAGGGGAGTCAGGCCTCGTCTCGAGTCGGGGCATGCACGTGCACCTTCCTTCCAGGCTGTAGCAGCAATGTCACGCTTCCCGTGGCGTGGATCAAAGGATCTGTGGTTTTCCCTCGAGGCTTTCCCTCGAGGCTTTCCCACAGGGCTGTCCCACGTGCCACCGTGGTGTGAGTCGATCCTCGGCGTGAAAGATGAGCCAGTGCAGGGCAAAGAGGTTCCTCTGGAATGGACTGAGACATCTGGGGGACTCTTGGAATGGTGGTACGACCATGGAGTTCCTCTCGCCTTTCCTGTTGAGAGTGCCTCCTCTTGAGATGCGACGGGAACGCCGGGAATTCTTTCCCGTTGAAAGCAGGGAAAGGATCGCTCATCTCGAGCTAGGAGGGGGAAACGGGGCTCCTCTGGATGTGGGCGGGACCATCGTGCTTCCTCTAGAGTGGAGACGGGTATGGCGGTGAACTTCTTGAGTTGCAGCAAGGGTGTGAAAGACCCTTTCAAAGTTCCAGAGTTTAGGTGTCATTAGTCTCCAGACGCCTGATCGGAAATAGGCCTCATCTCGCCTGGAAGGGAGAACTTCCTGGATTTTCTCGAGTTGCGGCAGGTGTTCTCGAGTTACGACGGGGACCTCAGGGACCCGCCCTGGTGGCCTCAGAAGAGGGCAGTCCCCATGCGAGTTGCTAGGGGGCCTCTCGGTATTCCTCTCCCATCGATACCGGGGCCAAAAACCTTGTGTGGAGTTAGGGCCCGAACCGAGGATTCCTTTCAGTGGCTGATATGGATCTTAGGGTACGTCTGGAGTCCCGCCAGGGGAGACAGGCCTCATCTCGAGTGGGGGCATGCACGTGCGCTTTCCTTCCAGGCTGTAGCAGCAATGTCACGCTTCCCATCGCGTGGATCAAAGGATCTGTGGTTTTCCCTCGAGGCTTTCCCACAGGGCTGTCCCACGTGCCACCGTGGTGTGAGTCGATCCTCGGCGTGAAAGATGAGCCAGTGCAGGGCAAAGAGGTTCCTCTGAAATGGACTGAGACATCTGGGGGACTCTTGGAATGGTGGTACGACCATGGAGTTCCCCTCGACTTTCCTGTTGAGAGTGCCTCCTCTTGAGATGCGACGGGAACGCCGGGAATTCTTTCCCGTTGAAAGCAGGGAAAGGATCCCTCATCTCGAGCTACGAGGGGGAAACGGGGCTCCTCTGGATGTGGGCGGGACCATCGTGCTTCCTCTCGAGTGGAGACGGGTGTGGCGGTGAACTTCTTGAGTTGCAGCAAGGGTGTGAAAGACCCTTTCGAAGTTCCAGAGGTTAGGTGTCATTAGTCTCCAGACGCCTCATCGGAAATAGGCCTCATCTCGCCTGGAAGGGGGAACTTCCTGGAATTTCTCGAGTTGTGGCAGGTGTTCTCGAGTTACGACGGGGACCTCAGGGACCCGCCCTGGTGGCCTCAGGAGAGGCCAGTCCCCATGCGAGTTGCTAGGGGGCCTCTCGGGATTCCTCTCCCGTCGATACCGGGGCAAAAACCTTGTGTGGAGTCAGGGCCGGAACCGAGGATTCCTCTCAGGGGCTGACATGGATGTTTGGGTACTTCTGGAGTCTCCCCAGGGGAGTCAGGCCTCGTCTCGAGTCGGGGCATGCACGTGCACCTTCCTTCCAGGCTGTAGCAGCAATGTCACGCTTCCCGTGGCGTGGATCAAAGGATCTGTGGTTTTCCCTCGAGGCTTTCCCTCGAGGCTTTCCCACAGGGCTGTCCCACGTGCCACCGTGGTGTGAGTCGATCCTCGGCGTGAATGATGAGCCAGTGCAGGGCAAAGAGGTTCCTCTGGAATGGACTGAGACATCTGGGGGACTCTTGGAATGGTGGTACGACCATGGAGTTCCTCTCGCCTTTCCTGTTGAGAGTGCCTCCTCTTGAGATGCGACGGGAACGCCGGGAATTCTTTCCCGTTGAAAGCAGGGAAAGGATCGCTCATCTCGAGCTAGGAGGGGGAAACGGGGCTCCTCTGGATGTGGGCGGGACCATCGTGCTTCCTCTAGAGTGGAGACGGGTATGGCGGTGAACTTCTTGAGTTGCAGCAAGGGTGTGAAAGACCCTTTCGAAGTTCCAGAGGTTAGGTGTCATTAGTCTCCAGACGCCTGATCGGAAATAGGCCTCATCTCGCCTGGAAGGGAGAACTTCCTGGATTTTCTCGAGTTGCGGCAGGTGTTCTCGAGTTACGACGGGGACCTCAGGGACCCGCCCTGGTGGCCTCAGGAGAGGCCAGTCCCCATGCGAGTTGCTAGGGGCCCTCTCGGGATTCCTCTCCCGTCGATACTGGGGCCAAAAACCTTGTGTGGTGTCAAGGCCGGAACCGAGGATTTCTCTCAGGGGCTGACATGGTTCTTTGGGTACTTCTGGAGTCTCCCCAGGGGAGTCAGGCCTTGTCTCGAGTCGGGGCATGCACGTGGGCTTTCCTTCCAGGCTGTAGCAGCAATGTCACGCTTCCCGTCGCGTGGATCAAAGGATCTGTGGTTTTCCCTCGAGGCTTTCCCTCGAGGCTTTCCCACAGGGCTGTTCCACGTGCCACCGTGGTGTGAGTCGATCCTCGGCGTGAAAGATGAGCCAGTGTAGGGCAAAGAGGTTCCTCTGGAATGGACTGAGACATCTGGGGGACTCTTGGAATGGTGGTACGACCATGGAGTTCCTCTCGCCTTTCCTGTTGAGAGTGTCTCCTCTTCAGATGCGACGGGAACGCCGGGAATTCTTTCCCGTTGAAAGCAGGGAAAGGATCCCTCATCTCGAGCTACGAGGGGAAACGGGGCTCCTCTGGATGAGGGCGGGACTATCGTGCTTCCTCTCGAGTGGAGAAGGGTATGGCGGTGAACTTCTTGAGTTGCAGCAAGGGTGTGAAAGACCCTTTCGAAGTTCCAGAGGTTAGGTGTCATTAGTCTCCAGACGCCTCATCGGAAATAGGCCTCATCTCGCCTGGAAGGGAGAACTTCCTGGATTTTCTCGAGTTGCGGCAGGTGTTCTCGAGTTACGACGGGGACCTCAGGGACCCGCCCTGGTGGCCTCAAAAGAGGGCAGTCCCCATGCGAGTTGCTAGGGGGCCTCTCGGTATTCCTCTCCCATCGATACCGGGGCCGAAAACCTTGTGTGGAGTTAAGGCCCGAACCGAGGATTCCTTTCAGTGGCTGATATGGATCTTAGGGTACGTCTGGAGTCCCGCCAGGGGAGACAGGCCTCATCTCGAGTGGGGGCATGCACGTGCGCTTTCCTTCCAGGCTGTAGCAGCAATGTCACGCTTCCCATCGCGTGGATCAAAGGATCTGTGGTTTTCCCTCGAGGCTTTCACACAGGGCTGTCCCACGTGCCACCGTGGTGTGAGTCGATCCTCGGCGTGAAAGATGAGCCAGTGCAGGGCAAAGAGGTTCCTCTGGAATGGACTGAGACATCTGGGGGACTCTTGAAATGGTGGTACGACCATGCAGTTCCTCTCGCCTTTCTTGTTGAGAGTGCCTCCTCTTGAGATGCGACGGGAACGCCGGGAATTCTTTCCCGTTGAAAGCAGGGAAAGGATCCCTCATCTCGAGCTACGAGGGGGAAACGGGGCTCCTCTGGATGTGGGCGGGACCATCGTGCTTCCTCTAGAGTGGAGACGGGTATGGCGGTGAACTTCTTGAGTTGCAGCAAGGGTGTGAAAAACCCTTTCGAATTTCCAGAGGTTAGGTGTCATTAGTCTCCAGACGCCTGATCGGAAATAGGCCTCATCTCGCCTGGAAGGGAGAAATTCCTGGATTTTCTCGAGTTGCGGCAGGTGTTCTCGAGTTACGATGGGGACCACAGGGACCCGCCCTGATGGCCTCAGGAGAGGCCAGTCCCCATGCGAGTTGCTAGGGGGCCTCTCGGGATTCCTTTCCCGTCGATACCGGGGCCAAAAACCTTGTGTGGAGTCAGGGCCGGAACCGAGGATTCCTCTCAGGGGCTGACATGGATGTTTGGGTACTTCTGGAGTCTCCCCAGGGGAGTCAGGCCTCGTCTCGAGTCGGGGCATGCACGTGCGCTTTCCTTCCAGGCTGTAGCAGCAATGTCACGCTTCCCGTGGCGTGGATCAAAGGATCTGTGGTTTTCCCTCGAGGCTTTCCCACTGGGCTGTCCCACGTGCCACCGTGGTGTGAGTCGATCCTTGGCGTGAAAGATGAGCCAGTGCAGGGCAAAGAGGTTCCTCTGGAATGGACTGAGACATCTGGGGGACTCTTGGAATGGTGGTAAGACCATGGAGTTCCTCTCGCCTTTCCTGTTGAGAGTGCCTCCTCTTGAGATGCGACGGGAACGCCGGGAATTCTTTCCCGTTGAAAGCAGGGAAAGGATCGCTCATCTCGAGCTAGGAGGGGGAAAGGGGGCTCCTCTGGATGTGGGCGGGACGATCGTGCTTCCTCTCGAGTGGAGACGGGTATGGCGGTGAACTTCTTGAGTTGCAGCAAGGGTGTGAAAGACCCTTTCGAAGTTCCAGAGTTTAGGTGTCATTAGTCTCCAGACGCCTCATCGGAAATAGGACTCATCTCGCCTGGAAGGGAGAACTTCCTGGATTTTCTCGAGTTGCGGCACGTGTTCTCGAGTTACGACGGGGACATCAGGGACCCGCCCTGGTGGCCTCAGGAGAGGCCAGTCCCCGGCGAGTTGCTAGGGGCCCTCTCGGGATTCCTCTCCCGTCGATACCGGGGCCAAAATCCTTGTGTGGAGTCAGGGCCGGAAACGAGGATTCCTCTCAGGGGCTGACATGGATCTTTGGGTACTTCTGGAGTCTCCCCAGGGGAGTCAGGCCTCGGCTCGAGTGGGGCCATGCACGTGCGCTTTCCTTCCAGGCTGTAGCAGCAATGTCACGCTTCCCATCGCGTGGATCAAAGGATCTGTGGTTTTCCCTCGAGGCTTTCCCTCGAGTCTTTCCCACAGGGCTGTCCCACGTGCCACCGTGGTGTGAGTCGATCCTCGGCGTGAAAGATGAGCCAGTGCAGGGCAAAGAGGTTCCTCTGGAATGGACTGAGACATCTGGGGGACTCTTGGAATGGTGGTACGACCATGGAGTTCCTCTCGCCTTTTCTGTTGAGAGTGCCTCCTCTTGAGAAGCGACGGGAACGCCTGGAATTCTTTCCCGTTGAAAGCAGGGAAAGGATCGCTCATCTCGAGCTAGGAGGGGGAAACGGGGCTCCTCTGGATGTGGGCGGGACCATCGTGCTTCCTCTAGAGTGGAGACGGGTATGGCGGTGAACTTCTTGAGCTGCAGCAAGGGTGTGAAAGACCCTTTCGAAGTTCCAGAGGTTAGGTGTCATTAGTCTCCAGACGCCTCATCGGAAATAGGCCTCATCTCGCCTGGAAGGGGGAACTTCCAGGAATTTCTCGAGTTGTGGCAGGTGTTCTCGAGTTACGACGGGGACCTCAGGGACCCGCCCTGGTGGCCTCAGGAGAGGCCAGTCCCCATGCGAGTTGCTAGGGGGCCTCTCGGGATTCCTCTCCCGTCGATACCGAGGCAAAAACCTTGTGTGGAGTCAGGGCCGCAACCGAGGATTCCTCTCAGGGGCTGACATGGATCTTTGGGTACTTCTGGAGTCTCCCCAGGGGAGTCAGGCCTCGTCTCGAGTCGGGGCATGCACGTGCACTTTCCTTCCAGGCTGTAGCATCAATGTCACGCTTCCCGTGGCGTGGATCAAAGGATCTGTGGTTTTCCCTCGAGGCTTTCCCTCGAGGCTTTCCCACAGGGCTGTCCCACGTGCCACCGTGGTGTGAGTCGATCCTCGGCGTGAAAGATGAGCCAGTGCAGGGCAAAGAGGTTCCTCTGGAATGGACTGAGACATCTGGGGGACTCTTGGAATGGTTGTACGACCATGGAGTTCCTCTCGCCTTTCCTGTTGAGAGTGCCTCCGCTTGAGATGCGACGGGAACGCCGGGAATTCTTTCCCGTTGAAAGCAGGGAAAGGATCGCTCATTTCAAGCTAGGAGGGGGAAACGGGGCTCCTCTGGATGTGGGCGGGACCATCGTGCTTCCTCTAGAGTGGAGACGGGTATGGCGGTGAAATTCTTGAGTTGCAGCAAGGTTGTGAAAGACCCTTTCGAAGTTCCAGAGTTTAGGTGTCATTAGTCTCCAGGCGCCTCATCGGAAATAGGCCTCATCTCGCCTGGAAGGGAGAACTTCCTGGATTTTCTCGAGTTGTGGCAGGTGTTCTCGAGTTACGACGGGGACCTCAGGGACCCGCCCTGGTGGCCTCAGGAGAGGCCAGTCCCCATGCGAGTTGCTAGGGGCCCTCTCGGAATTCCTCTCCCGTCGATACTGGGGCCAAAAACCTTGTGTGGTGTCAAGGCCGGAACCGAGGATTTCTCTCAGGGGCTGACATGGATCTTTGGGTACTTCTGGAGTCTCCCCAGGGGAGTCAGGCCTTGTCTCGAGTCGGGGCATGCACGTGCGCTTTCCTTCCAGGCTGTAGCAGCAATGTCACGCTTCCCGTCGGGTGGATCAAAGGATCTGTGTTTTTCCCTCGAGACTTTCCCTCGAGGCTTTCCCACAGGGCTGTCCCACGTGCCACCGTGGTGTGAGTCGATCCTCGGCGTGAAAGATGAGCCAGTGTAGGGCAAAGAGCTTCCTCTGGAATGCACTGAGACATCTGGGGGACTCTTGGAATGGTGGCATGACCATGGAGTTCCTCTCGCCTTTCCTGTTGAGAGTGTCTCCTCTTGAGATGCGACGGGAACGCCGGGAATTCTTTCCCGTTGAATGCAGGGAAAGGATCCCTCATCTCGAGCTACGAGGGGAAACGGGGCTCCTCTGGATGTGGGCGGGACTATCGTGCTTCCTCTCGAGTGGAGACGGGTATGGCGGTGAACTTCTTGAGTTGCAGCAAGGGTGTGAAAGACCCTTTCGAAGTTCCAGAGGTTAGGTGTCATTAGTCTCCAGACGCCTCATCGGAAACAGGCCTCATCTCGCCTGGAAGGGAGAACTTCCTGGATTTTCTCGAGTTTCGGCAGGTGTTCTCGAGTTACGACGGGGACCTCAGGGACCCGCCCTGGTGGCCTCAGAAGAGTCCAGTCCCCATGCGAGTTGCTAGGGGGCCTCTCGGTATTCCTCTCCCATCGATACCGGGGCCAAAAACCTTTTGTGGAGTTAGGGCCGCAACCGAGGATTCCTTTCAGTGGCTGATATGGATCTTTGGGTACTTCTGGAGTCTCGCCAGGGGAGACAGGCCTCATCTCGAGTGGGGGCATGCACGTGCGCTTTCCTTCCAGGCTGTAGCAGCAATGTCACGCTTCCCATCGCGTGGATCAAAGGATCTGTGGTTTTCCCTCGAGGCTTTCCCACAGGGCTGTCCCACGTGCCACCGTGGTGTGAGTCGATCCTCGGCGTGAAAGATGAGCCAGTGCAGGGCAAAGAGGTTCCTCTGGAATGGACTGAGACATCTGGGGGACTCTTGAAATGGTGGTACGACCATGCAGTTCCTCTCGCCTTTCTTGTTGAGAGTGCCTCCTCTTGAGATGCGACGGGAACGCCGGGAATTCTTTCCCGATGAAAGCAGGGAAAGGATCCCTCATCTCGAGCTACGAGGGGGAAACGGGGCTCCTCTGGATGTGGGCGGGACCATCGTGCTTCCTCTCGAGTGGAGACGGGTATGGCGGTGAACTTCTTGAGTTGCAGAAAGGGTGTGAAAGACCCTTTCGAAGTTCCAGAGGTTAGGTGTCATTAGTCTCTAGACGCCTGATCGGAAATAGGCCTCATCTCGCCTGGAAGGGAGAAATTCCTGGATTTTCTCGAGTTCCGGCAGGTGTTCTCGAGTTACGACGGGGACCACAGGGACCCGCCCTGATGGCCTCAGGAGAGGCCAGTCCCCATGCGAGTTGCTAGGGGGCCTCTCGGGATTCCTCTCCCGTCGATACCGGGGCCAAAAACCTTGTGTGGAGTCAGGGCCGGAACCGAGGATTCCTCTCAGGGGCTGACATGGATGTTTGGGTACTTCTGGAGTCTCCCCAGGGGAGTCAGGCCTCGGCTCGAGTGGGGGCATGCACGTGCGCTTTCCTTCCAGGCTGTAGCAGCAATGTCACGCTTCCCGTGGCGTGGATCAAAGGATCTGTGGTTTTCCCTCGAGGCTTTCCCTCGAGGCTTTCCCACTGGGCTGTCCCACGTGCCACCGTGGTGTGAGTCGATCCTCGGCGTGAAAGATGAGCCAGTGCAGGGCAAAGAGGTTCCTCTGGAATGGACTGAGACATCTGGGGGACTCTTGGAATGGTGGTAAGACCATGGAGTTCCTCTCGCCTTTCCTGTTGAGAGTGCCTCCTCTTGAGATGCGACGGGAACGCCGGGAATTCTTTCCCGTTGAAAGCAGGGAAAGGATCGCTCATCTCGAGCTAGGAGGGGGAATGGGGGCTCCTCTGGATGTGGGCGGGACGATCGTGCTTCCTCTCGAGTGGAGACGGGTATGGCGGTGAACTTCTTGAGTTGCAGCAAGGGTGTGAAAGACCCTTTCGAAGTTCCAGAGTTTAGGTGTCATTAGTCTCCAGACGCCTCATCGGAAATAGGCCTCATCTCGCCTGGAAGGGAGAACTTCCTGGATTTTCTCGAGTTGCGGCAGGTGTTCTCGAGTTACGACGGGGACCTCAGGGACCCGCCCTGGTGGCCTCAGGAGAGGCCAGTCCCCATGCGAGTTGCTAGGGGGCCTCTCGGGATTCCTCTCCCGTCGATACCGGGGCCAAAAACCTTGTGTGGAGTCAGGGCCGGAACCGAGGATTTCTCTCACGGGCTGATATGGACCTTTGGGTACTTCTGGAGTCTCGCCAGGGGAGACAGGCCTCATCTCGAGTGGGGGCATGCTCGTCCGCTTTCCTTCCAGGCTGTAGCAGCAATGTCACGCTTCCCATCGCGTGGATCAAAGGATCTGTGGATTTCCCTCGAGGCTTTCCCTCGAGGCTTTCCCACAGGGCTGTCCCACGTGCCACCGTGGTGTGAGTCGATCCTCGGCGTGAAAGATGAGCCAGTGCAGGGCAAAGAGGTTCCTCTGGAATGGACTGAGACATCTGGGGGACTCTTGGAATGGTGGTACGACCATGGAGTTCCTCTCGCCTTTCCTGTTGAGAGTGCCTCCTCTTGAGATGCGACGGGAACGCCGGGAATTCTTTCCCGTTGAAAGCAGGGAAAGGATCGCTCATCTCGAGCTAGGAGGGGGAAACGGGGCTCCTCTGGATGTGGGCGGGACCATCGTGCTTCCTCTCGAGTGGAGACGGATATGGCGGTGAACTTCTTGAGTTGCAGCAAGGGTGTGAAAGACCCTTTCGAAGTTCCAGAGGTTAGGTGTCATTAGTCTCCAGACGCCTGATCGGAAATAGGCCTCATCTCGCCTGGAAGGGAGAACTTCCTGGATTTTCTCGAGTTGCGGCAGGTGTTCTCGAGTTACGACGGGGACATCAGGGACCCGCCCTGGTGGCCTCCGGAGAGGCCAGTCCCCATGCGAGTTGCTAGGGGGCCTCTCGGGATTACTCTCCCGTCGATACCGGGGCCAAAATCCTTGCGTGGAGTCAGGGCCGGAACCGAGGATTCCTCTCAGGGGCTGACATGGATCTTTGGGTACTTCTGGAGTCTCCCCAGGGGAGTCAGGCCTCGTCTCGTGTCGGGGCATGCACGTGCACTTTCCTTCCAGCCTGTAGCAGCAATGTCACGCTTCCCGTGGCGTGGATCAAAGGATCTGTGGTTTTCCCTCGAGGCTTTCCCTCGAGGCTTTCCCACAGGGCTGTCCCACGTGCCACCGTGGTGTGAGTCGATCCTCGGCGTGAAAGATGAGCCAGTGCAGGGCAAAGAGGTTCCTCTGGAATGGACTGAGACATCTGGGGGACTCTTGGAATGGTGGTACGACCATGGAGTTCCTCTCGCCTTTCCTGTTGAGAGTGCCTCCTCTTGAGATGCGACGGGAACGCCGGGAATTCTTTCCCATTGAAAGCAGGGAAAGGATTCCTCATCTCGAGCTACGAGGGGGAAAGGGAGATCCTCTGGATGTGGGCGGGACGATCGTGCTTCCTCTCGAGTGGAGACGGGTATGGCGGTGAACTTCTTGAGTTGCAGCAAGGGTGTGAAAGACCCTTTCGAAGTTCCAGAGGTTAGGTGTCATTAGTCTCCAGACGCCTCATCGGAAATAGGCCTCATCTCGCCTGGAAGGGAGAACTTCCTGGATTTTCTCGAGTTGCGGCAGGTGTTCTCGAGTTACGACGGGGACCTCAGGGACCCGCCCTGGTGGCCTCAGGAGAGGCCAGTCCCCATGCGAGTTGCTAGGGGGCCTCTCGGGATTCCTCTCCCGTCGATACCCGGGCCAAAAACCTTGTGTGGAGTCAGGGCCGGAACCGAGGATTCCTCTCACGGGCTGATATGGATCTTTGGGTACTTCTGGAGTCTCGCCAGGGGAGACAGGCCTTATCTCGAGTGGGTGCATGCACGTGCGCTTTCCTTCCAGGCTGTAGCAGCAATGTCACGCTTCCCATCGCGTGGATCAAAGGATCTGTGGTTTTCCCTCGAGGCTTTCCCTCGAGGCTTTCCCACAGGGCTGTCCCACGTGCCACCGTGGTGTGAGTCGATCCTCGGCGTGAAAGATGAGCCAGTGCAGGGCAAAGAGGTTCCTCTGAAATGGACTGAGACATTTGGGGGACTCTTGGAATTGTGGTACGACCATGGAGTTCCTCTCGCCTTTCCTGTTGAGAGTGCCTCCTCTTGAGATGCGACGGGAACGCCAGGAATTCTTTCCCGTTGAAAGCAGGGAAAGGATCCCTCATCTCGAGCTACGAGGGGGAAACGGGGCTCCTCTGGATGTGGGCGGGACCATCGTGCTTCCTCTCGAGTGGAGACGGGTGTGGCGGTGAACTTCTTGAGTTGCAGCAAGGGTGTGAAAGACCCTTTCGAAGTTCCAGAGGTTAGGTGTCATTAGTCTCCAGACGCCTCATCGGAAATAGGCCTCATCTCGCCTGGAAGGGGGAACTTCCTGGAATTTCTCGAGTTGTGGCAGGTGTTCTCGAGTTACGACGGGGACCTCAGGGACCCGCCCTGGTGGCCTCAGGAGAGGCCAGTCCCCATGCGAGTTGCTAGGGGGCCTCTCGGGATTCCTCTCCCGTCGATACCGGGGCAAAAACCTTGTGTGGAGTCAGGGCCGGAACCGAGGATTCCTCTCAGGGGCTGACATGGATCTTTGGGTACTTCTGGAGTCTCCCCAGGGGAGTCAGGCCTCGTCTCGAGTCGGGGCATGCACGTGCACTTTCCTTCCAGGCTGTAGCAGCAATGTCATGCTTCCCGTGGCGTAGATCAAAGGATCTGTGGTTTTCCCTCCAGGCTTTCCCTCGAGGCTTTCCCACAGGGCTGTCCCACGTGCCACCGTGGTGTGAGTCGATACTCGGCGTGAAAGATGAGCCTGTGCAGGGCAAAGAGGTTCCTCTGGAATGGACTGAGACATCTGGGGGACTCTTGGAATGGTGGTACGACCATGGAGATCCTCTCGCCTTTCCTGTTGAGAGTGCCTCCGCTTGAGATGCGACGGGAACGCCGGGAATTCTTTCCCGTTGAAAGCAGGGAAAGGATCGCTCATTTCGAGCTAGGAGGGGGAAACGGGGCTCCTCTGGATGTGGGCGGGACCATCGTGCTTCCTCTAGAGTGGAGACGGGTATGGCGGTGAACTTCTTGATTTGCAGCAAGGGTGTGAAAGACCCTTTCGAAGTTCCAGAGGTTAGGTGTCATTCGTCTCCAGACGCATCATCGGAAATAGGCCTCATCTCGCCTAGAAGGGAGAACTTCCTGGATATTCTCGAGTTGTGGCAGGTGTTCTCGAGTTATGACGGGGACCTCAGGGACCCGCCCTGGTGTTCTCAGTAAAGGCCAGTACCCATGCGAGTTGCTAGGGGGCCTCTCGGGATTCCTCTCCCGTCGATACCGGGGCCAAAAACCTTGTCTGGAGTCAGGGCCGGAACCGAGGATTCCTCTCAGGGGCTGACATGGATCTTTGGGTATTTCTGGAGTCTCCCCAGGGGAGTCAGGCCTCGTCTCGAGTGGGGGCATGAACGTGTGCTTTCCTTCCAGGCTGTAGCAGCAATGTCACGCTTCCCGTGGCGTGGATCAAAGGATCTGTGGTTTTCCCTCGAGGCTTTCCCACAGGGCTGTCCCACGTGCCACTGTGGTGTGAGTCGACTTCTCCGTGAAAGATGAGCCAGTGCAGGGCAAAGAGGTTCCTCTGGAATGGAAAGAGACATCTGGGGGACTCTTGGAATGGTGGTACGGCCATGGAGTTCCTCTCGCCTTTCCTGTTGAGAGTGCCTCCTCTTGAGATGCGACGGGAACGCAGGAATTCTTTCCCGTTGAAAGCAGGGAAAGGATCCCTCATCTCGATCTCCGAGGGGGAAACGGGGCTCCTCTGGATGGGGGCGGGACCATCGTTCTTCCTCTCGAGTGGAGACGGGTATGGCGGTGAACTTCTTGAGTTGCAGCAAGGGTGTGAAAGACCCTTTCGAAGTTCCAGAGGTTAGGTGTCATTAGTCTCCAGACGCCTCATCGGAAATAGGCCTCATCTCGCTGGAAGGGAGAACTTCCTGGATTTTCTCGAGTTGCGGCAGGTGTTCTCGAGTTACGACGGGGACCTCAGGGACCCGCCCTGGTGGCCTCCGGAGAGGCCAGTCCCCATGCGAGTTGCTAGGGGGCCTCTCGAGATTCCTCTCCCGTCGATACCGGGGCCAAAAACCTTGTGTGGAGTCAGGGCCAGAACCGAGGATACCTCTCAGGGGCTGACATGGATCTTTGGGTACTTCTGGAGTCTCCCCAGGGGAGTCAGGCCTCGTCTCGAGTGGGGGCATGCACGTGCACTTTCCTTCCAGCCTGTAGCAGCAATGTCACGCTTCCCGTGGCGTGGATCAAAGGATCTGTGGTTTTCCCTCGAGGCTTTCCCTCGAGGCTTTCCCACAGGGCTGTCCCACGTGCCACCGTGGTGTGAGTCGATCCTCGGCGTGAAAGATGAGCCAGTGCAGGGCAAAGAGGTTCCTCTGGAATGGACTGAGACATCTGGGGGACTCTTGGAATGGTGGTACGACCATGGAGTTCCTCTCGCCTTTCCTGTTGAGAGTGCCTCCTCTTGAGATGCGACGGGAACGCCGGGAATTCTTTCCCATTGAAAGCAGGGAAAGGATTCCTCATCTCGAGCTACGAGGGGGAAAGGGGGATCCTCTGGATGTGGGCGGGACGATCGTGCTTCCTCTCGAGTGGAGACGGGTATGGCGGTGAACTTCTTGAGTTGCAGCAAGGGTGTGAAAGACCCTTTCGAAGTTCCAGAGGTTAGGTGTCATTAGTCTCCAGACGCCTCATCGGAAATAGGCCTCATCTCGCCTGGAAGGGAGAACTTCCTGGATTTTCTCGAGTTGCGGCAGGTGTTCTCGAGTTACGACGGGGACCTCAGGGACCCGCCCTGGTGGCCTCAGGAGAGGCCAGTCCCCATGCGAGTTGCTAGGGGGCCTCTCGGGATTCCTCTCCCGTCGATACCCGGGCCAAAAACCTTGTGTGGAGTCAGGGCCGGAACCGAGGATTCCTCTCACGGGCTGATATGGATCTTTGGGTACTTCTGGAGTCTCGCCAGGGGAGACAGGCCTTATCTCGAGTGGGTGCATGCACGTGCGCTTTCCTTCCAGGCTGTAGCAGCAATGTCACGCTTCCCATCGCGTGGATCAAAGGATCTGTGGTTTTCCCTCGAGGCTTTCCCTCGAGGCTTTCCCACAGGGCTGTCCCACGTGCCACCGTGGTGTGAATCGAACCTCGGCGTGAAAGATGAGCCAGTGCAGGGCAAAGAGGTTCCTCTGAAATGGACTGAGACATCTGGGGGACTCTTGGAATGGTGGTACGACCATGGAGTTCCTCTCGCCTTTCCTGTTGAGAGTGCCTCCTCTTGAGATGCGACGGGAACGCCAGGAATTCTTTCCCGTTGAAAGCAGGGAAAGGATCCCTCATCTCGAGCTACGAGGTGGAAACGGGGCTCCTCTGGATGTGGGCGGGACCATCGTGCTTCCTCTCGAGTGGAGACGGGTGTGGCGGTGAACTTCTTGAGTTGCAGCAAGGGTGTGAAAGACCCTTTCGAAGTTCCAGAGGTTAGGTGTCATTAGTCTCCAGACGCCTCATCGGAAATAGGCCTCATCTCGCCTGGAAGGGGGAACTTCCTGGAATTTCTCGAGTTGTGGCAGGTGTTCTCGAGTTACGACGGGGACCTCAGGGACCCGCTCTGGTGGCCTCAGGAGAGGCCAGTCCCCATGCGAGTTGCTAGGGGGCCTCTCGGGATTCCTCTCCCGTCGATACCGGGGCAAAAACCTTGTGTGGAGTCAGGGCCGGAACCGAGGATTCCTCTCAGGGGCTGACATGGATCTTTGGGTACTTCTGGAGTCTCCCCAGGGGAGTCAGGCCTCGTCTCGAGTCGGGGCATGCACGTGCACTTTCCTTCCAGGCTGTAGCAGCAATGTCACGCTTCCCGTGGCGTGGATCAAAGGATCTGTGGTTTTCCCTCGAGGCTTTCCCTCGAGGCTTTCCCACAGGGCTGTCCCACGTGCCACCGTGGTGTGAGTCGATCCTCGGCGTGAAAGATGAGCCAGTGCAGGGCAAAGAGTTTCCTCTGGAATGGACTGAGACATCTGGGGGACTCTTGGAATGGTGGTACGACCATGGAGTTCCTCTCGCCTTTCCTGTTGAGAGTGCCTCCGCTTGAGATGCGACGGGAACGCCGGGAATTCTTTCCCGTTGAAAGCAGGGAAAGGATCGCTCATTTCGAGCTAGGAGGGGGAAACGGGGCTCCTCTGGATGTGGGCGGGACCATCGTGCTTCCTCTAGAGTGGAGACGGGTATGGCGGTGAACTTCTTGAGTTGCAGCAAGGGTGTGAAAGACCCTTTCGAAGTTCCAGAGGTTAGGTGTCATTCGTCTCCAGACGCATCATCGGAAATAGGCCTCATCTCGCCTAGAAGGGAGAACTTCCTGGATATTCTCGAGTTGTGGCAGGTGTTCTCGAGTTATGACGGGGACCTCAGGGACCCGCCCTGGTGTCCTCAGTAAAGGCCAGTCCCCATGCGAGTTGCTAGGGGGCCTCTCGGGATTCCTCTCCCGTCGATACCGGGGCCAAAAACCTTGTGTGGAGTCAGGGCCGGAACCGAGGATTCCTCTCAGTGGCTGACATGGATCTTTGGGTATTTCTGGAGTCTCCCCCGGGGAGTCAGGCCTCGTTTCGAGTGGGGGCATGCACGTGTGCTTTCCTTCCAGGCTGTAGCAGCAATGTCACGCTTCCCGTGGCGTGGATCAAAGGATCTGTGGTTTTCCCTCGAGGCTTTCCCACAGGGCTGCCCCACGTGCCACCGTGGTGTGAGTCGATCCTCGGCGTGAAAGATGAGCCAGTGCAGGGCAAGGAGTTTCCTCTGGAATGGACTGAGACATCTGGGGGACTCTTGGAATGGTGGTACGACCATGGAGTTTCTCTCGCCTTTCCTGTTGAGAGTGCCTCCTCTTGAGATGCGACGGGAACGCCGGGAATTCTTTCCCGTTGAAAGCAGGGAAAGGATCCCTCATCTCGAGCTCCGAGGGGGAAACGGGGCTCCTCTGGATGTGGGCGGGACCATCGTGCATCCTCTCGAGTGGAGACGGGTATGGCGGTGAACTTCTTGAGTTGCAGCAAGGGTGTGAAGGACCCTTTCGAAGTTCCAGAGGTTAGGTGTCATTAGTCTCCAGACGCCTCATCGGAAATAGGCCTCATCTCGCCTGGAAGGGAGAACTTCCTGGATTTTCTCGAGTTGCGGCAGGTGTTCTCGAGTTACGACGGGGACCTCAGGGACCCGCCCTGGTGGCCTCAGGAGAGGCCAGTCCCCATGCGAGTTGCTAGGGGGCCTCTCGGGATTACTCTCCCGTCGATACCGGGGCCAAAAACCTTGTGTAGAGTCAGGGCCGGAACCGAGGATTCCTCTCAGGGGCTGACATGGATCTTTGGGTACTTCTGGAGTCTCCCCAGGGGAGTCAGGCCTCGTCTCGAGTGGGGGCATGCACGTGCGCTTTCCTTCCAGGCTGTAGCAGCAATGTCACGCTTCCCGTCGCGTGGATCAAAGGATCTGTGATTTTCCATCGAGGCTTTCCCACAGGGCTGTCCCACGTGCCACCGTGGTGTGAGTCGATCCTCGGCGTGAAAGATGAGCCAGTGCAGGGCAAAGAGGTTCCTCTGGAATGGACTGAGACATCTGGGGGACTCTTGGAATGGTGGTACGACCATGGAGTTCCTCTCGCCTTTCCTGTTTAGAGTGCCACCTCTTGAGTTGCGTCAGGAACGCCGGGAATTCTTTGCTTTGAAAGCAGTGAAAGGATCCCTCATCTCGAGCTACGAGGGGGAAACGGGGCTACTCTGGATGTGGGCGGGACCATCGTGCTTCCTCTCGAGTGGAGACGGGTATGGCGGTGAACTTCTTGAGTTGCAGCAAGGGTGTGAAAGACCCTTTCGAAGTTCCAGAGGTTAGGTGTCATTAGTCTCCAGACGCCTCATTGGAAATAGGCCTCATCTCGCCTGGAAGGGAGAACTTCCTGGATTTTCTCGAGTTGCGGCAGGTGTTCTCGAGTTACGACGGGGACCTCAGGGACCCGCCCTGATGGCCTCAGGAGAGGCCAGGCCCATGCGAATTGCTAGGGGGCCTCTCGGGATTCCTCTCCTGTCGATACCGGGGCCAAAAACCTTGTGTGGAGTCAGGGCCAGAACCGAGGATTCCTCTCAGGGGTGACATGGATCTTTGGGTACTTCTGGAGTCTCCCCAGGGGAGTCAGGCCTCGTCTCGAGTGGGGGCATGCACGTGCGCTTTCCTTCCAGGCTGTAGCAGCAATGTCACACTTCCCGTCGCGTAGATCAAAGGATCTGTGGTTTTTCCTCGAGGCTTTCCCTCGAGGCTTTCCCACAGGGCTGTCCCACGTGCCACCGTGGTGTGAGTCGATCCTCGGCGTGAAAGATGAGCCAGTGCAGGGCAAAGAGGTTCCTCTGGAATGGACTGAGACATCTGGGGGACTCTTGGAATGGTGGTACAACCATGGAGTTCCTCTCGCCTTTCCTGTTGAGAGTGCCTCCTGTTGAGATGCGACGGGAACGCCGGGAATTCTTTCCCGTTGAAAGCAGGGAAAGGATCCCTCATCTCGAGCTCCGAGGGGAAAACGGGGCTCCTCTGGATGTGGGCGGGACCATCGTGCTTCCTCTCGAGTGGAGACGGGTATGGCGGTGAACTTCTTGAGTTGCAGCAAGGGTGTGAAAGACCCTTTCGAAGTTCCAGAGGTTAGGTGTCATTAGTCTCCAGACGCCTCATCGGAAATAGGCCTCATCTCGCCTGGAAGGGAGAACTTCCTGGATTTTCTCGAGTTGCGGCAGGTGTTCTCGAGTTACGACGGGGACCTCAGGGACCCGCCCTGGTGGCCTCAGGAGAGGCCATTCCCCATGCGAGTTGCTAGGGGGCCTCTCGGGATTCCTCTTCTGTTGATACCGGGGCCAAAAACCTTGTGTGGAGTCAGGGCCGGATCCGAGGATTCCTCTCAGGGGCTGACATGGATCTTTGGGTACTTCTGGAGTCTCCCCAGGGGAGTCAGGCCTCGTCTCGAGTGGGGGCATGCACGTGCACTTTCCTTACAGGCTGTAGCAGCAATGTCACGCTTCCCGTGGCGTGGATCAAAGGATCTGTGGTTTTCCATCGAGGCTTTCCCACAGGGCTGTCCCACGTGCCACCGTGGTGTGAGTCGATCCTCGGCGTGAAAGATGAGCCAGTGAAGGGCAAAGAGGTTCCTCTGGAATGGACTGAGACATCTGGGGGACTCTTGGAATGGTGATACGACCATGGAGTTCCTCTCGCCTTTCCTGTTGAGAGTGCCTCCTCTTGAGATGCGACGGGAACGCCGGGAATTCTTTCCCGTTGAAAGCAGGGAAAGGATCCCTCATCTCGAGCTACGAGAAGGATACGGGGCTCCTCTGGATGTGCGCGTGATCATCGTGCTTCCTCTCGATTGGAGATGGGTATGGCGGTGAACTTCTTGAGTTGCCGCAAGGGTGTGAAAGACCCTTTCGAATTTCCAGAGGTTAGGTGTCATTACTCTCCAGACGCCTCATCGGAAATAGGCTTCATCTCGCCTGGAAGGGAGAACTTCCTGGATTTTCTCGAGTTGCGGCAGGTGTTCTCGAGTTACGACGGGGACCTCAGGGACCCGCCCTGGTGGCCTCAGGGGAGGCCAGTACCCATGCGAGTTGCTAGGGGGCCTCTCGGGATTAATCTCCCGTCGATACCGGGGCCAAAAACCTTGTGTGGAGTCAGGGCCGTAACCGAGGATTCCTCTCAGGGGCTGACATGGATCTTTGGGTACTTCTGGAGTCTCCCCAGGGGAGTCAGGCCTCGGCTCGAGTGGGGGCATGCACGTGCGATTTCCTTCCAGGCTGTAACAGCAATGTCACGCATCCCGTCGCGTGGAGTAATGGATATGTGGTTTTCCCTCGAGGCTTTCCCACAGGGCTGTCCCACGTGCCACCGTGGTGTGAGTCGATCCTCGGCGTGAAAGATGAGCCAGTGCAGGGCAAAGAGGTTCCTCTGGAATGGACTGAGACATCTGGGGGACTCTTGGAATGGTGGTACGACCATGGAGTTTCGCTCGCCTTTCCTGTTGAGAGTGCCTCCTCTTGAGATGCGACGGGAACGCCGGGAATTCTTTCCCGTTGAAAGCAGGGAAAGGATCCCTCATCTCGAGCTACGAGGGGGAAACGGGGCTCCTCTGGATGTGGGCGGGACCATCGTGCTTCCTCTCGAGTGGAGACGGGTATGGCGGTGAACTTCTTGAGTTGCAGCAAGGGTGTGAAAGACCCTTTCGAAGTTCCAGAGGTTAGGTGTCATTAGTCTCCAGACGCCTCATCGGAAATAGGCCTCATCTCGCCTGGAAGGGAGAACTACCTGGATTTTCTCGAGTTGCGGCAGGTGTTCTCGAGTTACGACGGGGACCTCAGGGACCCGCCCTGGTGGCCTCAGGAGAGGCCAGTCCCCATGCGAGTTGCTGGGAGGCCTCTCGGGATTCCTCTCCCGTCGATACCGGGGCCAAAAACCTTGTGTGGAGTCAGGGCCGGAACCGAGAATTCCTCTCAAGGGCTGACATGGATCTTTGGGTACTTCTGGAGTCTCCCCAGGGGAGTCAGGCCTCGTCTCGAGTGGGGGCATGCACGTGCGCTTTCCTTCCAGGCTGTAGCAGCAATGTGACGCTTCCCGTGGCGTGGATCAAAGGATCTGTGGTTTTCCCTCGAGGCTTTCCCTCGAGGCTTTCCCACAGGGCTGCCCCACGTGCCACCGTGGTGTGAGTCGATCCTCGGCGTGAAAGATGAGCCAGTGCAGGGCAAAGAGGTTCCTCTGGAATGGACAGAGACATCTGGGGGACTTTTGGAATGGTGGTACGAGCATGGAGTTTCTCTCGCCTTTCCTGTTGAGAGTGCCTCCTCTTGAGATGCGACGGTAACGCCGGGAATTCTTTCCCGTTGAAAGCAGGGAAAGGATCCCTCATCTCGAGCTACGAGGGGGAAACGGGGCTCCTCTGGATGTGGGCGGGACCATCGTGCATCCTCTCGAGTGGAGACGGGTATGGCGGTGAACTTCTTGAGTTGCAGCAAGGGTGTGAAAGACCCTTTCGAAGTTCCAGAGGTTAGGTGTCATTAGTCTCCAGACGCCTCATCGGAAATAGGCCTCATCTCGCCTGGAAGGGAGAACTTCCTGGATTTTCTCGAGTTGCGGCAGGTGTTCTCGAGTTACAACGGGGACCTCAGGGACCCGCCCTGGTGGCCTCAGGAGAGGCCAGTCCCCATGCGAGTTGCTAGGGGGCCTCTCGGGATTACTCTCCCGTCGATACCGGGGCCAAAAACCTTGTGTAAAGTCAGGGCCGGAACCGAGGATTCCTCTCAGGGGCTGACATGGATCTTTGGGTACTTCTGGAGTCTCCCCAGGGGAGTCAGGCCTCGTCTCGAGTGGGGGCATGCACGTGCGCTTTCCTTCCAGGCTGTAGCAGCAATGTCACGCTTCCCGTCGCGTGGATCAAAGGATCTGTGATTTTCCATCGAGGCTTTCCCACAGGGCTGTCCCACGTGCCACCGTGGTGTGAGTCGATCCTCGGCGTGAAAGATGAGCCAGTGCAGGGCAAAGAGGTTCCTCTTGAATGGACTGAGACATCTGGGGGACTCTTGGAATGGTGGTACGACCATGGAGTTCCTCTCGCCTTTTCTGTTGAGTGTGCCTCCTCTTGAGATGCGACGGGAACGCTGGGAATTCTTTCCCGTTGAAAGCAGGGAAAGGATCCCTCATCTCGAGCTACGAGGGGGAAACGGGGCTCCTCTGGATGTAGGCGGGACCATCGTGCATCCTCTAGAGTGGAGACGGGTATGGCAGTGAACTTCTTGAGTTGCAGCAAGGGTGTGAAAGACCCTTTCGAAGTTCCAGAGGTTAGGTGTCATTAGTCTCCAGACGCCTCATCGGAAAAAGGCCTCATCTCGCCTGGAAGGGAGAACTTCCTGGATTTTCTCGAGTTGCGGGAGGTGTTCTAGAGTTAAGACGGGGACCTCAGGGACCCGCCCTGGTGGCCTCAATAGAGAACAGTCCCCATGCGTCTTGCTAGGTGGCCTCTCGTGATTCTTCTCCCGTCGATACCGGGGCCAAAAAACTTGTGTGGAGTCAGGGCCGGAACTGAGGATTCCTCTCAGGGGCTGACATGGATCTTTGGGTACTTCTGGAGTCTCCCCAGCTGAGTCAGGCCTCGTCTCGAGTGGGGACATGCACGTGCGCTTTCCTTCGAGGCTGTAGCAGCAATGTCACGCTTCCCGTGGCGTGGATCAAAGGATCTGTGGTTATCCCTCGAGGCTTTCCCTCGAGGCTTTCCCACAGGGCTGTCCCACGTGCCACCGTGGTGTGAGTCGATCCTCGGCGTGAAAGATGAGCCAGTGCAGGGCAAAGAGGTTCCTCTGGAATGGACTGAGACATCTGGGGGACTCTTGGAATGGTGGTACGACCATGGAGTTCCGCTCGCCTTTCCTGTTGAGAGTGCCTCCTCTTGAGATGCGACGGGAACGCCGGGAATTCTTTCCCGTTGAAAGCAGGGAAAGGATCCCTCATCTCGAGCAACGAGGGGGAAACGGGGCTCCTCTGGATGTGGGCGGGACCATCGTGCATCCTCTCGAGTGGAGACGGGTATGGCGGTGAACTTCTTGAGTTGCAGCAAGGGAGTGAAAGACCCTTTCGAAGTTCCAGAGGTTAGGTGACATTAGTTTCCAGACGCCTCATCGGAAATAGGCCTCATCTCGCCTGGAAGGGAGAACTTCCTGGATTTTCTCGAGTTGCGGCAGGTGTTCTCGAGTTACGACGGGGACCTCAGGGACCCGCCCTGGTGGCCTCAGGAGAGGCCAGTCCCCATGCGAGTTGCTAGGGGGCCTCTCGGGATTACTCTCCCGTCGATACCGGGGCCAAAAACCTTGTGTAGAGTCAGGGCCGGAACCGAGGATTCCTCTCAGGGGCTGACATGGATCTTTGGGTACTTCTGGAGTCTCCCCAGGGGAGTCAGGCCTCGTCTCGAGTGGGGGCATGCACGTGCGCTTTCCTTCCAGGCTGTAGCAGCAATGTCACGCTTCCCGTCGCGTGGATCAAAGGATCTGTGATTTTCCATCGAGGCTTTCCCACAGGGCTGTCCCACGTGCCACCGTGGTGTGAGTCGATCCTCGGCGTGAAAGATGAGCCAGTGCAGGGCAAAGAGGTTCCTCTGGAATGGACTGAGACATCTGGGGGACTCTTGGAATGGTGGTACGACCATGGAGTTCCTCTCGCCTTTCCTGTTTAGAGTGCCACCTCTTGAGATGCGTCAGGAACGCCGGGAATTCTTTGCTTTGAAAGCAGTGAAAGGATCCCTCATCTCGAGCTACGAGGGGGAAACGGGGCTCCTCTGGATGTGGGCGGGACCATCGTGCTTCCTCTGGAGTGGAGACGGGTATGGCGGTGAACTTCTTGAGTTGCAGCAAGGGTGTGAAAGACCCTTTCGAAGTTCCAGAGGTTAGGTGTCATTAGTCTCCAGACGCCTCATTGGAAATAGGCCTCATCTCGCCTGGAAGGGAGAACTTCCTGGATTTTCTCGAGTTGCGGCAGGTGTTCTCGAGTTACGACGGGGACCTCAGGGACCCGCCCTGATGGCCTCAGGAGAGGCCAGGCCCATGCGAATTGCTAGGGGGCCTCTCGGGATTCCTCTCCTGTCGATACCGGGGCCAAAAACCTTGTGTGGAGTCAGGGCCAGAACCGAGGATTCCTCTCAGGGGTGACATGGATCTTTGGGTACTTCTGGAGTCTCCCCAGGGGAGTCAGGTCTCGTCTCGAGTGGGGGCATGCACGTGCGCTTTCCTTCCAGGCTGTAGCAGCAATGTCACGCTTCCCGTCGCGTAGATCAAAGGATCTGTGGTTTTTCCTCGAGGCTTTCCCTCGAGGCTTTCCCACAGGGCTGTCCCACGTGCCACCGTGGTGTGAGTCGATCCTCGGCGTGAAAGATGAGCCAGTGCAGGGCAAAGAGGTTCCTCTGGAATGGACTGAGACATCTGGGGGACTCTTGGAATGGTGGTACGACCATGGAGTTCCGCTCGCCTTTCCTGTTGAGAGTGCCTCCTCTTGAGATGCGACGGGAACGCCGGGAATTCTTTCCCGTTGAAAGCAGGGAAAGGATCCCTCATCTCGAGCAACGAGGGGGAAACGGGGCTCCTCTGGATGTGGGCGGGACCATCGTGCATCCTCTCGAGTGGAGACGGGTATGGCGGTGAACTTCTTGAGTTGCAGCAAGGGAGTGAAAGACCCTTTCGAAGTTCCAAAGGTTAGGTGACATTAGTTTCCAGACGCCTCATCGGAAATAGGCCTCATCTCGCCTGGAAGGGAGAACTTCCTGGATTTTCTCGAGTTGCGGCAGGTGTTCTCGAGTTACGACGGGGACCTCAGGGACCCGCCCTGGTGGCCTCAGGAGAGGCCAGTCCCCATGCGAGTTGCTAGGGGGCCTCTCGGGATTACTCTCCCGTCGATACCGGGGCCAAAAACCTTGTGTAGAGTCAGGGCCGGAACCGAGGATTCCTCTCAGGGGCTGACATGGATCTTTGGGTAATTCTGGAGTCTCCCCAGGGGAGTCAGGCCTCGTCTCGAGTGGGGGCATGCACGTGCGCTTTCCTTCCAGGCTGTAGCAGCAATGTCACGCTTCCCGTCGCGTGGATCAAAGGATCTGTGATTTTCCATCGAGGCTTTCCCACAGGGCTGTCCCACGTGCCACCGTGGTGTGAGTCGATCCTCGGCGTGAAAGATGAGCCAGTGCAGGGCAAAGAGGTTCCTCTTGAATGGACTGAGACATCTGGGGGACTCTTGGAATGGTGGTACGACCATGGAGTTCCTCTCGCCTTTTCTGTTGAGTGTGCCTCCTCTTGAGATGCGACGGGAACGCTGGGAATTCTTTCCCGTTGAAAGCAGGTAAAGGATCCCTCATCTCGAGCTACGAGGGGGAAACGGGGCTCCTCTGGATGTAGGCGGGACCATCGTGCATCCTCTAGAGTGGAGACGGGTATGGCGGTGAACTTCTTGAGTTGCAGCAAGGGTGTGAAAGACCCTTTCGAAGTTCCAGAGGTTAGGTGTCATTAGTCTCCAGACGCCTCATCGGAAAAAGGCCTCATCTCGCCTGGAAGGGAGAACTTCCTGGATGTTCTCGAGTTGCGGGAGGTGTTCTAGAGTTAAGACGGGGACCTCAGGGACCCGCCCTGGTGGCCTCAATAGAGAACAGTCCCCATGCGTCTTGCTAGGTGGCCTCTCGTGATTCTTCTCCCGTCGATACCGGGGCCAAAAAACTTGTGTGGAGTCAGGGCCGGAACCGAGGATTCCTCTCAGGGGCTGACATGGATCTTTGGGTACTTCTGGAGTCTCCCCAGCTGAGTCAGGCCTCGTCTCGAGTGGGGACATGCACGTGCGCTTTCCTTCGAGGCTGTAGCAGCAATGTCACGCTTCCCGTGGCGTGGATCAAAGGATCTGTGGTTATCCCTCGAGGCTTTCCCTCGAGGCTTTCCCACAGGGCTGTCCCACGTGCCACCGTGGTGTGAGTCGATCCTCGGCGTGAAAGATGAGCCAGTGCAGGGCAAAGAGGTTCGTCTGGAATGGACTGAGACATCTGGGGGACTCTTGGAATGGTGGTACGGCCATGGAGTTCCTCTCGCCTTTCCTGTTGAGAGTGCCTCCTCTTGAGATGTGACGGGAACGCCGGGAATTCTTTCCCGTTGAATGCAGGGAAAGGATCCCTCATCTCGAGCTACGAGGGGGAAACGGGGCTCCTCTGGATGTGGGCGGGACCGTCGTGCTTCCTCTCGAGTGGAGATGGGTATGGCGGTGAACTTCTTGAGTTGCAGCAAGGGTGTGAAAGACCCTTTCGAAGTTCCAGAGTTTAGGTGTCATTAGTCTCCAGACACCTCATCGGAAATAGGCCTCATCTGGCCTGTAAGGGAGAACTTCCTGGAATTTCTTGAGTTGCGGCAGGTGTTCTCGAGTTACGACGGGGACCTCAGGGACCCGCCCTGATGGCCTCAGGAGAGGCCAGGTCCATGCGAGTTGCTAGGTGGCCTCTCGGGATTCCTCTCCTGTCGATACCGGGGCCAAAAATCTTGTGTGGAGTCAGGGCCGGAACCGAGGATTCCTCTCAGGGGTGACATGGATCTTTGGGTACTTCTGGAGTCTCCCCAGGGGAGTCAGGCCTCGTCTCGAGCGGGGGCATGCACGTGCGCTTTCCTTCCAGGCTGTAGCAGCAATGTGACTCTTCCCGTCGCGTGGATCAAAGGATCTGTGGTTTTCCCTCGAGGCATTCCCTCGAGGCTTTCCCACAGGGCTGTCCCACGTGCCACCGTGGTGTGAGTCGATCCTCGGCATGAAAGATGAGCCAGTGCAGGGCAAAGAGGTTCCTCTGGAATGGACTGAGATATCTGGGGGACTCTTGGAATGGTGGTACGACCATGGAGTTCCTCTCGCCTTTCCTGTTGAGAGTGCCTCCTCTTGAGATGCGACGGGAACGCCGGGAATTCTTTCCCGTTGAAAGCAGGGAAAGGATCCCTCATCTCGAGCTCCGAGGGGGAAACGGGGCTCCTCTGGATGTGGGCGAGACCATCGTGCTTCCTCTCGAGTGGAGACGGTTATGGCGGTGAACTTCTTGAGTTGCAGCAAGGGTGTGAAAGACCCTTTCGAAGTTCCAGAGGTTAGGTGTCATTAGTCTCCAGACGCCTCATCGGAAATAGGCCTCATCTTGCCTGGAAGGGAGAACTTCCTGGATTTTCTCGAGTTGCGGCAGGAGTTCTCGAGTTACGACGGGGACCTCAGGGACCCGCCCTGGTGGCCTCAGGAACGGCCAGTCCCCATGCGAGTTGCTAGGGGGCCTCTCGGGATTCCTCTCCCATCAATACTGGGGCCAAAAACATTGTGTGGAGTCAGGGCCGGAACCGAGGATTCCTCTCAGGGGCTGACATGGATCTTTGGGTACTTCTGGAGTCTCCCCAGGGGAGTCAGGCCTCGTCTCGAGTGGGGGCATGCACGTGCGCTTTCCTTCCAGGCTGTAGCAGCAATGTCACGCTTTCCGTGGCGTGGATCAAAGGATCTGTGGTTTTCCCTCGAGGCTTTCCCTCGAGGCTTTCCCACAGGGCTGTCCCACGTGCCACCGTGGTGTGAGTCGATCCTCGGCGTGAAAGATGAGCCAGTGCAGGACAAAGAGGTTCCTCTGGAATGGACTGAGACATCTGGGGGACTCTTGGAATGGTGGTACGACCATGGTGTTCCTCTCGCCTTTCCTGTTGAGAGTGCCTCCTCTTGACATGCGACGGGAACGCCAGGAATTCTTTTCCGTTGAAAGCAGGGAAAGGATCCCTCATCTCGAGCTCCGAGGGGGAAACGGGGCTCCTCTGAATGTGGGCGGGACCATCGTGCTTCCTCCCGAGTGGAGACGGGTATGGCGGTGAACTTCTTGAGTTGCAGCAAGGGTGTGAAAGACCCTTTCGAAGTTCCAGAGGTTAGGTGTCATTAGTCTCCAGACGCCTCATCGGAATTAGGCCTCATCTCGCCTGGAAGGGAGAACTTCCTGGATTTTCTCGAGTTGGGGCAGGTGTTCTCGAGTTACGACGGGGACCTCAGGGACCCGCCCTGGTGGCCTCAGGAGAGGCCAGTCCCCATGCTAGTTGCTAGGGGGCCCCTCGGGATTCCTCTCCCGTCGATACCGGGGCCAAAAACCTTGTGTGGAGTCAGGGCCGGAACCGAGGATTCCTCTCAGGGGCTGACATGGATCTTTGGGTACTTCTGGAGTCTCCCCAGGGGAGTCAGGCCTCGTCTCGAGTGGGGGCATGCACGTGCGCTTTCCTTCCAGGCTCTAGCAGCAATGTCACGCTTCCCGTCGCGTGCATCAAAGGATCTGTGGTTTTCCCTCGAGGCTTTCCCTCGAGGCTTTCCCACAGGGCTGTCCCACGTGCCACCGTGGTGTGAGTCGATCCTCGGCATGAAAGATGAGCCAGTGCAGGGCAAAGAGGTTCCTCTGGAATGGACTGAGACATCTGGGGGACTCTTGGAATGGTGGTACGACCATGGAGTTCCTCTCGCCTTTCCTGTTGAGAGTGCCTCCTCTTGAGATGCGACGGGAACGCCGGGAATTCTTTCCCGTAGAAAGCAGGGAACGGATCCCTCATCTCGAGCTACGAGGGGGAAACGGGGCTCCTCTGGATGTGGGCGGGACCATCGTGCTTCCTCTCGAGTGGAGACGGGTATGGCGGTGAACTTCTTGAGTTGCAGCAAGGGTGTGAAAGACCCTTTCGAAGTTCCAGAGGTTAGGTGACATTAGTTTCCAGACGCCTCATCGGAAATAGGCCTCATCTCGCCTGGAAGGGAGAACTTCCTGGATTTTCTCGAGTTGCGGCAGGTGTTCTCGAGTTACGACGGGGACCTCAGGGACCCGCCCTGGTGGCCTCAGGAGAGGCCAGTCCCCATGCGAGTTGCTAGGGGGCCTCTCGGGATTACTCTCCCGTCGATACCGGGGCCAAAAACCTTGTGTAGAGTCAGGGCCGGAACCGAGGATTCCTCTCAGGGGCTGACATGGATCTTTGGGTAATTCTGGAGTCTCCCCAGGGGAGTCAGGCCTCGTCTCGAGTGGGGGCATGCACGTGCGCTTTCCTTCCAGGCTGTAGCAGCAATGTCACGCTTCCCGTCGCGTGGATCAAAGGATCTGTGATTTTCCATCGAGGCTTTCCCACAGGGCTGTCCCACGTGCCACCGTGGTGTGAGTCGATCCTCGGCGTGAAAGATGAGCCAGTGCAGGGCAAAGAGGTTCCTCTTGAATGGACTGAGACATCTGGGGGACTCTTGGAATGGTGGTACGACCATGGAGTTCCTCTCGCCTTTTCTGTTGAGTGTG
The DNA here is from genome assembly GCF_032405125.1 of Capricornis sumatraensis. NCBI lineage: Eukaryota > Metazoa > Chordata > Mammalia > Artiodactyla > Bovidae > Capricornis > Capricornis sumatraensis. Next base: position 4,617,926 of record NW_027184622.1, on the reverse strand, counting down.
CCTCCTCTTGAGATGCGACGGGAACGCTGGGAATTCTTTCCCGTTGAAAGCAGGTAAAGGATCCCTCATCTCGAGCTACGAGGGGGAAACGGGGCTCCTCTGGATGTAGGCGGGACCATCGTGCATCCTCTAGAGTGGAGACGGGTATGGCGGTGAACTTCTTGAGTTGCAGCAAGGGTGTGAAAGACCCTTTCGAAGTTCCAGAGGTTAGGTGTCATTAGTCTCCAGACGCCTCATCGGAAAAAGGCCTCATCTCGCCTGGAAGGGAGAACTTCCTGGATTTTCTCGAGTTGCGGGAGGTGTTCTAGAGTTAAGACGGGGACCTCAGGGACCCGCCCTGGTGGCCTCAATAGAGAACAGTCCCCATGCGTCTTGCTAGGTGGCCTCTCGTGATTCTTCTCCCGTCGATACCGGGGCCAAAAAACTTGTGTGGAGTCAGGGCCGGAACCGAGGATTCCTCTCAGGGGCTGACATGGATCTTTGGGTACTTCTGGAGTCTCCCCAGCTGAGTCAGGCCTCGTCTCGAGTGGGGACATGCACGTGCGCTTTCCTTCGAGGCTGTAGCAGCAATGTCACGCTTCCCGTGGCGTGGATCAAAGGATCTGTGGTTATCCCTCGAGGCTTTCCCTCGAGGCTTTCCCACAGGGCTGTCCCACGTGCCACCGTGGTGTGAGTCGATCCTCGGCGTGAAAGATGAGCCAGTGCAGGGCAAAGAGGTTCGTCTGGAATGGACTGAGACATCTGGGGGACTCTTGGAATGGTGGTACGGCCATGGAGTTCCTCTCGCCTTTCCTGTTGAGAGTGCCTCCTCTTGAGATGTGACGGGAACGCCGGGAATTCTTTCCCGTTGAATGCAGGGAAAGGATCCCTCATCTCGAGCTACGAGGGGGAAACGGGGCTCCTCTGGATGTGGGCGGGACCGTCGTGCTTCCTCTCGAGTGGAGATGGGTATGGCGGTGAACTTCTTGAGTTGCAGCAAGGGTGTGAAAGACCCTTTCGAAGTTCCAGAGTTTAGGTGTCATTAGTCTCCAGACACCTCATCGGAAATAGGCCTCATCTGGCCTGTAAGGGAGAACTTCCTGGAATTTCTTGAGTTGCGGCAGGTGTTCTCGAGTTACGACGGGGACCTCAGGGACCCGCCCTGATGGCCTCAGGAGAGGCCAGGTCCATGCGAGTTGCTAGGTGGCCTCTCGGGATTCCTCTCCTGTCGATACCGGGGCCAAAAATCTTGTGTGGAGTCAGGGCCGGAACCGAGGATTCCTCTCAGGGGTGACATGGATCTTTGGGTACTTCTGGAGTCTCCCCAGGGGAGTCAGGCCTCGTCTCGAGCGGGGGCATGCACGTGCGCTTTCCTTCCAGGCTGTAGCAGCAATGTGACTCTTCCCGTCGCGTGGATCAAAGGATCTGTGGTTTTCCCTCGAGGCATTCCCTCGAGGCTTTCCCACAGGGCTGTCCCACGTGCCACCGTGGTGTGAGTCGATCCTCGGCATGAAAGATGAGCCAGTGCAGGGCAAAGAGGTTCCTCTGGAATGGACTGAGATATCTGGGGGACTCTTGGAATGGTGGTACGACCATGGAGTTCCTCTCGCCTTTCCTGTTGAGAGTGCCTCCTCTTGAGATGCGACGGGAACGCCGGGAATTCTTTCCCGTTGAAAGCAGGGAAAGGATCCCTCATCTCGAGCTCCGAGGGGGAAACGGGGCTCCTCTGGATGTGGGCGAGACCATCGTGCTTCCTCTCGAGTGGAGACGGTTATGGCGGTGAACTTCTTGAGTTGCAGCAAGGGTGTGAAAGACCCTTTCGAAGTTCCAGAGGTTAGGTGTCATTAGTCTCCAGACGCCTCATCGGAAATAGGCCTCATCTTGCCTGGAAGGGAGAACTTCCTGGATTTTCTCGAGTTGCGGCAGGAGTTCTCGAGTTACGACGGGGACCTCAGGGACCCGCCCTGGTGGCCTCAGGAACGGCCAGTCCCCATGCGAGTTGCTAGGGGGCCTCTCGGGATTCCTCTCCCATCAATACTGGGGCCAAAAACATTGTGTGGAGTCAGGGCCGGAACCGAGGATTCCTCTCAGGGGCTGACATGGATCTTTGGGTACTTCTGGAGTCTCCCCAGGGGAGTCAGGCCTCGTCTCGAGTGGGGGCATGCACGTGCGCTTTCCTTCCAGGCTGTAGCAGCAATGTCACGCTTTCCGTGGCGTGGATCAAAGGATCTGTGGTTTTCCCTCGAGGCTTTCCCTCGAGGCTTTCCCACAGGGCTGTCCCACGTGCCACCGTGGTGTGAGTCGATCCTCGGCGTGAAAGATGAGCCAGTGCAGGACAAAGAGGTTCCTCTGGAATGGACTGAGACATCTGGGGGACTCTTGGAATGGTGGTACGACCATGGTGTTCCTCTCGCCTTTCCTGTTGAGAGTGCCTCCTCTTGACATGCGACGGGAACGCCAGGAATTCTTTTCCGTTGAAAGCAGGGAAAGGATCCCTCATCTCGAGCTCCGAGGGGGAAACGGGGCTCCTCTGAATGTGGGCGGGACCATCGTGCTTCCTCCCGAGTGGAGACGGGTATGGCGGTGAACTTCTTGAGTTGCAGCAAGGGTGTGAAAGACCCTTTCGAAGTTCCAGAGGTTAGGTGTCATTAGTCTCCAGACGCCTCATCGGAATTAGGCCTCATCTCGCCTGGAAGGGAGAACTTCCTGGATTTTCTCGAGTTGGGGCAGGTGTTCTCGAGTTACGACGGGGACCTCAGGGACCCGCCCTGGTGGCCTCAGGAGAGGCCAGTCCCCATGCTAGTTGCTAGGGGGCCCCTCGGGATTCCTCTCCCGTCGATACCGGGGCCAAAAACCTTGTGTGGAGTCAGGGCCGGAACCGAGGATTCCTCTCAGGGGCTGACATGGATCTTTGGGTACTTCTGGAGTCTCCCCAGGGGAGTCAGGCCTCGTCTCGAGTGGGGGCATGCACGTGCGCTTTCCTTCCAGGCTCTAGCAGCAATGTCACGCTTCCCGTCGCGTGCATCAAAGGATCTGTGGTTTTCCCTCGAGGCTTTCCCTCGAGGCTTTCCCACAGGGCTGTCCCACGTGCCACCGTGGTGTGAGTCGATCCTCGGCATGAAAGATGAGCCAGTGCAGGGCAAAGAGGTTCCTCTGGAATGGACTGAGACATCTGGGGGACTCTTGGAATGGTGGTACGACCATGGAGTTCCTCTCGCCTTTCCTGTTGAGAGTGCCTCCTCTTGAGATGCGACGGGAACGCCGGGAATTCTTTCCCGTAGAAAGCAGGGAACGGATCCCTCATCTCGAGCTACGAGGGGGAAACGGGGCTCCTCTGGATGTGGGCGGGACCATCGTGCTTCCTCTCGAGTGGAGACGGGTATGGCGGTGAACTTCTTGAGTTGCAGCAAGGGTGTGAAAGACCCTTTCGAAGTTCCAGAGGTTAGGTGTCATTAGGCTCCAGACGCCTCATCGGAAATAGGCCTCATCTCGCCTGGAAGGGAGAACTTCCTGGATTTGCTCGAGTTGCGGCAGGTGTTCTCGAGTTACGACGGGGACCTCAGGGACCCGCCCTGGTGGCCTCAGGAGAGGCCAGTCCCCATGCGAGTTGCTAGGCGGCCTCTCGGGATTCCTCTCCCGTCGATACCGGGGCCAAAAACCTTGTGTGGAGTCAGGGCCGGGACCGAGGATTCCTCTCAGGGGCTGACATGGATCTTTGGGTACTTCTGGAGTCTCCCCACGGGAGTCAGGCCTCGTCTCGAGTGGGGGCATGCACGTGCGCTTTCCTTCCAGGCTGTAGCAGCAATGTCACGATTCCCGTCGCATTTATCAAAGGATCTGTGGCTTTCCCTCGAGGCTTTCCCTCGAGGCTTTCCCACAGGGCTGTCCCACGTGCCACCGTGTTGTGAGTCGATCCTCGGCGTGAAAGATGAGCCAGTGCAGGGCAAAGAGTTTCCTCTAGAATGGACTGAGACATCTGGGGGAGTCTTGGAATGGTGGTACGACCATGGAGTTCCTCTCGCCTTTCCTGTTGAGAGTGCCTCCTCTTGAGATGCGACGGGAACGCCGGGAATTCTTTCCCGTTGAAAGCAGGGAAAGGATCCCTCATCTCGAGCTACGAGGGGGAAACGGGGCTCCTCTGGATGTGGGTGGGACCATCGTGCTTCCTCTCGAGTGGAGACGGGTATGGCGGTGAACTTCTTGAGTTGCAGCAAGGGTGTGAAAGACCCTTTCGAAGTTCCAGAGGTTACGTGTCATTAGACTCCAGACGCCTCATCGGATATAGGCCTCATCTCGCCTGGAAGGGAGAACTTCCTGGATTTTCTCGAGTTGCGGCAGGTGTTCTCGAGTTACGACGGGGACGTCAGGGACCCGCCCTGGTGGCCTCAGGAGAGGCCACTCCCCGTGCGAGTTGCTAGGCGGCCTCTCGGGATTCCTCTCCCGTCGATACCGGGGCCAAAAACCTTGTGTGGAGTCAGGGCCGGAACCGAGGATTCCTCTCAGGGGCTGACATGGATCTTTGGGTACTTCTGGAGTCTCCCCAGGGGAGTCAGGCTTCGTCTCGAGTGGTGGCATGAACTAGCGCTTTCCTTCCAGGCTGTAGCAGCAATGTCACGCTTCCCGTCGGGTGGATCAAAGGATCTGTGGTTTTCCCTCGAGGCATTCCCTCGAGGCTTTCCCACAGGGCTGGCCCACGTGCCACCGTGGTGTGAGTCGATCCTCGGCATGAAAGATGAGCCAGTGCAGGGCAAAGAGGTTCCTCTGGAATGGACTGAGATATCTGGGGGACTCTTGGAATGGTGGTACGACCATGGAGTTCCTCTCGCCTTTCCTGTTGAGAGTGCCTCCTCTTGAGATGCGACGGGAACGCCGGGAATTCTTTCCCGTTGAAAGCAGGGAAAGGATCCCTCATCTCGAGCTCCGAGGGGGAAACGGGGCTCCTCTGGATGTGGGCGAGACCATCGTGCTTCCTCTCGAGTGGAGACGGTTATGGCGGTGAACTTCTTGAGTTGCAGCAAGGGTGTGAAAGACCCTTTCGAAGTTCCAGAGGTTAGGTGTCATTAGTCTCCAGACGCCTCATCGGAAATAGGCCTCATCTCGCCTGGAAGGGAGAACTTCCTGGATTTTCTCGAGTTGCGGGAGGTGTTCTAGAGTTAAGACGGGGACCTCAGGGACCCGCCCTGGTGGCCTAAGGAACGGAGAGTCCCCATGCGAGTTGCTAGGGGTCCTCTCGGGATTCCTCTCCCATCGATACTGGGGCCAAAAACCTTGTGTGGAGTCAGGGCCGGAACCGAGGATTCCTCTCAGGGGCTGACATGGATCTTTGGGTACTTCTGGAGTCTCCCCAGGGGAGTCAGGCCTCGTCTCGAGTGGGGGCATGCACGTGCGCTTTCCTTCCAGGCTGTAGCAGCAATGTCACGTTTCCTGTCGCGTGGATCAAAGGATCTGTGGTTTTCCCTCGAGGCTTTCCCTCGAGGCTTTCCCACAGGGCTGTCCCACGTGCCACTGTGGTGTGAGTCAATCCTCGGCGTGAAATATGAGCCAGTGAAGGGCAAAGAGGTTCCTCTGGAATAGACTGAGACATCTGGGGGACTCTTTGAATGGTGGTACGACCATGGAGTTCCTCTCGCCTTTCCTGTTGAGAGTGCCTGCTCTTGAGATGCAACGGGAACGCCAGGAATTCTTTTCCGTTGAAAGCAGGGAAAGGATCCCTCATCTCGAGCTCCGAGGGGGAAACGGGGCTCCTCTGGATGTGGGCGGGACCATCGTGCTTCCTCCCGAGTGGAGACGGGTATGGCGGTGAAATTCTTGAGTTGCAGCAAGGTTGTGAATGACCCTTTCGAAGTTCCAGAGGTTAGGTGTCATTAGGCTCCAGACGCCTCATCGGAAATAGGCCTCATCTCGCCTGCAAGGGAGAACTTCCTGGATTTGCTCGAGTTGCGGCATGTGTTCTCGAGTTACGACGGGGACCTCAGGGACCCGCCCTGGTGGCCTCAGGAGAGGCCAGTCCCCATGCTAGTTGCTAGGGGGCCACTCGGGATTCCTCTCCCGTCGATACCGGGGCCAAAAACCTTGTGTGGAGTCAGGGCCGGAACCGAGGATTCCTCTCAGGGGCTGACATGGATCTTTGGGTACCTCTGGAGTCTCCCCAGGGGAGTCAGGCCTCGTCTCGAGTGGGGGCATGCACGTGCGCTTTCCTTCCAGGCTGTAGCAGCAATGTCATTCTTCCCGTCGCATTTATCAAAGGATCTGTGGCTTTCCCTCGAGGCTTTCCCTCGAGGCTTTCCCACAGGGCTGTCCCACGTGCCACCGTGGTGTGAGTCGATCCTCGGCGTGAAAGATGAGCCAGTGCAGGTCAAAGAGGTTCCTCTGGAATGGACTGAGACATCTAGGGGACTCTAGGAATGGTGGTACGACCATTGAGTTCCTCTCGCTTTTCCTGTTGAGAGTGCCTCCTCTTGAGATGCGACGGGAATGCTGGGAATTTTTTCCTGTTGAAAGCAGGGAAACGATCCCTCATCTCGAGCTCCGAGGGGGAAACGGGGCTCCTCTGGATGTGGGCGGGACCATCGTGCTTCCTCTCGAGTGGAGACGGGTATGGCGGTGAACTTCTTGAGTTGCCACAAGGGTGTGAAAGACCCTTTCGAAGTTCCAGAGGTTAGGTGTCATTAGTCTCCAGACGCCTCATCGGAAATAGGCCTCATCTCGCCTGGAAGGGAGAACTTCCTGGATTTTCTCGAGTTGCGGCAAAGTTCTCGAGTTACGACGGGGACCTCAGGGACCCGCCCTGGTGGCCTCGGGAACGGCCAGTCCCCATGCGAGTTGCTAGGGGGCCTCTCGGTATTCCTCTCCCATCAATACTGGGGCCAAAAACATTGTGTGGAGTGAGGGCCGGAACCGAGGATTCCTCTCAGGGGCTGACATGGATCTTTGGGTACTTCTGGAGTCTCCCCAGGGGAGTCAGGCCTCGTCTCGAGTGGGGGCATGCACGTGCGCTTTCCTTCCTGGCTGTAGCAGCAATGTCACGCTTTCCGTGGCGTGGATCAAAGGATCTGTGGTTTTCCCTCGAGGCTTTCCCTCGAGGCTTTCCCACAGGGCTGTCCCACGTGCCACCGTGGTGTGAGTCGATCCTCGGCGTGAAAGATGAGCCAGTGCAGGGCAAAGAGGTTCCTCTGGAATGGACTGAGACATCTGGGGGACTCTTGGAATGGTGGTACGACCATGGAGTTCCTCTCGCCTTTCCTGTTGAGAGTGCCTCCTCTTGAGATGCGACGGGAACGCCGGGAATTCTTTCCCGTTGAAAGCAGGGAAAGGATCCCTCATCTCGAGCTACGAGGGGGAAACGGGGCTCCTCTGGATGTGGGCGGGACCATCGTGCTTCCTCTCGAGTGGAGACGGGTATGGCGGTGATCTTCTTGAGTTGCAGCAAGGGTGTGAAAGACCCTTTCGAAGTTCCAGAGGTTAGGTGTCATTAGTCTCCAGACGCCTCATCGGAAATAGGCCTCATCTCGCCTGGAAGGGAGAACTTCCTGGATTTTCTCGAGTTGCGGCAGGTGTTCTCGAGTTACGACGGGGACCTCAGGGACCCGCCCTGGTGGCCTCAGGAGAGGCCAGTCCCCATGCGAGTTGCTAGGCGGCCTCTCGGGATTCCTCTCCCGTCGATACCGGGGCCAAAAACCTTGTGTGGAGTCAGGGCCGGGACCGAGGATTGCTCTCAGGGGCTGACATGGATCTTTGGGTACTTCTGGAGTCTCCCCACGGGAGTCAGGCCTCGTCTCGAGTGGGGGCATGCACGTGCGCTTTCCTTCCAGGCTGTAGCAGCAATGTCACGATTCCCGTCGCATTTATCAAAGGGTCTGTGGCTTTCCCTCGAGTCTTTCCCTCGAGGCTTTCCCACAGGGCTGTCCCACGTGCCACCGTGGTGTGAATCGATCCTCGGCGTGAAAGATGAGCCAGTGCAGGTCAAAGAGGTTCCTCTGGAATGGACTGAGACATCTAGGGGACTCTAGGAATGGTGGTACGACCATGGAGTTCCTCTCGCCTTTCCTGTTGAGAGTGCCTCTTCTTGAGATGCGACAGGAACGCCGGGAATTCTTTCCCGTTGAAAGCAGGGAAAGGATCCCTCATCTCGAGCTACGAGGGGGAAACGGGGCTCCTCTGGAAGTGGGCGGGACCATCGTGCTTCCTCTCGAGTGGAGACGGGTATGGCGGTGAACTTCTTGAGTCGCAGCAAGGGTGTGAAAGACCCTTTCGAAGTTCCAGAGGTTAGGTGTCATTAGTCTCCAGACGCCTCATAGGAAATAGGCCTCATCTCGCCTGCAAGGGAGAACTTCCTGGATTTTCTCGAGTTGCGGCAGGTGTTCTCGAGTTACGACGGGGACCTCAGGGACCCGCCCTGGTTGCCTCAGGAGAGGCCAGTCCGCATGCGAGTTGATAGGGGGCCTCTCGGGATTCCTCTCCCGTTGATACCGGGGACAAAAACCTTGTGTGGAGTCAGGGCCGGAACCGAGGATTCCTCTCAGGGGTGACATGTATCTTTGGGTACTTCTGGAGTCTCCAAAGGGGAGTCAGGCCTCGTCTCGAGTGGGGGCATGCACGTGCGCTTTCCTTCCAGGCTGTAGCAGCAATGTCATGCTTCCCGTCGCGTGGATCAAAGGATCTGTGGTTTTCCCTCGAGGCTTTCATTCGAGGCTTTCCCACAGGGCTGTCCCACGTGCCACCGTGGTGTGAGTCGATCCTCGGCGTGAAAGATGAGCCAGTGCAGGGCAAAGAGGTTCCTCTGGAATGGACTGAGACATCTGGGCAATCCTGGAATGGTGGTACGACCATGGAGTTCCTCTCGCCTTTCCTGTTGAGAATGCCTCCTCTTGAGATGCGACGGGAACACTGGGAATTCTTTCCCGTTGAAAGCAGGGAAAGGATCCCTCATCTCGAGCTACGAGGGGGAAACGGGGCTCCTCTGGATGTGGGCGGGACCATCGTGCTTCCTCTCGAGTGGAGACGGGTATGGCGGTGAACTTCTTGAGTTGCAGCAAGGGTGTGAAAGACCCTTTCGAAGTTCCAGAGGTTAGGTGTCATTAGTCTCCAGACGCCTCATCGGAAATAGGCCACATGTCGCCTGGAAGGGAGAACTTCCTGGATTTTCTCGAGTTGCGGCAGGTGTTCTCGAGTTACGACGGGGACCTCAGGGAACCGCCCTGGTGGCCTCAGGAGAGGCCAGTCCCCATGCAATTTGCTAGGGGGCCTCTCGGGATTCCTCTCCCGTCGATACCGGGGCCAAAAACCTTGTGTGGAGTCAGGCCCGGAACCGAGGATTCCTCTCAGGGGCTGACATGGATCTTTGGGTACTTCTGGAGTCTCCCCAGGGGAGTCAGGCCTCGTCTCGAGTCGGGGCATGCACGTGCGCTTTCCTTCCAGGCTGTAGCAGCAATGTCACGCTTCCCGTCGCGTGGATCAAAGGATCTGTGGTTTTCCCTCGAGGCTTTCCCTCGAGGCTTTCCCACAGGGCTGTCCCACGTGCCACCGTGGTGTGAGTCGATCCTCGGCGTGAAAGATGAGCCAGTGCAGGGCAAAGAGTTTCCTCTGGAATGGACTGAGACATCTGGGGGACTCTTGGAATGGTGGTACGACCATGGAGTTCCTCTCGCCTTTCCTGTTGAGAGTGCCTCCTCTTGAGATGCGACGGGAATGCCGGGAATTCTTTCCCGTTGAAAGCAGGGAAAGGATCCCTCATCACGAGCTACGAGGGGGAAATGGGGCTCCTCTGGATGTGGGCGGGACCATCGTGCTTCCTCTCGAGTGGAGACGGGTATGGCGGTGAACTTCTTGAGTTGCAGCAAGGGTGTGAAAGACCCTTTCGAAGTTCCAGAGGTTAGGTGTCATTAGTCTCCAGACGCCTCATCGGAAATAGGCCTCATCTCGCCTGCAAGGGAGAACTTCCTGGATTTTCTCGAGTTGCGGCAGGTGTTCTAGAGTTACGACGGGGACCTCAGGGACCCGCCCTGGTTGCCTCAGGAGAGGCCAGTCCCCATGCGAGTTGCTAGGGGGCCTCTCGGGATTCCTCTCCCGTCGATACCGGGGCCAAAAACCTTGTGTGGAGTCAGGGCCGGAACCGAGGATTACTCTCAGGGGTGACATGTATCTTTGGGTACTTCTGGAGTCTCCCCAGGGGAGTCAGGACTCGTCTCGAGTGGGGGCATGCACGTGCGCCTTCCTTCCAGGCTGCAGCAGCAATGTCACGCTTCCCGTCGCGTGGATCAAAGGATCTGTGGTTTTCCCTCGAGGCTTTCCCTCGAGGCTTTCCCACAAGGCTTTCCCACGTGCCACCGTGGTGTGAGTCGATCCTCGGCGTGAATGATGAGCCAGTGCCGGGCAAAAGGTTCCTCTGGAATGGACTGAGACATCTGGGGGACTCTTGGAATGGTGGTACGACCATGGAGTTCCTCTCGCCTTTCCTGTTGAGAGTGCCTCCTCTTGAGATGCGACGGGAACGCCGGGAATTCTTTCCCGTTGAAAGCAGGGAAAGGATCCCTCATCTCGAGCTACGAGGGGGAAACGGGGCTCCTCTGGATGTGGGCGGGACCATCGTGCTTCCTCTCGAGTGGAGACGGGTATGGCGGTGAACTTCTTGAGTTGCAGTAAGGGTGTGAAAGACCCTTTCGAAGTTCCAGAGGTTAGGTGTCATTAGACTCCAGACGCCTCATCGGAAATAGGCCTCATCTCGCCTGGAAGGGAGAACTTCCTGGATTTTCTCGAGTTGCGGCAGGTGTTCTCGAGTTACGACGGGGACGTCAGGGACCCGCCCTGGTGGCCTCAGGAGAGGCCACTCCCCGTGCGAGTTGCTAGGCGGCCTCTCGGGATTCCTCTCCCGTCGATACCGGGGTCAAAAATCTTGTGTGGAGTCAGGGCCGGAACCGAGGATTCCTCTCAGGGGCTGACATGGATCTTTGGGTACTTCTGGAGTCTCCCCAGGGGAGTCAGGCCTCGTCTCGAGTGGTGGCATGAACTTGCGCTTTCCTTCCAGGCTGTAGCAGCAATGTCACGCTTCCCGTCGGGTGGATCAAAGGATCTGTGGTTTTCCCTCGAGGCTTTCCCTCGAGGCTTTCCCACAGGGCTGGCCCACGTGCCACCGTGGTGTGAGTCGATCCTCGGCGTGAAAGATGAGCCAGTGCAGGGCAAAGAGGTTCCTCTGGAATGGACTGAGACATCTGGGGGACTCTTGGAATGGTGGTACGACCATGGAGTTCCTCTCGCCTTTCCTGTTGAGAGTGCCTCCTCTTGAGATGCGACGGGAACGCCGGGAATTCTTTCCCGTTGAAAGCAGGGAAGGGATCCCTCATCTCGAGCTACGAGGGGGAAACGGGGCTCCTCTGGATGTGGGCGGGACCATCGTGCTTCCTCTCGAGTGGAGACGGGTATGGCGGTGAACTTCTTGAGTTGCAGCAAGGGTGTGAAAGACCCTTTCGAAGTTCCAGAGGTTAGGTGTCATTAGACTCCAGACGCCTCACCGGAAATAGGCCTCATCTCGCCTGGAAGGGAGAACTTCCTGGATTTTCTCGAGTTGCGGCAGGTGTTCTCGAGTTACGACGGGGACCTCAGGGACCCGCCCTGGTGGCCTCAGGAGAGGCCACTCCCCGTGCGAGTTGCTAGGCGGCCTCTCGGGATTCCTCTCCCGTCGATACCGGGGCCAAAAACCTTGTGTGGAGTCAGGGCCGGAACCGAGGATTCCTCTCAGGGGCTGACATGGATCTTTGGGTACTTCTGGAGTCTCCCCAGGGGAGTCAGGCCTCGTCTCGAGTGGTGGCATGAACTTGCGCTTTCCTTCCAGGCTGTAGCAGCAATGTCACGCTTCCCGTCGGGTGGATCAAAGGATCTGTGGTTTTCCCTCGAGGCTTTCCCTCGAGGCTTTCCCACAGGGCTGGCCCACGTGCCACCGTGGTGTGAGTCGATCCTCGGCGTGAAAGATGAGCCAGTGCAGGGCAAAGAGGTTCCTCTGGAATGGACTGAGACATCTGGGGGACTCTTGGAATGGTGGTACGACCATGGAGTTCCTCTCGCCTTTCCTGTTGAGAGTGCCTCCTCTTGAGATGCGACGGGAACGCCGGGAATTCTTTCCCGTTGAAAGCAGGGAAGGGATCCCTCATCTCGAGCTACGAGGGGGAAACGGGGCTCCTCTGGATGTGGGCGGGACCATCGTGCTTCCTCTCGAGTGGAGACGGGTATGGCGGTGAACTTCTTGAGTTGCAGCAAGGGTGTGAAAGACCCTTTCGAAGTTCCAGAGGTTAGGTGTCATTAGTCTCCAGACGCCTCATCGGAAATAGGCCTCATCTCGCCTGCAAGGGAGAACTTCCTGGATTTTCTCGAGTTGCGGCAGGTGTTCTCGAGTCATGACGGGGACCTCAGGGACCCGCCCTGGTTGCCTCAGGAGAGGCCAGTCCCCATGCGAGTTGATAGGGGGCCTCTCGGGATTCCTCTCCCGTCGATACCGGGGACGAAAACCTTGTGTGGAGTCAGGGCCGGAACCGAGGATTCCTCTCAGGGGTGACATGTATCTTTGGGTACTTCTGGAGTCTCCCCAGGGGAGTCAGGCCTCGTCTCGAGTGGGGGCATGCACGTGCGCTTTCCTTCCAGGCTGTAGCAGCAATGTCACGATTCCCGTCGCATTTATCAAAGGATCTGTGGCTTTCCCTCGAGTCTTTCCCTCGAGGCTTTCCCACAGGGCTGTCCCACGTGCCACCGTGGTGTGAATCGATCCTCAGCGTGAAAGATGAGCCAGTGCAGGTCAAAGAGGTTCCTCTGGAATGGATTGAGACATCTAGGGGACTCTAGGAATGGTGGTACGACCATAGAGTTCCTCTCGCCTTTCCTGTTGAGAGTGCCTCTTCTTGAGATGCGACAGGAACGCCGGGAATTCTTTCCCGTTGAAAGCAGGGAAAGGATCCCTCATCTCGAGCTACGAGGGGGAAACGGGGCTCCTCTGGATGTGGGCGGGACCATCGTGCTTCCTCTCGAGTGGAGACGGGTATGCCGGTGAACTTCTTGAGTTGCAGCAAGGGTGTGAAAGACCCTTTCGAAGTTCCAGAGGTTAGGTGTCATTAGTCTCCAGACGCCTCATCGGAAATAGGCCTCATCTCGCCTGGAAGGGAGAACTTCCTGGATTTTCTCGAGTTGCGGCAGGTGTTCTCGAGTTACGACGGGGACCTCAGGGACCCGCCCTGGTGGCCTCAGGAGAGGCCAGTCCCCATGCGAGTTGATAGGGGGCCTCTCGGGATTCCTCTCCCGTCGATACCGGGGACAAAAACCTTGTGTGGAGTCAGGGCCGGAACCGAGGATTCCTCTCATGGGTGACATGTATCTTTGGGTACTTCTGGAGTCTCCAAAGGGGAGTCAGGCCTCGTCTCGAGTGGGGGCATGCACGTGCGCTTTCCTTCCAGGCTGTAGCAGCAATGTCACGATTCCCGTCGCATTTATCAAAGGGTCTGTGGCTTTCCCTCGAGTCTTTCCCTCGAGGCTTTCCCACAGGGCTGTCCCACGTGCCACCGTGGTGTGAATCGATCCTCGGCGTGAAAGATGAGCCAGTGCAGGTCAAAGAGGTTCCTCTGGAATGGACTGAGACATCTAGGGGACTCTAGGAATGGTGGTACGACCATGGAGTTCCTCTCGCCTTTCCTGTTGAGAGTGCCTCTTCTTGAGATGCGACAGGAACGCCGGGAATTCTTTCCCGTTGAAAGCAGGGAAAGGATCCCTCATCTCGAGCTATGAGGGGGAAACGGGGCTCCTCTGGATGTGGGTGGGACCATCGTGCTTCCTCTCGAGTGGAGACGGGTATGGCGGTGAACTTCTTGAGTTGCAGCAAGGGTGTGAAAGACCCTTTCGAAGTTCCAGAGGTTAGGTGTCATTAGTCTCCAGACGCCTCATCGGAAATAGGCCTCATCTCGCCTGGAAGGGAGAACTTCCTGGATTTTCTCGAGTTGCGGCAGGTGTTCTCGAGTTACGACGGGGACGTCAGGGACCCGCCCTGGTGGCCTCAGGAGAGGCCACTCCCCGTGCGAGTTGCTAGGCGGCCTCTCGGGATTCCTCTCCCGTCGATACCGGGGCCAAAAACCTTGTGTGGAGTCAGGGCCGGAACCGAGGATTCCTCTCAGGGGCTGACATGGATCTTTGGGTACTTCTGGAGTCTCCCCAGGGGAGTCAGGCCTCGTCTCGAGTGGTGGCATGAACTTGCGCTTTCCTTCCAGGCTGTAGCAGCAATGTCACGCTTCCCGTCGGGTGGATCAAAGGATCTGTGGTTTTCCCTCGAGGCTTTCCCTCGAGGCTTTCCCACAGGGCAGGCCCACGTGCCACCGTGGTGTGAGTCGATCCTCGGCGTGAAAGATGAGCCAGTGCAGGGCAAAGAGGTTCCTCTGGAATGGACTGAGACATCTGGGGGACTCTTGGAATGGTGGTACGACCATGGAGTTCCTCTCGCCTTTCCTGTTGAGAGTGCCTCCTCTTGAGATGCGACGGGAACGCCGGGAATTCTTTCCCGTTGAAAGCAGGGAAGGGATCCCTCATCTCGAGCTACGAGGGGGAAACGGGGCTCCTCTGGATGTGGGCGGGACCATCGTGCTTCCTCTCGAGTGGAGACGGCTATGGCGGTGAACTTCTTGAGTTGCAGCAAGGGTGTGAAAGACCCTTTCGAAGTTCCAGAGTTTAGGTGTCATTAGTCTCCAGACGCCTCATCGGAAATAGGCCTCATCTCGCCTGCAAGGGAGAACTTCCTGGATTTTCTCGAGTTGCGGCAGGTGTTCTCGAGTTACGACGGGGACCTCAGGGACCCGCCCTGGTTGCCTCAGGAGAGGCCAGTCCCCATGCGAGTTGATAGGGGGCCTCTCGGGATTCCTCTCCCGTCGATACCGGGGACAAAAACCTTGTGTGGAGTCAGGGCCGGAACCGAGGATTCCTCTCAGGGGTGACATGTATCTTTGGGTACTTCTGGAGTCTCCAAAGGGGAGTCAGGCCTCGTCTCGAGTGGGGGCATGCACGTGCGCTTTCCTTCCAGGCTGTAGCAGCAATGTCACGATTCCCGTCGCATTTATCAAAGGGTCTGTGGCTTTCCCTCGAGTCTTTCCCTCGAGGCTTTCCCACAGGGCTGTCCCACGTGCCACCGTGGTGTGAATCGATCCTCGGCGTGAAAGATGAGCCAGTGCAGGTCAAAGAGGTTCCTCTGGAATGGACTGAGACATCTAGGGGACTCTAGGAATGGTGGTACGACCATGGAGTTCCTCTCGCCTTTCCTGTTGAGAGTGCCTCTTCTTGAGATGCGACAGGAACGCCGGGAATTCTTTCCCGTTGAAAGCAGGGAAAGGATCCCTCATCTCGAGCTACGAGGGGGAAACGGGGCTCCTCTGGATGTGGGCGGGACCATCGTGCTTCCTCTCGAGTGGAGACGGGTATGCCGGTGAACTTCTTGAGTTGCAGCAAGGGTGTGAAAGACCCTTTCGAAGTTCCAGAGGTTAGGTGTCATTAGTCTCCAGACGCCTCATCGGAAATAGGCCTCATCTCGCCTGCAAGGGAGAACTTCCTGGATTTTCTCGAGTTGTGGCAGGTGTTCTCGAGTTACGACGGGGACCTCAGGGACCCGCCCTGGTGGCCTCAGGAGAGGCCAGTCCCCATGCGAGTTGATAGGGGGCCTCTCGGGATTCCTCTCCCGTCGATATCGGGGACAAAAACCTTGTGTGGAGTCAGGGCCGGAACCGAGGATTCCTCTCAGGGGTGACATGTATCTATGGGTACTTCTGGAGTCTCCAAAGGGGAGTCAGGCCTTGTCTCGAGTGGGGGCATGCACGTGCGCTTTCCTTCCAGGCTGTAGCAGCAATGTCACGATTCCCGTCGTATTTATCAAAGGGTCTGTGGCTTTCCCTCGAGTCTTTCCCTCGAGGCTTTCCCACAGGGCTGTCCCACGTGCCACCGTGGTGTGAATCGATCCTCGGCGTGAAAGATGAGCCAGTGCAGGTCAAAGAGGTTCCTCTGGAATGGACTGAGACATCTAGGGGACTCTAGGAATGGTGGTACGACCATGGAGTTCCTCTCGCCTTTCCTGTTGAGAGTGCCTCTTCTTGAGATGCGACAGGAACGCCGGGAATTCTTTCCCGTTGAAAGCAGGGAAAGGATCCCTCATCTCGAGCTACGAGGGGGAAACGGGGCTCCTCTGGATGTGGGCGGGACCATCGTGCTTCCTCTCGAGTGGAGACGGGTATGCCGGTGAACTTCTTGAGTTGCAGCAAGGGTGTGAAAGACCCTTTCGAAGTTCCAGAGGTTAGGTGTCATTAGTCTCCAGACGCCTCATCGGAAATAGGCCTCATCTCGCCTGCAAGGGAGAACTTCCTGGATTTTCTCGAGTTGCGGCAGGTGTTCTAGAGTTACGACGGGGACCTCAGGGACCCGCCCTGGTGGCCTCAGGAGAGGCCAGTCCCCATGCGAGTTGATAGGTGGCCTCTCGGGATTCCTCTCCCATCGATACCGGGGACAAAAACCTTGTGTGGAGTCAGGGCCGGAACCGAGGATTCCTCTCAGGGGTGACATGTATCTTTGGGTACTTCTGGAGTCTCCAAAGGGGAGTCAGGCCTCGTCTCGAGTGGGGGCATGCACGTGCGCTATCCTTCCAGGCTGTAGCAGCAATGTCACGCTTCCCGTCGCGTGGATCAAAGGATCTGTGGTTTTCCCTCGAGGCTTTCATTCGAGGCTTTCCCACAGGGCTGTCCCACGTGCCACCGTGGTGTGAGTCGATCCTCGGCGTGAAAGATGAGCCAGTGCAGGGCAAAGAGGTTCCTCTGGAATGGACTGAGACATCTGGGCAATCCTGGAATGGTGGTACGACCATGGAGTTCCTCTCGCCTTTCCTGTTGAGAATGCCTCCTCTTGAGATGCGACGGGAACACTGGGAATTCTTTCCCGTTGAAAGCAGGGAAAGGATCCCTCATCTCGAGCTACGAGGGGGAAACGGGGCTCCTCTGGATGTGGGCGGGACCATCGTGCTTCCTCTCGAGTGGAGACGGGTATGGCGGTGAACTTCTTGAGTTGCAGCAAGGGTGTGAAAGACCCTTTCGAAGTTCCAGAGGTTAGGTGTCATTAGTCTCCAGACGCCTCATCGGAAATAGGCCACATGTCGCCTGGAAGGGAGAACTTCCTGGATTTTCTCGAGTTGCGGCAGGTGTTCTCGAGTTACGACGGGGACCTCAGGGAACCGCCCTGGTGGCCTCAGGAGAGGCCAGTCCCCATGCGAGTTGATAGGGGGCCTCTCGGGATTACTCTCCCGTCGATACCGGGGCCAAAAACCTTGTGTGGAGTCAGGCCCGGAACCGAGGATTCCTCTCAGGGGCTGACATGGATCTTTGGGTACTTCTGGAGTCTCCCCAGGGGAGTCAGGCCTCGTCTCGAGTGGGGGCATGCACGTGCGCTTTCCTTCCAGGCTGTAGCAGCAATGTCACGCTTCCCGTCGCGTGGATCAAAGGATCTGTGGTTTTCCCTCGAGGCTTTCCCTCGAGGCTTTCCCACAGGGCTGTCCCACGTGCCACCGTGGTGTGAGTCGATCCTCGGCGTGAAAGATGAGCCAGTGCAGGGCAAAGAGGTTCCTCTGGAATGGACTGAGACATCTGGGGGACTCTTGGAATGGTGGTACGACCATGGAGTTCCTCTCGCCTTTCCTGTTGAGAGTGCCTCCTCTTGAGATGCGACGGGAACGCCGGGAATTCTTTCCCGTTGAAAGCAGGGAAAGGATCCCTCATCTCGAGCTATGAGGGGGAAACGGGGCTCCTCTGGATGTGGGCGGGACCATCGTGCTTCCTCTCGAGTGGAGACGGGTATGGCGGTGAACTTCTTGAGTTGCAGCAAGGGTGTGAAAGACCCTTTCGAAGTTCCAGAGGTTAGGTGTCATTAGTCTCCAGACGCCTCATCGGAAATAGGCCTCATCTCGCCTGGAAGGGAGAACTTCCTGGATTTTCTCGAGTTGCGGCAGGTGTTCTTGAGTTACGACGGGGACCTCAGGGAACCGCCCTGGTTGCCTCAGGAGAGGCCAGTCCCCATGCGAGTTGCTAGGGGGCCTCTCGGGATTCCTCTCCCGTCGATACCGGGGCCAAAAACCTTGTGTGGAGTCAGGGCCGGAACCGAGGATTACTCTCAGGGGTAACATGTATCTTTGGGTACTTCTGGAGTCTCCCCAGGGGAGTCAGGACTCGTCTCGAGTGGGGGCATGCACGTGCGCTTTCCTTCCAGGCTGCAGCAGCAATGTCACGCTTCCCGTCGCGTGGATCAAAGTATCTGTGGTTTTCCCTCGAGGCTTTCCCTCGAGGCTTTCCCACAAGGCTTTCCCACGTGCCACCGTGGTGTGAGTCGATCCTCGGCGTGAAAGATGAGCCAGTGCAGGGCAAAAGGTTCCTCTGGAATGGACTGAGACATCTGGGGGACTCTTGGAATGGTGGTACGACCATGGAGTTCTTCTCGCCTTTCCTGTTGAGAGTGCCTCCTCTTGAGATGCGACGGGAACGCTGGGAATTCTTTCCCGTTGAAAGCAGGGAAAGGATCCCTCATCTCGAGCTACGAGGGGGAAACGGGGCTCCTCTGGATGTGGGCGGGACCATCGTGCTTCCTCTCGAGTGGAGACGGGTATGGCGGTGAACTTCTTGAGTTGCAGCAAGGGTGTGAAAGACCCTTTCGAAGTTCCAGAGTTTAGGTGTCATTAGTCTCCAGACGCCTCATCGGAAATAGGCCTCATCTCGCCTGGAAGGGAGAACTTCCTGGATTTTCTCGAGTTGCGGCAGGTGTTCTCGAGTTACGACGGGGACCTCAGGGACCCGCCATGGTGGCCTCAGGAGAGGCCAGTCCCCATGCGAGTTGCTAGGGGGCCTCTCGGGATTCCTCTCCCGTCGATACCGGGGCCAAAAACCTTGTGTGGAGTCAGGGCCGGGACCGAGGATTCCTCTCAGGGGCTGACATGGATCTTAGGGTACTTCTGGAGTCTCCCCACGGGAGTCAGGCCTCGTCTCGAGTGGGGGCATGCACGTGCGCTTTCCTTCCAGGCTGTAGCAGCAATGTCACGATACCCGTCGCATTCATCAAAGGATCTGTGGCTTTCCCTCGAGGCTTTCCCTCGAGGCTTTCCCACAGGGCTGTCCCACGTGCCACCGTGTTGTGAGTCGATCCTCGGCGTGAAAGATGAGCCAGTGCAGGGCAAAGAATTTCCTCTGGAATGGACTGAGACATCTGGGGGAGTCTTGGAATGGTGGTACGACCATGGAGTTCCTCTCGCCTTTCCTGTTGAGAGTGCCTCCTCTTGAGATGCGACGGGAACGCCGGGAATTCTTTCCCGTTGAAAGCAGGGAAAGGATCCCTCATCTCGAGCTACGAGGGGGAAACGGGGCTCCTCTGGATGTGGGCGGGACCATCGTGCTTCCTCTCGAGTGGAGACGGGTATGGCGGTGAACTTCTTGAGTTGCAGCAAGGGTGTGAAAGACCCTTTCGAAGTTCCAGAGTTTAGGTGTCATTAGACTCCAGACGCCTCATCGGAAATAGGCCTCATCTCGCCTGGAAGGGAGAACTTCCTGGATTTTCTCGAGTTGCGGCAGGTGTTCTCGAGTTACGACGGGGACGTCAGGGACCCGCCCTGGTGGCCTCAGGAGAGGCCACTCCCCGTGCGAGTTGCTAGGCGGCCTCTCGGGATTCCTCTCCCGTCGATATCGGGGCCAAAAACCTTGTGTGGAGTCAGGGCCGGAACCGAGGATTCCTCTCAGGGGCTGACATGGATCTTTGGGTACTTCTGGAGTCTCCCCAGGGGAGTCAGGCCTCGTCTCGAGTGGTGGCATGAACTTGCGCTTTCCTTCCAGGCTGTAGCAGCAATGTCACGCTTCCCGTCGCGTGGATCAAAGGATCTGTGGTTTTCCCTCGAGGCTTTCCCACAGGGCTGTCCCACGTGCCACCGTGGTGTGAGTCGATCCTCGGCGTGAAAGATGAGCCAGTGCAGGGCAAAAGGTTCCTCTGGAATGGACTGAGACATCTGGGGGACTCTTGGAATGGTGGTACGATCATGGAGTTCCTCTCGCCTTTGCTGTTGAGAGTGCCTCCTCTTGAGATGCGACGGGAACGCTGGGAATTCTTTCCCGTTGAAAGCAGGGAAAGGATCCCTCATCTCGAGCTACGAGGGGGAAACGGGGCTCCTCTGGATGTGGGCGGGACCATCGTGCTTCCTCTCGAGTGGAGACGGGTATGGCGGTGAACTTCTTGAGTTGCAGCAAGGGTGTGAAAGACCCTTTCGAAGTTCCAGAGTTTAGGTGTCATTAGTCTCCAGACGCCTCATCGGAAATAGGCCTCATCTCGCCTGGAAGGGAGAACTTCCTGGATTTTCTCGAGTTGCGGCAGGTGTTCTCGAGTTACGAAAGGGACCTCAGGGACCCGCCCTGGTGGCCTCAGGAGAGGCCAGTCCCCATGCGAGTTGCTAGGGGGCCTCTCGGGATTCCTCTCCCGTCGATACCGGGGCCAAAAACCTTGTGTGGAGTCAGGGCCGGGATCGAGGATTCCTCTCAGGGGCTGACATGGATCTTTGGGTACTTCTGGAGTCTCCCCACGGGAGTCAGGCCTCGTCTCGAGTGGGGGCATGCACGTGCGCTTTCCTTCCAGGCTGTAGCAGCAATGTCACGATTCCCGTCGCATTTATCAAAGGATCTGTGGCTTTCCCTCGAGGCTTTCCCTCGAGGCTTTCCCACAGGGCTGTCCCACGTGCCACCGTGGTGTGAGTCGATCCTCGGCGTGAAAGATGAGCCAGTGCAGGGCAAAGAGGTTCCTCTGGTATGGACTGAGACATCTGGGGGACTCTTGGAATGGTGGTACGACCATGGAGTTCCTCTCGCCTTTCCAGTTTAGAGTGCCTCCTCTTGAGATGCGATGGGAAGGCCGAGAATTCTTTCCCGTTGAAAGCAGGGAAAGGATCCCTCATCTCGAGCTACGAGGGGGAAACGGGGCTTCTCTGGATGTGGGCGGGACCATCGTGCTTCCTCTCGAGTGGAGACGGGTATGGCGGTGAACTTCTTGAGTTGCAGCAAGGGTGTGAAAGACCCTTTCGAAGTTCCAGAGGTTAGGTGTCATTAGTCTCCAGACGCCTCATCGGAAATAGGCCTCATCTCGCCTGCAAGGTAGAACTTCCTGGATTTTCTCGAGTTGCGGCAGGTGTTCTCGAGTTACGACGGGGACCTCAGGGACCCGCCCTGGTTGCCTCAGGAGAGGCCAGTCCCCATGCGAGTTGCTAGGGGGCCTCTCGGGATTCCTCTCCCGTCGATACCGGGGACAAAAACCTTGTGTGGAGTCAGGGCCGGAACCGAGGATTACTCTCAGGGGTGACATGTATCTTTGGGTACTTCTGGAGTCTCCCCAGGGGAGTCAGGACTCTTCTCGAGTGGGGGCATGCATGTGCGCTTTCCTTCCAGGCTGCAGCAGCAATGTCACGCTTCCCGTCGCGTGGATCAAAGGATCTGTGGTTTTCCCTCGAGGCTTTCCCTCGAGGCTTTCCCACAAGGCTTTCCCACGTGCCACCGTGGTGTGAGTCGATCCTCGGCGTGAAAGATGAGCCAGTGCAGGTCAAAAGGTTCCTCTGGAATGGACTGAGACATCTGGGGGACTCTTGGAATGGTGGTACGACCATGGAGTTCCTCTCGCCTTTCCTGTTGAGAGTGCCTCCTCTTGAGATGCGACGGGAACGCCGGGAATTCTTTCCCGTTGAAAGCAGGGAAAGGATCCCTCATCTCGAGCTACGAGGGGGAAACGGGGCTCCTCTGGATGTGGGCGGGACCATCGTGCTTCCTCTCGAGTGAAGACGGGTATGGCGGTGAACTTCTTGAGTTGCAGCAAGGGTGTGAAAGACCCTTTCGAAGTTCCAGAGGTTAGGTGTCATTAGTCTCCAGACGCCTCATCGGAAATAGGCCTCATCTCGCCTGGAAGGGAGAACTTCCTGGATTTTCTCGAGTTGCGGCAGGTGTTCTCGAGTTACGACGGGGACCTCAGGGACCCGCCCTGGTGGCCTCAGGAGAGGCCAGTCCCCATGCGAGTTGCTAGGGGGCCTCTCGGGATTCCTCTCCCGTCGATACCGGGGCCAAAAACCTTGTGTGGAGTCAGGGCCGGGACCGAGGATTCCTCTCAGGGGCTGACATGGATCTTTGGGTACTTCTGGAGTCTCCCCACGGGAGTCAGGCCTCGTCTCGAGTGGGGGCATGCACGTGCGCTTTCCTTCCAGGCTGTAGCAGCAATGTCACGATTCCCGTCGCATTTATCAAAGGATCTGTGGCTTTCCCTCGAGGCTTTCCCTCGAGGCTTTCCCACAGGGCTGTCCCACGTGCCACCGTGTTGTGAGTCGATCCTCGGCGTGAAAGATTAGCCAGTGCAGGGCAAAGAGTTTCCTCTGGAATGGACTGAGACATCTGGGGGAGTCTTGGAATGGTGGTACGACCATGGAGTTCCTCTCGCCTTTCCTGTTGAGAGTGCCTCCTCTTGAGATGCGACGGGAACGCCGGGAATTCTTTCCCGTTGAAAGCAGGGAAAGGATCCCTCATCTCGAGCTACGAGGGGGAAACGGGGCTGCTCTGGATGTGGGGGGACCATCGTGCTTCCTCTCGAGTGGAGACGGGTATGGCGAAGAACTTCTTGAGTTGCAGCAAGGGTGTGAAAGACCCTTTCGAAGTTCCAGAGGTTAGGTGTCATTAGACTCCAGACGCCTCATCGGAAATAGGCCTCATCTCGCCTGGAAGGGAGAACTTCCTGGATTTTCTCGAGTTGCGGCAGGTGTTCTCGAGTTACGACGGGGACGTCAGGGACCCGCCCTTCTGGCCTCAGGAGAGGCCACTCCCCGTGCGAGTTGCTAGGCGGCCTCTCGGGATTCCTCTCCCGTCGATACCGGGGCCTATAACCTTGTGTGGAGTCAGGGCCCGAACCGAGGATTCCTCTCAGGGGCTGACATGGATCTTTGAGTACTTCTGGAGTCTCCCCAGGGGAGTCAGGCCTCGTCTCGAGTGGGGGCATGCACGTGCGCTTTCCTTCCAGACTGTAGCAGCAATGTCACACTTCCCGTCGCGTGGATCAAAGGATCTGTGGTTTTCCCTCGAGGCTTTCCCTCGAGGCTTTCCCACAGGGCTGTCCCACGTGCCACCGTGGTGTGAGTCGATCCTCGGCGTGAAAGATGAGCCAGTGCAGGGCAAAGAGGTTCCTCTGGAATGGACTGAGACATCTGGGGGACTCTTGGAATGGTGGTACGACCATGGAGTTCCTCTCGCCTTTCCTGTTGAGAGTGCCTCCTCTTGAGATGCGACGGGAACGCCGGGAATTCTTTCCCGTTGAAAGCAGGGAAAGGATCCCTCATCTCGAGCTCCGAGGGGGAAACGGGGCTCCTCTGGATGTGGGCGGGACCATCGTGCTTCCTCTCGAGTGGAGACGGGTATGCCGGTGAACTTCTTGAGTTGCAGCAAGGGTGTGAAAGACCCTTTCGAAATTCCAGAGGTTAGGTGTCATTAGTCTCCAGACGCCTCATCGGAAATAGGCCTCATCTCGCCTGGAAGGGAGAACTTCCTGGATTTTCTCGAGTTACGGCAGGTGTTCTCGAGTTACGACGGGGACCTCAGGGACCCGCCCTGGTGGCCTCAGGAGAGGCCAGTCCCCATGCCAGTTGCTAGGGGGCCTCTCGGGATTCCTCTCCCGTCGATACCGGGGCCAAGAACCTTGTGTGGAGTCAGGGCCCGAACCGAGGATTCCTCTCAGGGGCTGACATGGATCTTTGGGTACTTCTGGAGTCTCCCCAGGGGAGTCAGGCCTCGTCTCGAGTGGGGGCATGCACGTGTCCTTTCCTTCCAGGCTGTAGCAGCAATGTCACGCTTCCCGTCGCGTGGATCAAAGGATCTGTGGTTTTCCCTCGAGGCTTTCCCTCGAGGCTTTCCCACAGGGCTGTCCCACGTGCCACCGTGGTGTGAGTCGATCCTCGGCGTGAAAAATGAGCCAGTGCAGGGCAAAGAGGTTCCTCTGGAATGGACTGAGACATCTGGGGGACTCTTGGAATGGTGGTACGACCATGGAGTTCCTCTCGCCTTTCCTGTTGAGAGTGCCTCCTCTTGAGATGCGACGGGAACGCCGGGAATTCTTTCCCGTTGAAAGCAGGGAAAGGATCCCTCATCTCGAGCTCCGAGGGGGAAACGGGGCTCCTCTGAATGTGGGCGGGACCATCGTGCTTCCTCTCGAGTGGAGACGGGTATAGCGGTGAACTTCTTGAGTTGCAGCAAGGTTGTGAAAGACCCTTTCGAAGTTCCAGAGGTTAGGTGTCATTAGTCTCCAGACGCCTCATCGGAAATAGGCCTCATCTCGCCTGGAAGGGAGAACTTCCTGGATTTTCTCGAGTTGCGGCAGGTGTTCTCGAGTTACGACGCGGACCTCAGGGACCCGCCCTGGTGGCCTCAGGAGAGGCCAGTCCCCATGCGAGTTGCTAGGGGGCCTCTCGGGATTCCTCTCCCGTCGATACCGGGGCCAAAAACCTTGTGTGTAGTCAGGGCCGGGACCGAGGATTCCTCTCATGGGTGACATGGATCTTTGGGTACTTCTGGAGTCTCCCCAGGGGAGTCAGGCCTCCTCTCGAGTGGGGGCATGCACGTGCGCTTTCCTTCCAGGCTGTAGCAGCAATGTCACGCTTCCCGTCGCGTGGATCAAAGGATCTGTGGTTTTCCCTCGAGGCTTTCCCTCGAGGCTTTCCCACAGGGCTGTCCCACGTGCCACCGTGGTGTGAGTCGATCCTCGGCGTGAAAGATGAGCCAGTGCAGGGCAAAGAGGTTCCTCTGGAATGGACTGAGACATCTGGGGGAGTCTTGGAATGGTGATACGACCATGGAGTTCCTCTCGCCTTTCCTGTTGAGAGTGCCTCCTCTTGAGATGCGACGGGAACGCCGGGAATTCTTTCCCGTTGAAAGCAGGGAAAGGATCCCTCATCTCGAGCTACGAGGGGGAAACGGGGCTCCTCTGGATGTGGGCGGGACCATCGTACTTCCTCTCGAGTGGAGACGGGTATGGCGGTGAACTTCTTGAGTTGCAGCAAGGGTGTGAAAAACCCTTTCGAAGTTCCAGAGGTTAGGTGTCATTAGTCTCCAGACACCTCATCGGAAATAGGCCTCATCTCGCCTGCAAGGGAGAACTTCCTGGATTTTCTCGAGTTGCGGCAGGTGTTCTCGAGTTACGACGGGGACCTCAGGGACCCGCCCGGGTGGCCTCAAGAGAGGCCAGTCCCCATGCGATGTGCTAGGGGGCCTCTCTGGATTCCTCTCCCGTCGATACCGGGGCCAAAAACCTTGTGTGGTGTCAGGGCCGGGACCGAGGATTCCTCTCAGGTGTGACAAGGATCTTTGGGTACTTCTGGAGTCTCCCCAGGGGAGTCAGGCCTCCTCTCGAGTGGGGGCATGCACGTGCGCTTTCCTTCCAGGCTGTAGCAGCAATGTCACGCTTCCCGTCACGTGGATCAAAGGATCTGTGGTTTTCCCTCGAGGCTTTCCCTCGAGGCTTTCCCACAGGGCTGTCCCACGTGCCACCGTGGTGTGAGTCGATCCTCGGCGTGAAAGATGAGCCAGTGCAGGGCAAAGAGGTTCCTCTGGAATGGACTGAGTCATCTGGGGGACTCTTGGAATGATGGTACGACCATGGAGTTCCTCTCGCCTTTCCTGTTGAGAGTGCCTCCTCTTGAGATGCGACGGGAACGCCGGGAATTCTTTCCCGTTGAAAGCAGGGAAAGGATCCCTCATCTCGAGCTACGAGGGGGAAACGGGGCTCCTCTGGATGTGGGCGGGACCATCGTGCTTCCTCTCGAGTGGAGACGGGTATGGCGGTGAACTTCTTGAGTTGCAGCAAGGGTGTGAAAGACCCTTTCGAAGTTCCAGAGGTTAGGTGTCATTAGTCTCCAGACGCCTCATCGGAAATAGGCCTCATCTCGCCTGGAAGGGAGAACTTCCTGGATTTTCTCGAGTTGCGGCAGGTGTTCTCGAGTTACGACGGGGACCTCAGGGACCCGCCCTGGTTGCCTCAGGAGAGGCCAGTCCCCATGCGAGTTGCTAGGGGGCCTCTCGGGATTCCTCTCCCGTCGATACCGGGGCCAAGACCCTTGTGTGGAGTCAGGGCCCGAACCGAGGATTCCTCTCAGGGGCTGACATGGATCTTTGGGTACTTCTGGAGTCTCCCCAGGGGAGTCAGGCCTCGTCTCGAGTGGGGGCATGCACGTGTGCTTTCCTTCCAGGCTGTAGCAGCAATGTCACGCTTCCCGTCGCGTGGATCAAAGGATCTGTGGTTTTCCCTCGAGGCTTTCCCTCGAGGCTTTCCCACAGGGCTGTCCCACGTGCCACCGTGGTGTGAGTCGATCCTCGGCGTGAAAAATGAGCCAGTGCAGGGCAAAGAGGTTCCTCTGGAATGGACTGAGACATCTGGGGGACTCTTGGAATGGTGGTACGACCATGGAGTTCCTCTCGCCTTTCCTGTTGAGAGTGCCTCCTCTTGAGATGCGACGGGAACGCCGGGAATTCTTTCCCGTTGAAAGCAGGGAAAGGATCCCTCATCTCGAGCTCCGAGGGGGAAACGGGGCTCCTCTGGATGTGGGCGGGACCATCGTGCTTCCTCTCGAGTGGAGACGGGTATAGCGGTGAACTTCTTGAGTTGCAGCAAGGGTGTGAAAGACCCTTTCGAAGTTCCAGAGGTTAGGTGTCATTAGTCTCCAGACGCCTCATCGGAAATAGGCCTCATCTCGCCTGGAAGGGAGAACTTCCTGGATTTTCTCGAGTTGCGGCAGGTGTTCTCGAGTTACGACGGGGACCTCAGGGACCCGCCCTGGTGGCCTCAGGAGAGGCCAGTCCCCATGCGAGTTGCTAGGGGGCCTCTCGGGATTCCTCTCCCGTCGATACCGGGGCCAAAAACCTTGTGTGTAGTCAGGGCCGGGACCGAGGATTCCTCTCAGGGGTGACATGGATCTTTGGGTACTTCTGGAGTCTCCCCAGGGGAGTCAGGCCTCCTCTCGAGTGGGGGCATGCACGTGCGCTTTCCTTCCAGGCTGTAGCAGCAATGTCACGCTTCCCGTCGCGTGGATCAAAGGATCTGTGGTTTTCCCTCGAGGCTTTCCCTCGAGGCTTTCCCACAGGGCTGTCCCACGTGCCACCGTGGTGTGAGTCGATCCTCGGCGTGAAAGATGAGCCAGTGCAGGGCAAAGAGGTTCCTCTGGAATGGACTGAGACATCTGGGGGAGTCTTGGAATGGTGATACGACCATGGAGTTCCTCTCGCCTTTCCTGTTGAGAGTGCCTCCTCTTGAGATGCGACGGGAACGCCGGGAATTCTTTCCCGTTGAAAGCAGGGAAAGGATCCCTCATCTCGAGCTACGAGGGGGAAACGGGGCTCCTCTGGATGTGGGCGGGACCATCGTACTTCCTCTCGAGTGGAGACGGGTATGGCGGTGAACTTCTTGAGTTGCAGCAAGGGTGTGAAAAACCCTTTCGAAGTTCCAGAGGTTAGGTGTCATTAGTCTCCAGACGCCTCATCGGAAAAAGGCCTAATCTCGCCTGCAAGGGAGAACTTCCTGGATTTTCTCGAGTTGCGGCAGGTGTTCTCGAGTTACGACGGGGACCTCAGGGACCCGCCCGGGTGGCCTCAAGAGAGGCCAGTCCCCATGCGAGTTGCTAGGGGGCCTCTCTGGATTCCTCTCCCGTCGATACCGGGGCCAAAAACCTTGTGTGGTGTCAGGGCCGGGACCGAGGATTCCTCTCAGGTGTGACAAGGATCTTTGGGTACTTCTGGAGTCTCCCCAGGGGAGTCAGGCCTCCTCTCGAGTGGGGGCATGCACGTGCGCTTTCCTTCCAGGCTGTAGCAGCAATGTCACGCTTCCCGTCGCGTGGATCAAAGGATCTGTGGTTTTCCCTCGAGGCTTTCCCTCGAGGCTTTCCCACAGGGCTGTCCCACGTGCCACCGTGGTGTG
Source organism: Capricornis sumatraensis (assembly GCF_032405125.1). NCBI lineage: Eukaryota > Metazoa > Chordata > Mammalia > Artiodactyla > Bovidae > Capricornis > Capricornis sumatraensis. The sequence continues at coordinate 4,589,954 of NW_027184622.1, read as the reverse complement.
AGTCGATCCTCGGCGTGAAAGATGAGCCAGTGCAGGGCAAAGAGATTCCTCTGGAATGGACTGAGTCATCTGGGGGACTCTTGGAATGATGGTACGACCATGGAGTTCCTCTCGCCTTTCCTGTTGAGAGTGCCTCCTCTTGAGATGCGACGGGAACGCCGGGAATTCTTTCCCGTTGAAAGCAGGGAAAGGATCCCTCATCTCGAGCTACGAGGGGGAAACGGGGCTCCTCTGGATGTGGGCGGGACCATCGTGCTTCCTCTCGAGTGGAGACGGGTATGGCGGTGAACTTCTTGAGTTGCAGCAAGGGTGTGAAAGACCCTTTCGAAGTTCCAGAGGTTAGGTGTCATTAGTCTCCAGACGCCTCATCGGAAATAGGACTCATCTCGCCTGCAAGGGAGAACTTCCTGGATTTTCTCGAGTTGCGGCAGGTGTTCTCGAGTTACGACGGGGATCTCAGGGACCCGCCCTGGTTGCCTCAGGAGAGGCCAGTCCCCATGCGAGTTGCTAAGGGGCCTCTCGGGATTCCTCTCCCGTCGATACCGGGGCCAAAAACCTTGTGTGGAGTCAGGGCCGGAACCGAGGATTCCTCTCAGGGGTGACATGTATCTTTGGGTACTTCTGGAGTCTCCCCAGGGGAGTCAGGCCTCGTCTCGAGTGGGGGCATGCACGTGCGCTTTCCTTCCAGGCTGTAGCAGCAATGTCACGCTTCCCGTCGAGTGGGTCAAAGTATCTGTGGTTTTCCCTCGAGGCTTTCCCTCGAGGCTTTCCCAGAAGGCTGTCCCACGTGCCATCGTGGTGTGAGTCGATCCTCGGCGTGAAAGATGAGCCAGTGCAGGGCAAAGAGGTTCCTCTGGAATGGACTGAGACATCTGGGGGACTCTTGGAATGGTGGTACGACCATGGAGTTCCTCTCGCCTTTCCTGTTGAGAGTGCCTCCTCTTGAGATGCGACGGGAACGCCGGGAATTCTTTCCCGTTGAAAGCAGGGAAAGGATCCCTCATCTCGAGCTCCGAGGGGGAAACGGGGCTCCTCTGGATGTGGGCGGGACCATCGTGCTTCCTCTCGAGTGGAGACGGGTATAGCGGTGAACTTCTTGAGTTGCAGCAAGGGTGTGAAAGACCCTTTCGAAGTTCCAGAGGTTAGGTGTCATTAGTCTCCAGACGCCTCATCGGAAATAGGCCTCATCTCGCCTGGAAGGGAGAACTTCCTGGATTTTCTCGAGTTGCGGCAGGTGTTCTCGAGTTACGACGGGGACCTCAGGGACCCGCCCTGGTGGCCTCAGGAGAGGCCAGTCCCCATGCGAGTTGCTAGGGGGCCTCTCGGGATTCCTCTCCCGTCGATACCGGGGCCAAAAACCTTGTGTGTAGTCAGGGCCGGGACCGAGGATTCCTCTCAGGGGTGACATGGATCTTTGGGTACTTCTGGAGTCTCCCCAGGGGAGTCAGGCCTCCTCTCGAGTGGGGGCATGCACGTGCGCTTTCCTTCCAGGCTGTAGCAGCAATGTCACGCTTCCCGTCGCGTGGATCAAAGGATCTGTGGTTTTCCCTCGAGGCTTTCCCTCGAGGCTTTCCCACAGGGCTGTCCCACGTGCCACCGTGGTGTGAGTCGATCCTCGGCGTGAAAGATGAGCCAGTGCAGGGCAAAGAGGTTCCTCTGGAATGGACTGAGACATCTGGGGGACTCTTGGAATGGTGATACGACCATGGAGTTCCTCTCGCCTTTCCTGTTGAGAGTGCCTCCTCTTGAGATGCGACGGGAACGCCGGGAATTCTTTCCCGTTGAAAGCAGGGAAAGGATCCCTCATCTCGAGCTACGAGGGGGAAACGGGGCTCCTCTGGATGTGGGCGGGACCATCGTACTTCCTCTCGAGTGGAGACGGGTATGGCGGTGAACTTCTTGAGTTGCAGCAAGGGTGTGAAAAACCCTTTCGAAGTTCCAGAGGTTAGGTGTCATTAGTCTCCAGACGCCTCATCGGAAATAGGCCTAATCTCGCCTGCAAGGGAGAACTTCCTGGATTTTCTCGAGTTGCGGCAGGTGTTCTCGAGTTACGACGGGGACCTCAGGGACCCGCCCGGGTGGCCTCAAGAGAGGCCAGTCCCCATGCGAGTTGCTAGGGGGCCTCTCTGGATTCCTCTCCCGTCGATACCGGGGCCAAAAACCTTGTGTGGTGTCAGGGCCGGGACCGAGGATTCCTCTCAGGTGTGACAAGGATCTTTGGGTACTTCTGGAGTCTCCCCAGGGGAGTCAGGCCTCCTCTCGAGTGGGGGCATGCACGTGCGCTTTCCTTCCAGGCTGTAGCAGCAATGTCACGCTTCCCGTCGCGTGGATCAAAGGATCTGTGGTTTTCCCTCGAGGCTTTCCCTCGAGGCTTTCCCACAGGGCTGTCCCACGTGCCACCGTGGTGTGAGTCGATCCTCGGCGTGAAAGATGAGCTAGTGCAGGGCAAAGAGGTTCCTCTGGAATGGACTGAGTCATCTGGGGGACTCTTGGAATGATGGTACGACCATGGAGTTCCTCTCGCCTTTCCTGTTGAGAGTGCCTCCTCTTGAGATGCGACGGGAACGCCGGGAATTCTTTCCCGTTGAAAGCAGGGAAAGGATCCCTCATCTCGAGCTACGAGGGGGAAACGGGGCTCCTCTGGATGTGGGCGGGACCATCGTGCTTCCTCTCGAGTGGAGACGGGTATGGCGGTGAACTTCTTGAGTTGCAGCAAGGGTGTGAAAGACCCTTTCGAAGTTCCAGAGGTTAGGTGTCATTAGTCTCCAGACGCCTCATCGGAAATAGGACTCATCTCGCCTGCAAGGGAGAACTTCCTGGATTTTCTCGAGTTGCGGCAGGTGTTCTCGAGTTACGACGGGGACGTCAGGGACCCGCCCTGGTTGCCTCAGGAGAGGCCAGTCCCCATGCGAGTTGCTAAGGGGCCTCTCGGGATTCCTCTCCCGTCGATACCGGGGCCAAAAACCTTGTGTGGAGTCAGGGCCGGAACCGAGGATTCCTCTCAGGGGTGACATGTATCTTTGGGTACTTCTGGAGTCTCCCCAGGGGAGTCAGGCCTCGTCTCGAGTGGGGGCATGCACGTGCGCTTTCCTTCCAGGCTGTAGCAGCAATGTCACGCTTCCCGTCGAGTGGATCAAAGTATCTGTGGTTTTCCCTCGAGGCTTTCCCTCGAGGCTTTCCCACAAGGCTGTCCCACGTGCCATCGTGGTGTGAGTCGATCCTCGGCGTGAAAGATGAGCCAGTGCACGGCAAAGAGGTTCCTCTGGAATGGACTGAGACATCTGGGGGACTCTTGGAATGGTGGTACGACCATGGAGTTCCTCTCGCCTTTCCTGTTGAGAGTGCCTCCTCTTGAGATGCGACGGGAACGCTGGGAATTCTTTCCCGTTGAAAGCAGGGAAAGGATCCCTCATCTCGAGCTACGAGGGGGAAACGGGGCTCCTCTGGATGTGGGCGGGACCATCGTGCTTCCTCTCGAGTGGAGACGGGTATGGCGGTGTACTTCTTGAGTTGCAGCAAGGGTGTGAAAGACCCTTTCGAAATTCCAGAGGTTAGGTGTCATTAGTCTCCAGACGCCTCATCGGAAAAAGGCCTCATCTCACCTGGAAGGGAGAACTTCCTGGATTTTCTCGAGTTGCGGCAGGTGTTCTCGAGTTACGACGGGGACCTCAGGGACCCGCCCTGGTGGCCTCAGGAGAGGCCAGTCCCCATGCGAGTTGCTAGGGGGCCTCTCGGGATTCCTCTCCCGTCGATACCGGGGCCAATAACCTTGTGTGGAGTCAGGGCCCGAACCGAGGATTCCTCTCAGGGGCTGACATGGATCTTTGAGTACTTCTGGAGTCTCCCCAGGGGAGTCAGGCCTCGTCTCGATTGGGGGCATGCACGTGCGCTTTCCTTCCAGACTGTAGCAGCAATGTCACACTTCCCGTCGCGTTGATCAAAGGATCTGTGGTTTTCCCTCGAGGCTTTCCCTCGAGGCTTTCCCACAGGGCTGTCCCACGTGCCACCGTGGTGTGAGTCGATCCTCGGCGTGAAAGATGAGCCAGTGCAGGGCAAAGAGGTTCCTCTGGAATGGACTGAGACATCTGGGGGACTCTTGGAATGGTGGTACGACCAAGGAGTTCCTCTCGCCTTTACTGTTGAGAGTGCCTCCTCTTGAGATGCGACGGGAACGCCGGGAATTCTTTCTCGTTGAAAGCAGGGAAAGGATCCCTCATCTCGAGCTACGAGGGGGAAACGGGGCTCCTCTGGATGTGGGCGGGACCATCGTGCTTCCTCTCGAGTGGAGACGGGTATGGCGGTGAACTTCTTGAGTTGCAGCAAGGTTGTGAAAGACCCTTTCTAAATTCCAGAGTTTAGGTGTCATTAGTCTCCAGACGCCTCATCGGAAATAGGCCTCATCTCGCCTGGAAGGGAGAACTTCCTGGATTTTCTCGAGTTACGGCAGGTGTTCTCGAGTTACGACGGGGACCTCAGGGACCCGCCCTGGTGGCCTCAGGAGAGGCCAGTCCCCATGCGAGTTGCTAGGGGGCCTCTCGGGATTCCTCTCCCGTCGATACCGGCGCCAAGAACCTTGTGTGGAGTCAGGGCCCGAACCGAGGATTCCTCTCAGGGGCTGACATGGATCTTTGGGTACTTCTGGAGTCTCCCCAGGGGAGTCAGGCCTCGTCTCGAGTGGGGGCATGCACGTGTGCTTTCCTTCCAGGCTGTAGCAGCAATGTCACGCTTCCCGTCACGTGCATCAAAGGATCTGTGGTTTTCCCTCGAGGTTTTCCCTCGAGGCTTTCCCACAAGGCTGTCCCACGTGCCACCGTAGTGTGAGTCGATCCTCGGCGTGAAAGATGAGCCAGTGCAGGGCAAAGAGGTTCCTCTGGAATGGACTGAGACATCTGGGGGACTCTTGGAATGGTGGTACGACCATGGAGTTCCTCTCGCCTTTCCTGTTGAGAGTGCTTCCTCTTGAGATGCGACGGGAACGCTGGGAATTCTTTCCCGTTGAAAGCAGGGAAAGGATCCCTCATCTCGAGCTACGAGGGGGAAACGGGGCTCCTCTGGATGTGGGCGGGACCATCGTGCTTCCTCTCGAGTGGAGACGGGTATGGCGGTGTACTTCTTGAGTTGCAGTAAGGGTGTGAAAGACCCTTTCGAAATTCCAGAGGTTAGGTGTCATTAGTCTCCAGACGCCTCATCGGAAATAGGCCTCATCTCACCTGGAAGGGAGAACTTCCTGGATTTTCTCGAGTTGCGGCAGGTGTTCTCGAGTTACGACGGGGACCTCAGGGACCCGCCAGGGTGGCCTCAAGAGAGGCCAGTCCCCATGCCAGTTGCTAGGGGGCCTCTCGGGATTCCTCTCCCGTCGATACCGGGGCCAAAAACCTTGTGTGGAGTCAGGGCCGGGACCGAGGATTCCTCTCAGGGGTGACAAGGATCTTTTGGTACTTCTGGAGTCTCCCCAGGGGAGTCAGGCCTCCTATCGAGTGGGGGCATGCACGTGCGCTTTCCTTCCAGGCTGTAGCAGCAATGTCACGCTTCCCGTCGCGTGGATCAAAGGATCTGTGGTTTTCCCTCGAGGCTTTCCCTCGAGGCTTTCCCACAGGGCTGTCCCACGTGCCACCGTGGTGTGAGTCGATCCTCGGCGTGAAAGATGAGCCAGTGCAGGGCAAAGAGGTTCCTCTGGAATGGACTGAGTCATCTGGGGGACTCTTGGAATGGTGGTACGACCATGGAGTTCCTCTCGCCTTTCCTGTTGAGAGTGCCTCCTCTTGAGATGCGACGGGAACGCCGGGAATTCTTTCGCGTTGAAAGCAGGGAAAGGATCCCTCATCTCGATCTACGAGGGGGAAACGGGGCTCCTCTGGATGTGGGCGGGACCATCGTGCTTCCTCTCGAGTGGAGACGGGTATGGCGGTGATCTTCTTGAGTTGCAGAAAGGGTGTGAAAGACCCTTTCGAAGTTCCAGAGGTTAGGTGTCATTAGTCTCCAGACGCCTCATCGGAAATAGGCCTCATCTCGCCTGCAAGGGAGAACTTCCTGGATTTTCTCGAGTTGCGGCAGGTGTTCTCGCGTTACGACGGGGACCTCAGGGACCCTCCCTGGTTGCATCAGGAGAGGCCAGTCCCCATGCGAGTTGCTAGGGGGCCTCTCGGGATTCCTATCCCGTCGATACCGGGGCCAAAAACCTTGTGTGGAGTCAGGGCCGGAACCGAGGATTCCTCTCAGGGGTGACATGTATCTTTGGGTACTTCTGGAGTCTCCCCAGGGGAGTCAGGCCTCGTCTCGAGTGGGGGCATGCACGTGCGCTTTCCTTCCAGGCTGTAGCAGCAATGTCACGCTTTCCGTCGAGTGGATCAAAGGATCTGTGGTTTTCCCACGAGGCTTTCCCTCGAGGCTTTCCCACAAGGCTGTCCCACGTGCCACCGTGCTGTGAGTCGATCCTTGGCGTGAAAGATGAGCCAGTGCAGGGCAAATAGGTTCCTCTGGAATGGACTGAGACATCTGGGGGACTCTTGGAATGGTGGTACGACCATGGAGTTCCTCTCGCCTTTCCTGTTGAGAGTGCCTCCTATTGAGATGCGACGGGAACGCTGGGAATTCTTTCCCGTTGAAAGCAGGGAAAGGATCCCTCATCTCGAGCTACGAGGGGGAAACGGGGCTCCTCTGGATGTGGGCGGGACCATCGTGCTTCCTCTCGAGTGGAGACGGGTATGGCGGTGTACTTCTTGAGTTGCAGCAAGGGTGTGAAAGACCCTTTCGAAATTCCAGAGGTTAGGTGTCATTAGTCTCCAGACGCCTCATCGGAAATAGGCCTCATCTCGCCTGGAAGGGAGAACTTCCTGGATTTTCTCGAGTTGCGGCAGGTGTTCTCGAGTTACGACGGGGACCTCAGGGACCCGCCCTGGTGGCCTCAGGAGAGGCCAGTCCCCATGCGATTTGCTAGGGGGCCTCTCGGGATTCCTCTCCCGTCGATACCGGGGCCAAAAACCTTGTGTGGAGTCAGGGCCGGAACCGAGGATTCCTCTCAGGGGCTGACATGGATCTTTGGGTACTTCTGGAGTCTCCCCAGGGGAGTCAGGCCTCGTCTCGAGTGGGGGCATGCACGTGTGCTTTCCTTCCAGGCTGTAGCAGCAATGTCACGCTTCCCGTCGCGTGGATCAAAGGATCTGTGGTTTTCCCTCGAGGCTTTCCCTCGAGGCTTTGCCACAGGGCTGTCCCACGTGCCACCGTGGTGTGAGTCGATCCTCGGCGTGAAAGATGAGCCAGTGCAGGGCAAAGAGGTTCCTCTGGAATGGACTGAGACATCTGGGGACTCTTGGAATGGTGGTACGACCATGGAGTTCCTCTCGCCTTTCCTGTTGAGAGTGCCTCCTCTTGAGATGCGACGGGAACGCCGGGAATTCTTTCCCGTTGAAAGCAGGGAAAGGATCCCTCATCTCGAGCTACGAGGGGGAAACGGGGCTCCTCTGGATGTGGGCGGGACCATCGTGCTTCCTCTCGAGTGGAGACGGGTATGGCGGTGAACTTCTTGAGTAGCAGCAAGGGTGTGAAAGACCCTTTCGAAGTTCCAGAGGTTAGGTGTCATTAGTCTCCAGACGCCTCATAGGAAATAGGCCTCATCTCGCCTGGAAGGGAGAACTTCCTGGATTTTCTCGAGTTGCGGCAGGTGTTCTCGAGTTACGACGGGGACCTCAGGGACCCGCCATGGTGGCCTCAGGAAAGGCCAGTCCCCATGCGAGTTGCTAGGGGGCCTCTCAGGATTCCTCTCCCGTCGATACCGGGGCCAAAAACCTTGTGTGGAGTAAGGGCCGGAACCGAGGTTTTCTCTCAGGGGTGACATGGAACTTTGGGTATTTCTGGAGTCTCCCCAGGGGAGTCAGGCCTCGTCTCGAGTGGGGGCATGCACGTGCGCTTTCCTTCCAGGCTGTAGCAGCAATGTCACGCTTCCCGTCGCGTGGATCAAAGGATCTGTGGTTTTCCCTCGAGGCTTTCCCTCGAGGCTTTCCCACAGGGTTGTCCCACGTGCCACCGTGGTGTGAGTCGATCCTCGGCGTGAAAGATGAGCCAGTGCAGGGCAAAGAGGGTCCTCTGGAATGGACTGAGACATCTGGGGGACTATTGGAATGGTGGTACGAACATGGAGTTCCTCTCGCCTTTCCTGTTGAGAGTGCCTCCTCTTGAGATGCGACGGGAACGCCGGGAATTCTTTCCCGTTGAAAGCAGGGAAAGGATCCCTCATCTCGAGCTACGAGGGGGAAACGGGGCTCCTCTGGATGTGGGCGGGACCATCGTGCTTCCTCTCGAGTGGAGACGGGTATGGCGGTGAACTTCTTGAGTAGCAGCAAGGGTGTGAAAGACCCTTTCGAAGTTCCAGAGGTTAGGTGTCATTAGTCTCCAGACGCCTCATCGGAAATAGGCCTCATCTCGCCTGGAAGGGAGAACTTCCTGGATTTTCTCGAGTTGCGGCAGGTGTTCTCGAGTTACGACGGGGACCTCAGGGACCCGCCATGGTGGCCTCAGGAAAGGCCAGTCCCCATGCGAGTTGCTAGGGGGCCTCTCAGGATTCCTCTCCCGTCGATACCGGGGCCAAAAACCTTGTGTGGAGTAAGGGCCGGAACCGAGGTTTTCTCTCAGGGGTGACATGGAACTTTGGGTATTTCTGGAGTCTCCCCAGGGGAGTCAGGCCTCGTCTCGAGTGGGGGCATGCACGTGCGCTTTCCTTCCAGACTGTAGCAGCAATGTCACGCTTCCCGTCGCGTGGATCAAAGGATCTGTGGTTTTCCCTCGAGGCTTTCCCTCGAGGATTTCCCACAGGGTTGTCCCACGTGCCGCCGTGGTGTGAGTCGATCCTCGGCGTGAAAGATGAGCCAGTGCAGGGCAAAGAGGTTCCTCTGGAATGGACTGAGACATCTGGGGGACTCTTGGAATGGTGGTACGACCATGGAGTTCTTCTCACCTTTCCTGTTGAGAGTGCCTCCTCTTGAGATGCGACGGAAATGCCGGGAATTCTTTCCCGTTAAAAGCAGGGAAAGGATCCCTCATCTCGAGCTACGAGGGGAAACGGGGCTCCTCTGGATGTGGGCGGGACCATCGTGCTTCCTCTCGAGTGGAGACGGGTATGGCGGTGAACTTCTTGTGTTGCAGCAAGGGTGTGAAAGACCCTTTCGAAGTTCCAGAGGTTAGGTGTCATTAGTCTCCAGACGCCTCATTGGAAATAGGCCTCATCTCGCCTGGAAGGGAGAACATCCTGGATTTTCTCGAGTTGAGGCAGGTGTTCTCGAGTTACGACGGGGACCTCAGGGAACCGCCCTGGTGGCCTCAGGAAAAGCCAGTCCCCATGCGAGTTGCTAGGGGGCCTCTCAGGATTCCTCTCCTGTCGATACCGGGGCCAAAAACCTTGTTTGGAGTCAGGGCCGGAACCGAGGATTCGTTTCAGGGGCTGACATGGATCTTTGGGTACTTCTGGAGTCTCCCCACTGGAGTCAGGCCTCGTTTCGAGTGGGGGCATGCACGTGCGATTTCCTTCCAGGCTGTAGCAGCAATGTCACGCTTCCCGTCGCGTGGATCAAAGGATCTGTGGTTTTCCCTCGAGGCTTTCCCACAGGGCTGTCCCACGTGCCACCGTGGTGTGAGTCGATCCTCGGCGTGAAAGATGAGCCAGTGCAGGGCAAAGAGGTTCCTCTGGAATGGACTGAGACATCTGGGGGACTCTTGGAATGGTGGTACGACCATGGAGTTCCTCTCGCCTTTCCTGTTGAGAGTGCCTCCTCTTGAGATGCGACAGGAACGCCGGGAATTCTTTCCCGTTGAAAGCAGGGAAAGGATCCCTCATCTCGAGCTCCGAGGGGGAAGCGGGGCTCCTCTGGATGTGGGCGGGACCATCGTGCTTCCTCTCGAGTGGATACGGGTATGGCGGTGAACTACTTGAGTTGCAGCAAGGGTGTGAAAGACCCTTTCGAAGTTCCATAGTTTAGGTGTCATTAGTCTCTAGACGCCTCATCGGAAATAGGCCTCATCTCGCCTGGAAGGGAGAACTTCCTGGATTTTCTCGAGTTGCGGCAGGTGATCTCGAGTTACGATGGGGACCTCAGGGACCCGCCCTGGTGGCCTCAGGAGAGGCCAGTCCCCAGGCGAGTTGCTAGGGGGCCTCTCGGGATTTCTCTCCCGTCGATACCCGGGCCAAATCCTTGTGTGGAGTCAGGGCCGGAAACGAGAATTCCTCTCAGGGGCTGACATGGATCTTTGGGTACTTCTGGAGTCTCCCCAGGGGAGTCAGGCCTCGTCTCGAGTGGGGGCATGCACGTGCGCTTTCCCTCCAGGCTGAAGCAGCAATGTCACGCTTCCCGTCGCGTGGATCAAAGGATCTGTGGTTTTCCCTCGAGGCTTTCCGTCGAGGCTTTCCCACAGGGCTGTCCCACGTGCCACCGTGGTGTGATTCGATCCTCGGCGTGAAAGATGAGCCAGTGCAGGGCAAAGAGCTTCCTCTCGAATGGACTGAGACATCTGGGGGACTCTTGGAATGGTGGTACGACCATGGAGTTCCTCTCGCCTTTCCTGTTGAGAGTGCCTCCTCTTGAGATGTGACGGGAACGCCGGGAATTCTTTCCCGTTGAAAGCAGGGAAAGGATCCCTCATCTCGAGCTACGAGGGGGAAACGGGGCTCCTCTGGATGTGGGCGGGACCATCGTGCTTCCTCTCGAGTGGAGACGGGTATGGCGGTGAACTTCTTGAGTTGCAGCAAGGGTGTGAAAGACCCTTTCGAAGTTCCAGAGGTTAGGTGTCATTAGTCTCCAGACGCCTCATCGGAAATAGGACTCATCTCGCCTGCAAGGGAGAACTTCCTGGATTTTCTCGAGTTGCGGCAGGTGTTCTCGAGTTACGACGGGGACCTCAGGGACCCGCCCTGGTTGCCTCAGGAGAGGCCAGTCCCCATGCGAGTTGCTAAGGGGCCTCTCGGGATTCCTCTCCCGTCGATACCGGGGCCAAAAACCTTGTGTGGAGTCAGGGCCGGAACCGAGGATTCCTCTCAGGGGTGACATGTATCTTTGGGTACTTCTGGAGTCTCCCCAGGGGAGTCAGGCCTCGTCTCGAGTGGGGGCATGCACGTGCGCTTTCCTTCCAGGCTGTAGCAGCAATGTCACGCTTCCCGTCGAGTGGGTCAAAGTATCTGTGGTTTTCCCTCGAGGCTTTCCCTCGAGGCTTTCCCAGAAGGCTGTCCCACGTGCCATCGTGGTGTGAGTCGATCCTCGGCGTGAAAGATGAGCCAGTGCAGGGCAAAGAGGTTCCTCTGGAATGGACTGAGACATCTGGGGGACTCTTGGAATGGTGGTACGACCATGGAGTTCCTCTCGCCTTTCCTGTTGAGAGTGCCTCCTCTTGAGATGCGACGGGAACGCCGGGAATTCTTTCCCGTTGAAAGCAGGGAAAGGATCCCTCATCTCGAGCTCCGAGGGGGAAACGGGGCTCCTCTGGATGTGGGCGGGACCATCGTGCTTCCTCTCGAGTGGAGACGGGTATAGCGGTGAACTTCTTGAGTTGCAGCAAGGGTGTGAAAGACCCTTTCGAAGTTCCAGAGGTTAGGTGTCATTAGTCTCCAGACGCCTCATCGGAAATAGGCCTCATCTCGCCTGGAAGGGAGAACTTCCTGGATTTTCTCGAGTTGCGGCAGGTGTTCTCGAGTTACGACGGGGACCTCAGGGACCCGCCCTGGTGGCCTCAGGAGAGGCCAGTCCCCATGCGAGTTGCTAGGGGGCCTCTCGGGATTCCTCTCCCGTCGATACCGGGGCCAAAAACCTTGTGTGTAGTCAGGGCCGGGACCGAGGATTCCTCTCAGGGGTGACATGGATCTTTGGGTACTTCTGGAGTCTCCCCAGGGGAGTCAGGCCTCCTCTCGAGTGGGGGCATGCACGTGCGCTTTCCTTCCAGGCTGTAGCAGCAATGTCACGCTTCCCGTCGCGTGGATCAAAGGATCTGTGGTTTTCCCTCGAGGCTTTCCCTCGAGGCTTTCCCACAGGGCTGTCCCACATGCCACCGTGGTGTGAGTCGATCCTCGGCGTGAAAGATGAGCCAGTGCAGGGCAAAGAGGTTCCTCTGGAATGGACTGAGACATCTGGGGGACTCTTGGAATGGTGATACGACCATGGAGTTCCTCTCGCCTTTCCTGTTGAGAGTGCCTCCTCTTGAGATGCGACGGGAACGCCGGGAATTCTTTCCCGTTGAAAGCAGGGAAAGGATCCCTCATCTCGAGCTACGAGGGGGAAACGGGGCTCCTCTGGATGTGGGCGGGACCATCGTACTTCCTCTCGAGTGGAGACGGGTATGGCGGTGAACTTCTTGAGTTGCAGCAAGGGTGTGAAAAACCCTTTCGAAGTTCCAGAGGTTAGGTGTCATTAGTCTCCAGACGCCTCATCGGAAATAGGCCTAATCTCGCCTGCAAGGGAGAACTTCCTGGATTTTCTCGAGTTGCGGCAGGTGTTCTCGAGTTACGACGGGGACCTCAGGGACCCGCCCTGGTGGCCTCAAGAGAGGCCAGTCCCCATGCGAGTTGCTAGGGGGCCTCTCTGGATTCCTCTCCCGTCGATACCGGGGCCAAAAACCTTGTGTGGTGTCAGGGCCGGGACCGAGGATTCCTCTCAGGTGTGACAAGGATCTTTGGGTACTTCTGGAGTCTCCCCAGGGGAGTCAGGCCTCCTCTCGAGTGGGGGCATGCACGTGCGCTTTCCTTCCAGGCTGTAGCAGCAATGTCACGCTTCCCGTCGCGTGGATCAAAGGATCTGTGGTTTTCCCTCGAGGCTTTCCCTCGAGGCTTTCCCACAGGGCTGTCCCACGTGCCACCGTGGTGTGAGTCGATCCTCGGCGTGAAAGATGAGCCAGTGCAGGGCAAAGAGGTTCCTCTGGAATGGACTGAGTCATCTGGGGGACTCTTGGAATGATGGTACGACCATGGAGTTCCTCTCGCCTTTCCTGTTGAGAGTGCCTCCTCTTGAGATGCGACGGGAACGCCGGGAATTCTTTCCCGTTGAAAGCAGGGAAAGGATCCCTCATCTCGAGCTACGAGGGGGAAACGGGGCTCCTCTGGATGTGGGCGGGACCATCGTGCTTCCTCTCGAGTGGAGACGGGTATGGCGGTGAACTTCTTGAGTTGCAGCAAGGGTGTGAAAGACCCTTTCGAAGTTCCAGAGGTTAGGTGTCATTAGTCTCCAGACGCCTCATCGGAAATAGGACTCATCTCGCCTGCAAGGGAGAACTTCCTGGATTTTCTCGAGTTGCGGCAGGTGTTCTCGAGTTACGACGGGGACGTCAGGGACCCGCCCTGGTTGCCTCAGGAGAGGCCAGTCCCCATGCGAGTTGCTAAGGGGCCTCTCGGGATTCCTCTCCCGTCGATACCGGGGCCAAAAACCTTGTGTGGAGTCAGGGCCGGAACCGAGGATTCCTCTCAGGGGTGACATGTATCTTTGGGTACTTCTGGAGTCTCCCCAGGGGAGTCAGGCCTCGTCTCGAGTGGGGGCATGCACGTGCGCTTTCCTTCCAGGCTGTAGCAGCAATGTCACGCTTCCCGTCGAGTGGATCAAAGTATCTGTGGTTTTCCCTCGAGGCTTTCCCTCGAGGCTTTCCCACAAGGCTGTCCCACGTGCCATCGTGGTGTGAGTCGATCCTCGGCGTGAAAGATGAGCCAGTGCACGGCAAAGAGGTTCCTCTGGAATGGACTGAGACATCTGGGGGACTCTTGGAATGGTGGTACGACCATGGAGTTCCTCTCGCCTTTCCTGTTGAGAGTGCCTCCTCTTGAGATGCGACGGGAACGCTGGGAATTCTTTCCCGTTGAAAGCAGGGAAAGGATCCCTCATCTCGAGCTACGAGGGGGAAACGGGGCTCCTCTGGATGTGGGCGGGACCATCGTGCTTCCTCTCGAGTGGAGACGGGTATGGCGGTGTACTTCTTGAGTTGCAGCAAGGGTGTGAAAGACCCTTTCGAAATTCCAGAGGTTAGGTGTCATTAGTCTCCAGACGCCTCATCGGAAAAAGGCCTCATCTCACCTGGAAGGGAGAACTTCCTGGATTTTCTCGAGTTGCGGCAGGTGTTCTCGAGTTACGACGGGGACCTCAGGGACCCGCCCTGGTGGCCTCAGGAGAGGCCAGTCCCCATGCGAGTTGCTAGGGGGCCTCTCGGGATTCCTCTCCCGTCGATACCGGGGCCAATAACCTTGTGTGGAGTCAGGGCCCGAACCGAGGATTCCTCTCAGGGGCTGACATGGATCTTTGAGTACTTCTGGAGTCTCCCCAGGGGAGTCAGGCCTCGTCTCGATTGGGGGCATGCACGTGCGCTTTCCTTCCAGACTGTAGCAGCAATGTCACACTTCCCGTCGCGTTGATCAAAGGATCTGTGGTTTTCCCTCGAGGCTTTCCCTCGAGGCTTTCCCACAGGGCTGTCCCACGTGCCACCGTGGTGTGAGTCGATCCTCGGCGTGAAAGATGAGCCAGTGCAGGGCAAAGAGGTTCCTCTGGAATGGACTGAGACATCTGGGGGACTCTTGGAATGGTGGTACGACCAAGGAGTTCCTCTCGCCTTTACTGTTGAGAGTGCCTCCTCTTGAGATGCGACGGGAACGCCGGGAATTCTTTCTCGTTGAAAGCAGGGAAAGGATCCCTCATCTCGAGCTACGAGGGGGAAACGGGGCTCCTCTGGATGTGGGCGGGACCATCGTGCTTCCTCTCGAGTGGAGACGGGTATGGCGGTGAACTTCTTGAGTTGCAGCAAGGTTGTGAAAGACCCTTTCTAAATTCCAGAGTTTAGGTGTCATTAGTCTCCAGACGCCTCATCGGAAATAGGCCTCATCTCGCCTGGAAGGGAGAACTTCCTGGATTTTCTCGAGTTACGGCAGGTGTTCTCGAGTTACGACGGGGACCTCAGGGACCCGCCCTGGTGGCCTCAGGAGAGGCCAGTCCCCATGCGAGTTGCTAGGGGGCCTCTCGGGATTCCTCTCCCGTCGATACCGGCGCCAAGAACCTTGTGTGGAGTCAGGGCCCGAACCGAGGATTCCTCTCAGGGGCTGACATGGATCTTTGGGTACTTCTGGAGTCTCCCCAGGGGAGTCAGGCCTCGTCTCGAGTGGGGGCATGCACGTGTGCTTTCCTTCCAGGCTGTAGCAGCAATGTCACGCTTCCCGTCACGTGCATCAAAGGATCTGTGGTTTTCCCTCGAGGTTTTCCCTCGAGGCTTTCCCACAAGGCTGTCCCACGTGCCACCGTAGTGTGAGTCGATCCTCGGCGTGAAAGATGAGCCAGTGCAGGGCAAAGAGGTTCCTCTGGAATGGACTGAGACATCTGGGGGACTCTTGGAATGGTGGTACGACCATGGAGTTCCTCTCGCCTTTCCTGTTGAGAGTGCTTCCTCTTGAGATGCGACGGGAACGCTGGGAATTCTTTCCCGTTGAAAGCAGGGAAAGGATCCCTCATCTCGAGCTACGAGGGGGAAACGGGGCTCCTCTGGATGTGGGCGGGACCATCGTGCTTCCTCTCGAGTGGAGACGGGTATGGCGGTGTACTTCTTGAGTTGCAGTAAGGGTGTGAAAGACCCTTTCGAAATTCCAGAGGTTAGGTGTCATTAGTCTCCAGACGCCTCATCGGAAATAGGCCTCATCTCACCTGGAAGGGAGAACTTCCTGGATTTTCTCGAGTTGCGGCAGGTGTTCTCGAGTTACGACGGGGACCTCAGGGACCCGCCAGGGTGGCCTCAAGAGAGGCCAGTCCCCATGCCAGTTGCTAGGGGGCCTCTCGGGATTCCTCTCCCGTCGATACCGGGGCCAAAAACCTTGTGTGGAGTCAGGGCCGGGACCGAGGATTCCTCTCAGGGGTGACAAGGATCTTTTGGTACTTCTGGAGTCTCCCCAGGGGAGTCAGGCCTCCTATCGAGTGGGGGCATGCACGTGCGCTTTCCTTCCAGGCTGTAGCAGCAATGTCACGCTTCCCGTCGCGTGGATCAAAGGATCTGTGGTTTTCCCTCGAGGCTTTCCCTCGAGGCTTTCCCACAGGGCTGTCCCACGTGCCACCGTGGTGTGAGTCGATCCTCGGCGTGAAAGATGAGCCAGTGCAGGGCAAAGAGGTTCCTCTGGAATGGACTGAGTCATCTGGGGGACTCTTGGAATGGTGGTACGACCATGGAGTTCCTCTCGCCTTTCCTGTTGAGAGTGCCTCCTCTTGAGATGCGACGGGAACGCCGGGAATTCTTTCGCGTTGAAAGCAGGGAAAGGATCCCTCATCTCGATCTACGAGGGGGAAACGGGGCTCCTCTGGATGTGGGCGGGACCATCGTGCTTCCTCTCGAGTGGAGACGGGTATGGCGGTGATCTTCTTGAGTTGCAGAAAGGGTGTGAAAGACCCTTTCGAAGTTCCAGAGGTTAGGTGTCATTAGTCTCCAGACGCCTCATCGGAAATAGGCCTCATCTCGCCTGCAAGGGAGAACTTCCTGGATTTTCTCGAGTTGCGGCAGGTGTTCTCGAGTTACGACGGGGACCTCAGGGACCCTCCCTGGTTGCATCAGGAGAGGCCAGTCCCCATGCGAGTTGCTAGGGGGCCTCTCGGGATTCCTATCCCGTCGATACCGGGGCCAAAAACCTTGTGTGGAGTCAGGGCCGGAACCGAGGATTCCTCTCAGGGGTGACATGTATCTTTGGGTACTTCTGGAGTCTCCCCAGGGGAGTCAGGCCTCGTCTCGAGTGGGGGCATGCACGTGCGCTTTCCTTCCAGGCTGTAGCAGCAATGTCACGCTTTCCGTCGAGTGGATCAAAGGATCTGTGGTTTTCCCACGAGGCTTTCCCTCGAGGCTTTCCCACAAGGCTGTCCCACGTGCCACCGTGCTGTGAGTCGATCCTTGGCGTGAAAGATGAGCCAGTGCAGGGCAAATAGGTTCCTCTGGAATGGACTGAGACATCTGGGGGACTCTTGGAATGGTGGTACGACCATGGAGTTCCTCTCGCCTTTCCTGTTGAGAGTGCCTCCTATTGAGATGCGACGGGAACGCTGGGAATTCTTTCCCGTTGAAAGCAGGGAAAGGATCCCTCATCTCGAGCTACGAGGGGGAAACGGGGCTCCTCTGGATGTGGGCGGGACCATCGTGCTTCCTCTCGAGTGGAGACGGGTATGGCGGTGTACTTCTTGAGTTGCAGCAAGGGTGTGAAAGACCCTTTCGAAATTCCAGAGGTTAGGTGTCATTAGTCTCCAGACGCCTCATCGGAAATAGGCCTCATCTCGCCTGGAAGGGAGAACTTCCTGGATTTTCTCGAGTTGCGGCAGGTGTTCTCGAGTTACGACGGGGACCTCAGGGACCCGCCCTGGTGGCCTCAGGAGAGGCCAGTCCCCATGCGATTTGCTAGGGGGCCTCTCGGGATTCCTCTCCCGTCGATACCGGGGCCAAAAACCTTGTGTGGAGTCAGGGCCGGAACCGAGGATTCCTCTCAGGGGCTGACATGGATCTTTGGGTACTTCTGGAGTCTCCCCAGGGGAGTCAGGCCTCGTCTCGAGTGGGGGCATGCACGTGTGCTTTCCTTCCAGGCTGTAGCAGCAATGTCACGCTTCCCGTCGCGTGGATCAAAGGATCTGTGGTTTTCCCTCGAGGCTTTCCCTCGAGGCTTTGCCACAGGGCTGTCCCACGTGCCACCGTGGTGTGAGTCGATCCTCGGCGTGAAAGATGAGCCAGTGCAGGGCAAAGAGGTTCCTCTGGAATGGACTGAGACATCTGGGGACTCTTGGAATGGTGGTACGACCATGGAGTTCCTCTCGCCTTTCCTGTTGAGAGTGCCTCCTCTTGAGATGCGACGGGAACGCCGGGAATTCTTTCCCGTTGAAAGCAGGGAAAGGATCCCTCATCTCGAGCTACGAGGGGGAAACGGGGCTCCTCTGGATGTGGGCGGGACCATCGTGCTTCCTCTCGAGTGGAGACGGGTATGGCGGTGAACTTCTTGAGTAGCAGCAAGGGTGTGAAAGACCCTTTCGAAGTTCCAGAGGTTAGGTGTCATTAGTCTCCAGACGCCTCATAGGAAATAGGCCTCATCTCGCCTGGAAGGGAGAACTTCCTGGATTTTCTCGAGTTGCGGCAGGTGTTCTCGAGTTACGACGGGGACCTCAGGGACCCGCCATGGTGGCCTCAGGAAAGGCCAGTCCCCATGCGAGTTGCTAGGGGGCCTCTCAGGATTCCTCTCCCGTCGATACCGGGGCCAAAAACCTTGTGTGGAGTAAGGGCCGGAACCGAGGTTTTCTCTCAGGGGTGACATGGAACTTTGGGTATTTCTGGAGTCTCCCCAGGGGAGTCAGGCCTCGTCTCGAGTGGGGGCATGCACGTGCGCTTTCCTTCCAGGCTGTAGCAGCAATGTCACGCTTCCCGTCGCGTGGATCAAAGGATCTGTGGTTTTCCCTCGAGGCTTTCCCTCGAGGCTTTCCCACAGGGTTGTCCCACGTGCCACCGTGGTGTGAGTCGATCCTCGGCGTGAAAGATGAGCCAGTGCAGGGCAAAGAGGGTCCTCTGGAATGGACTGAGACATCTGGGGGACTATTGGAATGGTGGTACGAACATGGAGTTCCTCTCGCCTTTCCTGTTGAGAGTGCCTCCTCTTGAGATGCGACGGGAACGCCGGGAATTCTTTCCCGTTGAAAGCAGGGAAAGGATCCCTCATCTCGAGCTACGAGGGGGAAACGGGGCTCCTCTGGATGTGGGCGGGACCATCGTGCTTCCTCTCGAGTGGAGACGGGTATGGCGGTGAACTTCTTGAGTAGCAGCAAGGGTGTGAAAGACCCTTTCGAAGTTCCAGAGGTTAGGTGTCATTAGTCTCCAGACGCCTCATCGGAAATAGGCCTCATCTCGCCTGGAAGGGAGAACTTCCTGGATTTTCTCGAGTTGCGGCAGGTGTTCTCGAGTTACGACGGGGACCTCAGGGACCCGCCATGGTGGCCTCAGGAAAGGCCAGTCCCCATGCGAGTTGCTAGGGGGCCTCTCAGGATTCCTCTCCCGTCGATACCGGGGCCAAAAACCTTGTGTGGAGTAAGGGCCGGAACCGAGGTTTTCTCTCAGGGGTGACATGGAACTTTGGGTATTTCTGGAGTCTCCCCAGGGGAGTCAGGCCTCGTCTCGAGTGGGGGCATGCACGTGCGCTTTCCTTCCAGACTGTAGCAGCAATGTCACGCTTCCCGTCGCGTGGATCAAAGGATCTGTGGTTTTCCCTCGAGGCTTTCCCTCGAGGATTTCCCACAGGGTTGTCCCACGTGCCGCCGTGGTGTGAGTCGATCCTCGGCGTGAAAGATGAGCCAGTGCAGGGCAAAGAGGTTCCTCTGGAATGGACTGAGACATCTGGGGGACTCTTGGAATGGTGGTACGACCATGGAGTTCTTCTCACCTTTCCTGTTGAGAGTGCCTCCTCTTGAGATGCGACGGAAATGCCGGGAATTCTTTCCCGTTAAAAGCAGGGAAAGGATCCCTCATCTCGAGCTACGAGGGGAAACGGGGCTCCTCTGGATGTGGGCGGGACCATCGTGCTTCCTCTCGAGTGGAGACGGGTATGGCGGTGAACTTCTTGTGTTGCAGCAAGGGTGTGAAAGACCCTTTCGAAGTTCCAGAGGTTAGGTGTCATTAGTCTCCAGACGCCTCATTGGAAATAGGCCTCATCTCGCCTGGAAGGGAGAACATCCTGGATTTTCTCGAGTTGAGGCAGGTGTTCTCGAGTTACGACGGGGACCTCAGGGAACCGCCCTGGTGGCCTCAGGAAAAGCCAGTCCCCATGCGAGTTGCTAGGGGGCCTCTCAGGATTCCTCTCCTGTCGATACCGGGGCCAAAAACCTTGTTTGGAGTCAGGGCCGGAACCGAGGATTCGTTTCAGGGGCTGACATGGATCTTTGGGTACTTCTGGAGTCTCCCCACTGGAGTCAGGCCTCGTTTCGAGTGGGGGCATGCACGTGCGATTTCCTTCCAGGCTGTAGCAGCAATGTCACGCTTCCCGTCGCGTGGATCAAAGGATCTGTGGTTTTCCCTCGAGGCTTTCCCACAGGGCTGTCCCACGTGCCACCGTGGTGTGAGTCGATCCTCGGCGTGAAAGATGAGCCAGTGCAGGGCAAAGAGGTTCCTCTGGAATGGACTGAGACATCTGGGGGACTCTTGGAATGGTGGTACGACCATGGAGTTCCTCTCGCCTTTCCTGTTGAGAGTGCCTCCTCTTGAGATGCGACAGGAACGCCGGGAATTCTTTCCCGTTGAAAGCAGGGAAAGGATCCCTCATCTCGAGCTCCGAGGGGGAAGCGGGGCTCCTCTGTATGTGGGCGGGACCATCGTGCTTCCTCTCGAGTGGATACGGGTATGGCGGTGAACTACTTGAGTTGCAGCAAGGGTGTGAAAGACCCTTTCGAAGTTCCATAGTTTAGGTGTCATTAGTCTCTAGACGCCTCATCGGAAATAGGCCTCATCTCGCCTGGAAGGGAGAACTTCCTGGATTTTCTCGAGTTGCGGCAGGTGATCTCGAGTTACGATGGGGACCTCAGGGACCCGCCCTGGTGGCCTCAGGAGAGGCCAGTCCCCAGGCGAGTTGCTAGGGGGCCTCTCGGGATTTCTCTCCCGTCGATACCCGGGCCAAATCCTTGTGTGGAGTCAGGGCCGGAAACGAGAATTCCTCTCAGGGGCTGACATGGATCTTTGGGTACTTCTGGAGTCTCCCCAGGGGAGTCAGGCCTCGTCTCGAGTGGGGGCATGCACGTGCGCTTTCCCTCCAGGCTGAAGCAGCAATGTCACGCTTCCCGTCGCGTGGATCAAAGGATCTGTGGTTTTCCCTCGAGGCTTTCCGTCGAGGCTTTCCCACAGGGCTGTCCCACGTGCCACCGTGGTGTGATTCGATCCTCGGCGTGAAAGATGAGCCAGTGCAGGGCAAAGAGCTTCCTCTCGAATGGACTGAGACATCTGGGGGACTCTTGGAATGGTGGTACGACCATGGAGTTCCTCTCGCCTTTCCTGTTGAGAGTGCCTCCTCTTGAGATGTGACGGGAACGCCGGGAATTCTTTCCCGTTGAAAGCAGGGAAAGGATCCCTCATCTCGAGCTACGAGGGGGAAACGGGGCTCCTCTGGATGTGGGCGGGACCATCGTGCTTCCTCTCGAGTGGAGACGGGTATAGCGGTGAACTTCTTGAGTAGCAGCAAGGGTGTGAAAGACCCTCTCGAAATTCCAGAGGTTAGGTGTCATTAGTCTCCAGACGCCTCATCGGAAATAGGCCTCATCTCGCCTGGAAGGGAGAACTTCATGGATTTTCTCGAGTTGCGGCAGGTGTTCTCCAATTACGACGGGGACCTCAGGGACCCGCCCTGGTGGCCCCAGGAGAGGCCAGTCCCCATGCGAGTTGCTACGGGGCCTCTCGGGATTCCTCTCCCGTCGATACCGGGGCCAAAAACCTTGTGTGGAGTCAGGGCCGGAAGCGAGGATTCCTCTCAGGGGCTGACATGGATCTTTGGGTACTTCTGGAGTCTCCCCAGGGGAGTCAGGCCTCGTCTCGAGTGGGGGCATGCACGTGTGCTTTCCTTCCAGGCTGTAGCAGCAATGTCACGCTTCCCGTCGCGTGGATCAAAGGATCTGTGGTTTTCCCTCGAGGCTTTCCCTCGAGGCTTTCCCACAGGGCTGTCCCACTTGCCACCGTGGTGTGAGTCGATCCTCGGAGTGAAAGAAGAGCCAGTGCAGGGCAAAGAGGTTCCTCTGGAATGGACTGAGACATCTGGGGGACTCTTGGAATGGTGGTACGACCATGGAGTTCCTCTCGCCTTTCCTGTTGAGAGTGCCTCCTCTTGAGATGCGACGGGAACGCCGGGAATTCTTTCCCGTTGAAAGCAGGGAAAGGATCCCTCATCTCGAGCTACGAGGGGGAAACAGGGCTCCTCTGGATGTGGGCGGGACCATCGTGCTTCCTCTCGAGTGGAGACGGGTATGGCGGTGAACTTCTTGAGTAGCAGCAAGGGTGTGAAAGACCCTTTCGAAGTTCCAGAGGTTAGGTGTCATTAGTCTCCAGACGCCTCATAGGAAATAGGCCTCATCTCGCCTGGAAGGGAGAACTTCCTGGATTTTCTCGAGTTGCGGCAGGTGTTCTCGAGTTACGACGGGGACCTCAGGGACCCGCCATGGTGGCCTCAGGAAAGGCCAGTCCCCATGCGAGTTGCTAGGGGCCCTCTCAGGATTCCTCTCCCGTCGATACCGGGGCCAAAAACCTTGTGTGGAGTAAGGGCCGGAACCGAGGTTTTCTCTCAGGGGTGACATGGAACTTTGGGTATTTCTGGAGTCTCCCCAGGGGAGTCAGGCCTCGTCTCGAGTGGGGGCATGCACGTGCGCTTTCCTTCCAGGCTGTAGCAGCAATGTCACGCTTCCCGTCGCGTGGATCAAAGGATCTGTGGTTTTCCCTCGAGGCTTTCCCACAGGGCTGTCCCACGTGCCACCGTGGTGTGAGTCGATCCTCGGCGTGAAAGATGAGCCAGTGCAGGGCAAAGAGGTTCCTCTGGAATGGACTGAGACATCTGGGGGACTCTTGGAATGGTGGTACGACCATGGAGATCCTCTCGCCTTTCCTGTTGAGAGTGCCTCCTCTTGAGATGCGACGGGAACGCCGGGAATTCTTTCCCGTTGAAAGCAGGGAAAGGATCCCTCATCTCGAGCTCCGAGGGGGAAACGGGGCTCCTCTGGATGTGGGCGGGACCATCGTGCTTCCTCTCGAGTGGAGACGGGTATGGCGGTGAACTTCTTGAGTAGCAGCAAGGGTGTGAAAGACCCTTTCGAAGTTCCAGAGGTTAGGTGTCATTAGTCTCCAGACGCCTCATTGGAAATAGGCCTCATCTGACCAGGAAGGGAGAACTTCCTGGATTTTCTCGAGTTGCGGCAGGTGTTCTCGAGTTACGACGGGGACCTCAGGGACCCGCCCTGGTGGCCTCAGGAGAGGCCAGTCCCCATGCGAGTTGCTAGGGGGCCTCTCGGGATTCCTCTCCCGTCGATACCGGGGCCAAGAACCTTGTGTGGAGTCAGGGCCAGAACCGAGGATTCCTCTCAGGGGCTGACATGGATCTTTGGGTACTTCTGGAGTCTCCCCACTGGAGTCAGGCCTCGTTTCGAGTGGGGGCATGCACGAGCGCTTTTCTTCCAGGCTGTAGCAGCAATGTCACGCTTCCCGTTGCGTGGATCAAAGGATCTGTGGTTTTCCCTCGAGGCTTTCCCTCGAGGCTTTCCCACAGGGCTGTCCCACGTGCCACCGTGGTGTGAGTCGATCCTCGGCGTGAAAGATGAGCCAGTACAGGGCAAAGATCTTCCTCTGGAATGGACTGAGACATCTGGGGGACTCTTGGAATGGTGGTACGACCATGGAGTTCCTCTCGCCTTTCCTGTTGAGAGTGCCTCCTCTTGAGATGCGACGGGAACGCCGGGAATTCTTTCCCGTTGAAAGCAGGGAAAGGATCCCTCATCTCGAGCTACGAGGGGGAAACGGGGCTCCTCTGGGTGTGGGCGGGACCATCGTGCTTCCTCTCGAGTGGAGACCGGTATGGCGTTGAACTTCTTGAGTAGCAGCAAGGGTGTGAAAGACCCTTTCGAAGTTCCAGAGGTTAGGTGTCATTAGTCTCCAGACGCCTCATCGGAAATAGGCCTCATCTCGGCTGGAAGGGAGAACTTCCTGGATTTTCTCGAGTTGCGGCAGGTGTTCTGGAGTTACGACGGGGACCTCAGGGACCCGCCATGGTGGCCTCAGGAAAGGCCAGTCTCCATGCGAGTTGATAGGGGGCCTCTCAGGATTCCTCTCCCGTCGATACCGGGGCCAAAAACCTTGTGTGGAGTCAGGGCCGGAAACGAGGTTTCCTCTCAGGGGTGACATGGATCTTTGGGTACTTCTGAAGTCTCCCTAGGGGAGTCAGGACTCGTCTCGAGTGGGGGCATGCACGTGCGCTTTACTTCCAGGCTGTAGCAGCAATGTCACGCTTCCCGTAGCGTGGATCAAAGGATCTGTGGTTTTCCCTCGAGGCTTTCCGTCGAGGCTTTCCCACAGGGCTGTCCCACGTGCCACCGTGGTGTGAGTCGATCCTCGGCGTGAAAGATGAGCCAGTGCAGGACAAAGAGCTTCCTCTCGAATGGACTGAGACATCTGGGGGACTCTTGGAATGGTGGTACGACCATGGATTTCCTCTCGCCTTTCCTGTTGAGAGTGCCTCCTATTGAGATGCGACGGGAACGCCGGGAATTCTTTCCCGTTGAAAGCAGGGAAAGGATCCCTCATCTCGAGCTACGAGGGGGAAACGGGGCTCCTCTGGATGTGGGTGGGACCATCGTGCTTCCTCTCGAGTGGAGACGGGTATGGCGGTGAACTTCTTGAGTAGCAGCAAGGGTGTGAAAGACCCTTTCAAAGTTCCAGAGGTTAGGTTTCATTAGTCTCCAGACGCCTCATCGGAAATAGGCCTCATCTCGCCTGGAAGGGAGAACTTCCTGGATTTTCTGGAGTTGCGGCAGGTGTTCTCGAGTTACGACGGGGACCTCAGGGACCCGCCCTGGTGGCCTCAGGAGAGGCCATTCCCCATGCGAGTTGCTAGGGGGCCTCTCAGTATTCCACTCCTGTCGATACCGGGGCCAAAAACCTTGTTTGGAGTCAGGGCCGGAACCGAGGATTCCTCTCAGGGGCTGACATGGATCTTTGGGTACTTCTGGAGTCTCCCCACTGGAGTCAGGCCTCGTTTCGAGTGGGGGCATGCACGAGCGCTTTTCTTCCAGGCTGTAGCAGCAATGTCACGCTTACCTCCGCGTGGATCAAAGGATCTGTGGTTTTCCCTCGAGGCTTTCCCTCGAGGCTTTGCCACAGGGCTGTCCCACGTGCCACAGTGGTGTGAATCGATCCTCGGCGTGAAAGATGAGCCAGTGCAGGGCAAAGAGGTTCCTCTGGAATGGACTGAGACATCTGGGGGACTCTTGGAATGGTGGTACGACCATGGAGTTCCTCTCGCCTTTCCTGTTGAGAGTGCCTCCTCTTGAGATGCGACGGGAACGCCGGAAATTCTTTCCCGTTTAAAGCAGGGAAAGGATCCCTCATCTCGAGCTACGAGGGGGAAACGGGGCTCCTCTGGATGTGGGCGGGACCATCGTGCTTCCTCTCGAGTGGAGACGGGTATGGCGGTGAACTTCTTGAGTAGCAGCAAGGGTGTGAAAGACCCTTTCGAAGTTCCAGAGGTTAGGTGTCATTAGTCTCCAGACGCCTCATCGGAAATAGGCCTCATCTCGGCTGGAAGGGAGAACTTCCTGGATTTTCTCGAGTTGCGGCAGGTGTTCTGGAGTTACGACGGGGACCTCAGGGACCCGCCATGGTGGCCTCAGGAAAGGCCAGTCCCCATGCGAGTTGCTAGGGGGCCTCTCAGGATTCCTCTCCCGTCAATACCGGGGCCAAAAACCTTGTGTGGAGTCAGGGCCGGAAACGAGGTTTCCTCTCAGGGGTGACATGGATCTTTGGGTACTTCTGGAGTCTCCCTAGGGGAGTCAGGACTCGTCTCGAGTGGGGGCATGCACGTGTGCTTTACTTCCAGGCTGTAGCAGCAATGTCACGCTTCCCGTCGCGTGGATCAAAGGATCTGTGGTTTTCCCTCGAGGCTTTCCGTCGAGGCTTTCCCACAGGGCTGTCCCACGTGCCACCGTGGTGTGAGTCGATCCTCGGCGTGAAAGATGAGCCAGTGCAGGGCAAAGAGCTTCCTCTCCAATGGACTGAGACATCTGGGGGACTCTTGGAATTGTGGTACGACCATGGATTTCCTCTCGCCTTTCCTGTTGAGAGTGCCTCCTCTTGAGATGCGACGGGAACGCCGGGAATTCTTTCCCGTTGAAAGCAGGGAAAGGATCCCTCATCTCGAGCTACGAGGGGGAAACGGGGCTCCTCTGGATGTGGGCGGGACCATCGTGCTTCCTCTCGAGTGGAGACGGGTATGGCGGTGAACTTCTTGAGTAGCAGCAAGGGTGTGAAAGACCCTTTCGAAGTTTCAGAGGTTAGGTGTCATTAGTCTCCAGACGCCTCATAGGAAATAGGCCTCATCTCGCCTGGAAGGGAGAACTTCCTGGATTTTCTCGAGTTGCGGCAGGTGTTCTCGAGTTACGACGGGGACCTCAGGGACCCGCCATGGTGGCCTCAGGAAAGGCCAGTCCCCATGCGAGTTGCTAGGGGCCCTCTCAGGATTCCTCTCCCGTCGATACCGGGGCCAAAAACCTTGTGTGGAGTAAGGGCCGGAACCGAGGTTTTCTCTCAGGGGTGACATGGAACTTTGGGTATTTCTGGAGTCTCCCCAGGGGAGTCAGGCCTCGTCTCGAGTGGGGGCATGCACGTGCGCTTTCCTTCCAGGCTGTAGCAGCAATGTCACGCTTCCCGTCGCGTGGATCAAAGGATCTGTGGTTTTCCCTCGAGGCTTTCCCACAGGGCTGTCCCACGTGCCACCGTGGTGTGAGTCGATCCTCGGCGTGAAAGATGAGCCAGTGCAGGGCAAAGAGGTTCCTCTGGAATGGACTGAGACATCTGGGGGACTCTTGGAATGGTGGTACGACCATGGAGATCCTCTCGCCTTTCCTGTTGAGAGTGCCTCCTCTTGAGATGCGACGGGAACGCCGGGAATTCTTTCCCGTTGAAAGCAGGGAAAGGATCCCTCATCTCGAGCTACGAGGGGGAAACGGGGCTCCTCTGGATGTGGGCGGGACCATCGTGCTTCCTCTCGAGTGGAGACGGGTATGGCGGTGAACTTCTTGAGTAGCAGCAAGGGTGTGAAAGACCCTTTCGAAGTTCCAGAGGTTAGGTGTCATTAGTCTCCAGACGCCTCATTGGAAATAGGCCTCATCTGACCAGGAAGGGAGAACTTCCTGGATTTTCTCGAGTTGCGGCAGGTGTTCTCGAGTTACGACGGGGACCTCAGGGACCCGCCCTGGTGGCCTCAGGAGAGGCCAGTCCCCATGCGAGTTGCTAGGGGGCCTCTCGGGATTCCTCTCCCGTCGATACCGGGGCCAAGAACCTTGTGTGGAGTCAGGGCCCGAACCGAGGATTCCTCTCAGGGGCTGACATGGATCTTTGGGTACTTCTGGAGTCTCCCCACTGGAGTCAGGCCTCGTTTCGAGTGGGGGCATGCACGACCGCTTTTCTTCCAGGCTGTAGCAGCAATGTCACGCTTCCCGTTGCGTGGATCAAAGGATCTGTGGTTTTCCCTCGAGGCTTTCCCTCGAGGCTTTCCCACAGGGCTGTCCCACGTGCCACCGTGGTGTGAGTCGATCCTCGGCGTGAAAGATGAGCCAGTACAGGGCAAAGATCTTCCTCTGGAATGGACTGAGACATCTGGGGGACTCTTGGAATGGTGGTACGACCATGGAGTTCCTCTCGCCTTTCCTGTTGAGAGTGCCTCCTCTTGAGATGCGACGGGAACGCCGGGAATTCTTTCCCGTTGAAAGCAGGGAAAGGATCCCTCATCTCGAGCTACGAGGGGGAAACGGGGCTTCTCTGGGTGTGGGCGGGACCATCGTGCTTCCTCTCGAGTGGAGACGGGTATGGCGGTGAACTTCTTGAGTAGCAGCAAGGGTGTGAAAGACCCTTTCGAAGTTCCAGAGGTTAGGTGTCATTAGTCTCCAGACGCCTCATCGGAAATAGGCCTCATCTCGGCTGGAAGGGAGAACTTCCTGGATTTTCTCGAGTTGCGGCAGGTGTTCTGGAGTTACGACGGGGACCTCAGGGACCCGCCATGGTGGCCTCAGGAAAGGCCAGTCTCCATGCGAGTTGATAGGGGGCCTCTCAGGATTCCTCTCCCGTCGATACCGGGGCCAAAAACCTTGTGTGGAGTCAGGGCCGGAAACGAGGTTTCCTCTCAGGGGTGACATGGATCTTTGGGTAATTCTGGAGTCTCCCTAGGGGAGTCAGGACTCGTCTCGAGTGGGGGCATGCACGTGCGCTTTACTTCCAGGCTGTAGCAGCAATGTCACGCTTCCCGTCGCGTGGATCAAAGGATCTGTGGTTTTCCCTCGAGGCTTTCCGTCGAGGCTTTCCCACAGGGCTGTCCCACGTGCCACCGTGGTGTGAGTCGATCCTCGGCGTGAAAGATGAGCCAGTGCAGGACAAAGAGCTTCCTCTCGAATGGACTGAGACATCTGGGGGACTCTTGGAATGGTGGTACGACCATGGATTTCCTCTCGCCTTTCCTGTTGAGAGTGCCTCCTATTGAGATGCGACGGGAACGCCGGGAATTCTTTCCCGTTGAAAGCAGGGAAAGGATCCCTCATCTCGAGCTACGAGGGGGAAACGGGGCTCCTCTGGATGTGGGTGGGACCATCGTGCTTCCTCTCGAGTGGAGACGGGTATGGCGGTGAACTTCTTGAGTAGCAGCAAGGGTGTGAAAGACCCTTTCAAAGTTCCAGAGGTTAGGTTTCATTAGTCTCCAGACGCCTCATCGGAAATAGGCCTCATCTCGCCTGGAAGGGAGAACTTCCTGGATTTTCTGGAGTTGCGGCAGGTGTTCTCGAGTTACGACGGGGACCTCAGGGACCCGCCCTGGTGGCCTCAGGAGAGGCCATTCCCCATGCGAGTTGCTAGGGGGCCTCTCAGTATTCCACTCCTGTCGATACCGGGGCCAAAAACCTTGTTTGGAGTCAGGGCCGGAACCGAGGATTCCTCTCAGGGGCTGACATGGATCTTTGGGTACTTCTGGAGTCTCCCCACTGGAGTCAGGCCTCGTTTCGAGTGGGGGCATGCACGAGCGCTTTTCTTCCAGGCTGTAGCAGCAATGTCACGCTTACCTCCGCGTGGATCAAAGGATCTGTGGTTTTCCCTCGAGGCTTTCCCTCGAGGCTTTGCCACAGGGCTGTCCCACGTGCCACAGTGGTGTGAATCGATCCTCGGCGTGAAAGATGAGCCAGTGCAGGGCAAAGAGGTTCCTCTGGAATGGACTGAGACATCTGGGGGACTCTTGGAATGGTGGTACGACCATGGAGTTCCTCTCGCCTTTCCTGTTGAGAGTGCCTCCTCTTGAGATGCGACGGGAACGCCGGGAATTCTTTCCCGTTGAAAGCAGGGAAAGGATCCCTCATCTCGAGCTACGAGGGGGAAACGGGGCTCCTCTGGATGTGGGCGGGACCATCGTGCTTCCTCTCGAGTGGAGACGGGTATGGCGGTGAACTTCTTGAGTAGCAGCAAGGGTGTGAAAGACCCTTTCGAAGTTCCAGAGGTTAGGTGTCATTAGTCTCCAGACGCCTCATCGGAAATAGGCCTCATCTCGGCTGGAAGGGAGAACTTCCTGGATTTTCTCGAGTTGCGGCAGGTGTTCTGGAGTTACGACGGGGACCTCAGGGACCCGCCATGGTGGCCTCAGGAAAGGCCAGTCCCCATGCGAGTTGCTAGGGGGCCTCTCAGGATTCCTCTCCCGTCAATACCGGGGCCAAAAACCTTGTGTGGAGTCAGGGCCGGAAACGAGGTTTCCTCTCAGGGGTGACATGGATCTTTGGGTACTTCTGGAGTCTCCCTAGGGGAGTCAGGACTCGTCTCGAGTGGGGGCATGCACGTGTGCTTTACTTCCAGGCTGTAGCAGCAATGTCACGCTTCCCGTCGCGTGGATCAAAGGATCTGTGGTTTTCCCTCGAGGCTTTCCGTCGAGGCTTTCCCACAGGGCTGTCCCACGTGCCACCGTGGTGTGAGTCGATCCTCGGCGTGAAAGATGAGCCAGTGCAGGGCAAAGAGCTTCCTCTCCAATGGACTGAGACATCTGGGGGACTCTTGGAATTGTGGTACGACCATGGATTTCCTCTCGCCTTTCCTGTTGAGAGTGCCTCCTCTTGAGATGCGACGGGAACGCCGGGAATTCTTTCCCGTTGAAAGCAGAGAAAGGATCCCTCATCTCGAGCTACGAGGGGGAAACGGGGCTCCTCTGGATGTGGGCGGGACCATCGTGCTTCCTCTCGAGTGGAGACGGGTATTGCGGTGAACTTCTTGAGTAGCAGCAAGGGTGTGAAAGACCCTTTCGAAGTTCCAGAGGTTAGGCGTCATTAGTCTCCAGACGCCTCATCGGAAATAGGCCTCATCTCGCCTGGAAGGGAGAACTTCCTGGATTTTCGCGAGTTGCGGCATGTGTTCTCGAGTTACGACGGGGACCTCAGGGACCCGCACTGGTGGCCTCAGGAACGGCTAATACCCATGCGAGTTGCTAGGGGGCCTCTCGGGATTCCTCTCCCGTCTATACCGGGGCCAATAACCTTGTGTGGAGTCAGGGCCGGAACCGAGGATTCCTCTCAGGGGCTGACATTGACCTTTGGGTACTTCTGGAGTCTCCCCAGGGGAGTCGGGCCTCGTCTCGAGTGGGGGCATGCACGTGCGCTTTCCTTCCAGGCTGTAGCAGCAATGTCACTCTTCCCGTGGCCTGGATCAAAGGATCTTTGGTTTTCCCACGAGGCTTTCCCTCGACGCTTTCCCACAGGTCTGTCCAACGTTCCACCGTGGTGTGAGTCGATCCTCGGCGTGAAAGATGAGCCAGTGCAGGGCAAAGAGGTTCCTCTGGAATGGACTGAGACATCTGGGGGACTCTTGGAATGGTGGTACCACCATGGAGGTCCTCTCACCTTTCCTGTTGAGAGTGCCTCCTCTTGAGATGCGACGGGAACGCCGGGAATTCTTTCCCGTTGAAAGCAGGGAAAGGATCCCTCATCTCGAGCTACGAGGGGGAAACGGGGCTCCTCTGGATGTGGGCGGCACCATCGTGCTTCCTCTCGAGTGGAGACGGGTATGGCGGTGAACTTCTTGAGTTGCAGCAAGGGTGTGAAAGCCCCTTTCGAAGTTCCAGAGTTTAGGTGTCATTATTCTCCAAACGCCTCATCGGAAATAGGATTCTTCTCGCCTGGAAGGGAGAACTTCCTGGATTTTCTCGAGTTGGGACAGGTGTTCTCGAGTTACGACGGGGACCTCAGGGACCCGCCCTGGTGGCCTCAGGAGAGGCCAGTCCCCATGCGAGTTGCTAGGGGGCCTCTCGGGATTCCTCTCCCGTCGATACCGGGGCCAAAAACCTTGTGTGGAGTCAGGGCCGGAACCGAGGATTCCTCTCAGGGGCTGACATGGATCTTTGGGTACTTCTGGAGTCTCCCCAGGGTAGTCAGGCCTCGTCTCGAGTGGGGGCATGCACGTGCGCTTTCCTTTCAGGCTATAGCAGCAATGTCATGCTTCCCGTCGCCTGGATCAAAGGATCTGTGGTTTTCCCTCGAGGCTTTCCCTTGAGGCTTTCCCACAGGGCTGTCCCACGTGCCACCGTGGTGTGAGTCGATCCTCGGCGTGAAAGATGAGCCAGTGCAGGGCAAAGAGGTTCCTCTGGAATGGACTGAGACATCTGGGGGACTCTTGGAATGGTGGTACGACCATGGAGTTCCTCTCGCCTTTCCTGTTGAGAGTGCCTCCTCTTGAGATGCGACGGGAACGCCGGGAATTCTTTCCCGTTGAAAGCAGGGAAAGGATCCCTCATCTCGAGCTACCAGGGTGAAACGGGGCTCCTTTGGATGTGGGCGGGACCATCGTGCTTCCTCTCGAGTGGAGACGGGTATGGCGGTGAACTTCTTGAGTTGCAGCAAGGGTGTGAAAGACCCTTTCGAAGTTCCAGAGGTTAGGTGTCATTAGTCTCCAGACGCCTCATCGGAAATAGGCCTCATCTCGCCTGGAAGGGAGAACTTCCTGGATTTTCTCGAGTTGCGGCAGGTGTTCTCGAGTTACGACGGGGACCTCAGGGACCCGCCCTGGTGGCCTCAGGAGAGGCCAGTCCCCATGCGAGTTGCTAGGGGGCCTCTCGGGATTCCTCTCCCGTCGATACCGGGGCCAAAAACCTTGTGTGGAGTCAGGGCCGGAACCGAGGATTCCTCTCAGGGGCTGACATGGATCTTTGGGTACTTGTGGAGTCTCCCCAGGGGAGTCAGGCCTCGTCTCGAGTGGGGGCATGCACGTGCGCTTTCCTTCCAGGCTGTAGCAGGAATGTCACGCTTCCCGTCGCGTGGATCAAAAGATCTGTGGTTTTCCCTCGAGGCTTTCCCTCGAGGCTTTCCCACAGGGCTGTCCCATGTGCCACCGTGGTGTGAGTCGATCCTCGGCGTGAAAGATGAGCCAGTGCAGGGCAAAGAGGTTCCTCTGGAATGGACTGAGACATCTGGGGGACTCTTGGAATGGTGGTACGACCATGGAGTTCCTCTCGCCTTTCCTGTTGAGAGTGCCTCCTCTTGAGATGCGACGGGAACGCCGGGAATTCTTTCCCGTTGAAAGCAGGGAAAGGATCCCTCATCTCGAGCTACGAGGGGGAAACGGGGCTCCTCTGGATGTGGGCGGGACCATCGTGCTTCCTCTCGAGTGGAGACGGGTATGGCAGAGAACTTCTTGAGTTGCAGCAAGGGAGTGAAAGACCCTTTCGAAGTTCCAGAGGTTAGGTGTCATTAGTCTCCAGGCGCCTCATCGGAAATAGGCCTCATCTCGCCTGGAAGGGAGAACTTCCTGGATTTTCTCGAGTTGCGGCAGGTGTTCTCGAGTTATGACGGGGACCTCAAGGACCAGCCCTGGTGGCCTCAGGAGAGGCCAATCCCCATGTGAGTTGCTAGGGGGACTCTCTGATTCCTATCCCGTCGATACCGGGTCCAAAAACCTTGTGTGGAGTCAGGGCCGGAACCGAGGATTCCTCTCAGGGGCTGACATGGATCTTTGGGTACTTCTGGAGTCTCCCCAGGGGAGTCAGGCCTCGTCTCGAGTGGGGACAGGTACGTGCGCTTTCCTTCCAGGCTGTAGCAGCAATGTCACGCTTCCCGTCGCGTGGATCAAATGATCTGTGGTTTTCTCTCGAGGCTTTCCCACAGGGCTGTCCCACGTGCCACCGTGGTGTGAGTCGATCCTCGGAGTGAAAGATGAGCCAGTGCAGGGCAAAGAGGTTCATCTGGAATGGACTGAGACATCTGAGGGACTCTTGGAATGGTGGTACGACCATGGAGTTCCTCTCGCCTTTCCTGTTGAGAGTGCCTCCTCTTGAGTTGTGACGGGAAATCCGGGAATTCTTTCCCGTTGAAAGCAGGGAAAGGATCCCTCATCTCGAGCTACGAGGGGGAAACGGGGCTCCTCTGGATGTGGGCGGGACCATCGTGCTTCCTCTCGAGTGGACACGGGTATGTCGGTGAACTTCTTGAGTTGCAGCAAGGGTGTGAAAGACCCTTTCGAAGTTCCAGAGGTTGGGTGTCATTAGTCTCCAGACGCCTCATCGGAAATAGGCCTCATCTCGCCTGGAAGGGAGAACTTCCTGGATTTTCTCGAGTTGCGGCAGGTGTTCTCGAGTTACGACGGGGACCTCAGGGACCCGCCCTGGTGGCCTCAGGAGAGGCCAGTCCCCATGCCAGTTGCTAGGGGGCCTCTCGGGATTCCTCTCCCGTCGATACCGGGGCCAAAAACCTTGTGTGGAGTCAGGGCCGGAAGCGAGGATTCCTCTCAGGGGCTGACATGGATCTTTGGGTACTTCTGGAGTCTCCCCAGGGGAGTCAGGCCTCGTCTCGAGTGGGGGCATGCACGTGTGCTTTCCTTCCAGGCTGTAGCAGCAATGTCACGCTTCCCGTCACGTGGATCAAAGGATCTGTGGTTTTCCCTCGAGGCTTTCCCTCGAGGCTTTCCCACAGGGCTGTCCCACGTGCCACCGTGGTGTCAGTCGATCCTCGGCGTGAAAGATGAGCCAGTGCAGGGCAAAGAGGTTCCTCTGGAATGGACTGAGACATCTGGGGGACTCTTGGAATGGTGGTACGACCATGGAGTTCCTCTCGCCTTTCCTGTTGAGAGTGCCTCCTCTTGAGATGCGACGGGAATGCCGGGAATTCTTTCCCGTTGAAAGCAGGGAAAGGATCCCTCATCTCAAGCTACGAGGGGGAAACGGGGCTCCTCTGGATGTGGGCGGGACCATCGTGCTTCCTCTCGTGTGGAGACGGGTATGGCGGTAAACTTCTTGAGTTGCTGCAAGGGTGTGAAAGACCCTTTCGAAGTTCCAGAGGTTAGGTGTCATTAGTCTCCAGACGCCTCATCGGAAATAGGCCTCATCTCGCCTGGAAGGGAGAACTTCCTGGATTTTCTCGAGTTGCGGCAGGTGTTCTCGAGTTACGACGGGGACCTCAGGGACCCGCCCTGGTGGCCTCAGGAGAGGCCAGTCCCCATGCGAGTTGCTAGGGGGCCTCTCGGGATTCCTCTCCCGTCGATAACGGGGCCAAAATCCTTGTGTGGAGTCAGGGCCGGAACCGAGGATTCCTCTCAGGGGCTGACATGGATCTTTGGGTACTTCTAGAGTCTCCCCAGAAGAGTCAGGCCTCGTCTCGAGAGGGGGCATGCACGTGCGCTTTCCTTTCAGGCTGTAGCAGCAATGTCACGCTTCCCGTCGCGTGGATCAAATGATCTGTGGTTTTCCCTCGAGGCGTTCCCTCGAGGCTTTCCCACAGGGCTGTCCCACGTGCCACCGTGGTGTGAGTCGATCCTCGGCGTGAAAGATGAGCCAGTGCAGGGCAAAGGGGTTCCTCTGGAATGGACTGAGACATCTGGGGGACTCTTGGAATGGTGGTACGACCATGGAGTTCCTCTCGCCTTTCCTGTTGAGAGTGCCTCCTCTTGAGATGCGACGGGAACGCCGGGAATTCTTTCCCGTTGAAAGCAGGGAAAGGATCCCTCATCTCGAGCTACGAGGGGGAAACGGGGCTCCTCGGGATGTGGGCGGGACCATCGTGCTTCCTCTCGAGTGGACACGGGTATGTCGGTGAACTTCTTGAGTTGCAGCAAGGGTGTGAAAGACCCTTTCGAAGTTCCAGAGGTTAGGTGTCATTAGTCTCCAGACGCCTCATCGGAAATAGGCCTCATCTCGCCTGGAAGGGAGAACTTCCTGGATTTTCTCGAGGTGCGGCAGGTGTTCTCGAGTTACGACGGGTACCACAGGGACCCGCCCTTATGGCCTCAGGAGAGGCCAGTCCCCATGCGAGTTGCTAGGGGGCCTCCCGGGATTCCTCTCCAGTCGATACCGGGGCCAAAAACCTTGTGTGGAGTCAGGGCCAGAACCGAGGATTCCTCTCAGGGGCTGACATGGATCTTTGGGTACTTCTAGAGTCTCCCCAGGGGAGTCAGGCCTCGTCTCGAGTGGGGGCATGCACGTGCGCTTTCCTTCCAGGCTGTAGCAGCAATGTCACGCTTCCCGTCGCGTGGATCAAATGATCTGTGGTTTTCCCTCGAGGCTTTCCCTCGAGGCTTTCCCACAGGGCTGTCCCATGTGCCACCGTGGTGTGAGTCGATCCTCGGAGTGAAAGATGAGCCAGTGCAGGGCAAAGAGGTTCCTCTGGAATGGACTAAGACATCTGGGGGACTTTTGGAATGGTGGTACGACCATGGAGTTCCTCTCGCCTTTCCTGTTGAGAGTGCCTCCTCTTGAGATGCGACGGGAACGCTGGGAATTCTTTCCCGTTGAAAGCAGGGAAAGGATCCCTCATCTCGAGCTACGAGGGGGAAACGGGGCTCCTCTGGATGTGGGCGGGACCATCGTGCTTCCTCTCGAGTGGAGACGGGTATGGCGGTGAACTTCTTGAGTTGCAGCAAGGGTGTGAAAGACCCTTTCGAAGTTCCAGAGGTTACGTGTCAGTCTCCAGACGTCTCATCGGATTTAGACCTCATCTCGCCTGGAAGGGAGAACTTCCTGGATTTTCTCGAGGTGCGGCAGGTGTTCTCGAGTTACGACTGGTACCACAGGGACCCGCCCTGATGGCCTCAGGAGAGGCCAGTCCCCATGCGTGTTGCTAGGG
The DNA here is from genome assembly GCF_032405125.1 of Capricornis sumatraensis. Lineage (NCBI taxonomy): Eukaryota > Metazoa > Chordata > Mammalia > Artiodactyla > Bovidae > Capricornis > Capricornis sumatraensis. The sequence goes on along the minus strand of NW_027184622.1, from coordinate 4,554,162 downwards.
GGCCTCTCAGGATTCCTCTCCCGTCGATACTGGGGCCAAATACCTTGTGTGGAGTCAGGGCCGGAACCGAGGATTCCTCTCAGGGGCTGACATGGATCTTTGGGTACTTCTGGAGTCTCCCCAGGGGAGTCAGGCCTCGTCTCGAGTGGGGGCATGCACGTGCGCTTTCCTTCCAGGCTGTAGCAGCAATGTCACGCTTCCCGTCGCGTGGATCAAAGTATCTGTGCTTTTCCCTCTAGGCTTTCCCTCGAGGCTTTCCCACAGGGCTGTCGCACGTGCCACCATGGTGTGAGTCGATTCTCGGCGTGAAAGATGAGCCAGTGCAGGGCAAAGAGGTTCCTCTGGAATGGACTGAGACATCTGGGGGACTCTTGGAATGGTGGTACGACCATGGAGTTCCTCTCGCCTTTCCTGTTGAGAGTGCCTCCTCTTGAGATGCGACGTGAATGCCGGGAATTCTTTCCCGTTGAAAGCAGGGAAAGGATCCCTCATCTCGAGCTACGAGGGGGAAACGGGGCTCCTCTGGATGTGGGCGGGACCATCGTGCTTTCTCTCGTGTGGAGACGGGTATGGCGGTAAACTTCTTGAGCTGCAGCAAGGGTGTGAAAGACCCTTTCGAAGTTCCAGAGGTTAGGTGTCATTAGTCTCCAGACGCCTCATCGGAAATAGGCCTCATCTCGCCTGGAAGGGAGAACTTCCTGGATTTTCTCGAGTTGCGGCAGGTGTTTTCGAGTTACGACGGGGACCTCAGGGACCCGCCCTGGTGGCCTCAGGAGAGGCCAGTCCCCATGCGAGTTGCTAGGGGGCCTCTCGGGATTCCTCTCCCGTCGATACCGGGGCCAAAAACCTTGTGTGGAGTCAGGGCCAGAACCGAGGATTCCTCTCAGGGGCTGACATGGATATTTGTGTACTTCTGGAGTCTCCCCAGGGGAGTCAGGCCTCGTCTCGAGTGGGGGCATGCACGTGCGCTTTCCTTCCAGGCTGTAGCAGCAATGTCACGCTTCCTGTCGCGTGGATCAAAGGATCTGTGGTTTTCCCTCTAGGCTTTCCCTCGAGGCTTTCCCACAGGGCTGTCCCACGTGCCACCGTGGTGTGAGTCGATCCTCGGCGTGAAAGATGAGCCAGTGCAGGGCAAAGAGGTTCCTCTGGAATGGACTGAGACATCTGGGGGACTCTTGGAATGGTGGTACGACCATGGAGTTCCTCTCGCCTTTCCTGTTGAGAGTGCCTCCTCTTGAGATGCGACGGGAATGCCGGGAATTCTTTCCCGTTGAAAGCAGGGAAAGGTTCCCTCATCTCGAGCTCCGAGGGGGAAACGGGGCTCCTCTGGATGTGGGCGGGACCATCGTGCTTTCACTCGTGTGGAGACGGGTATGGCGGTAAACTTCTTGAGTTGCAGCAAGGGTGTGAAAGACCCTTTCGAAGTTCCAGAGGTTAGGTGTCATTAGTCTCCAGACGCCTCATCGGAAATAGGCCTCATCTCGCCTGGAAGGGAGAACTTCCCGGATTTTCTCGAGGTGCGGCCGGTGTTCTCGAGTTACGACGGGGACCTCAGGGACCCACCCTGGTGGCCTCAGGAGAGGCCAGTCCCCATGCGAGTTGCTAGGGGGCCTCTCGGGATTCCTCTCCCGTCGATACCGGGGCCAAAAACCTTGTGTGGAGTCAGGGCTGGAACCGAGGATTCCTGTCAGGAGATGTCATGGATCTTTGGGTACTTCTGGAGTCCCACCAGGGGAGTCAGTCCTCTTCTCGATTAGGGGCATGCACGTGTGCTTTCCTTCCAGGCTGTAGCAGCAATGTCACGCTTCCCGTCGCGTGGATCAAAGGATCTGTGGTTTTCCCTCGAGGCTTTCCCACAGGGCTGTCCCACGTGCCACCGTGGTGTGAGTCGATCCTCGGTGTGAAAGATGAGCCAGTGCAGGGCAAAGAGGTTCCTCTGGAATGGACTGAGACATCTGGGGGACTCTTGGAATGGTGGTACGACCATGGAGTTTCTCTCGCCTTTCCTGTTGAGAGTGCCTCCTCTTGAGATGCGACGGGAACGCCGGGAATTCTTTCCCGTTGAAAGCAGGGAAAGGATCCCTCATTTCGAGCCACGAGGGGGAAACGGGGCTCCTCTGGATGTGGGCGGGACCATCGTGCTTCCTCTCGAGTGGAGACGGGTATGGCGGTGAACTTCTTGAGTTGCAGCAAGGGTGTGAAAGACCCTTTCGAAGTCCCAGAGGTTAGGTGTCATTAGTCTCCAGACGCCTCATCGGAAATAGGCCTCATCTCGCCTGGAAGGGAGAACTTCCTGGATTTTCTCGAGTTGCGGCAGGTGTTCTCGAGTTACAACGGGGACCTCAGGGACCCGCCCTGGTGGCCTCAGGAGAGGCCAGTCCCCATGCGAGTTGCTAGGGGGCCTCTCGGGATTCCTCTCCCGTCGATACCGGGGTCAAAAACCTTGTGTGGAGTCAGGGCCGGAACCGAGGATTCTTCTCAGGGGCTGACATGGATCTTTGGGTACTTCTGGAGTCTCCCCAGGGGAGTCAGGCCTCGTCTCGAGTCGGGGCATGCACGTGCGCTTTACTTCCAGGCTGTAGCAGCAATGTCACGCTTCCCGTGGCGTGGATCAAAGGATCTGTGGTTTTCCCTCGAGGCTTTCCCTCGAGGCTTTCCCGCAGGGCTGTCCCACGTTCCACCGTGGTGTGAGTCGATCCTCGGCGTGAAAGATGAGCCAGTGCAGGGCAAAGAGGTTCCTCTGGAATGGACTGAGACATCTGGGGGACTCTTGGAATGGTGGTACGACCATGGAGTTCCTCTCGCCTTTCCTGTTGAGAGTGCCTCCTCTTGAGATGCGACGGGAACGCCGGGAATTCTTTCCCGTTGAAAGCAGGGAATGGATCCCTCATCTCGAGCTACGAGGGGGAAACGGGGCACTTCTGGATGTGGGTAGGACCATCGTGCTTCCTCTCGAGTGGAGACGGGTATGGCGGTGAACTTCTTGAGTTGCAGCAAGGGTGTGAAAGACCCTTTCGAAGTTCCAGAGGTTACGTGTCAGTCTCCAGATGCCTCATCGGAAATAGACCTCATCTCGCCGGGAATGGAGTGCTTCCTGGATTTTCTCGAGTTGCGGCAGGTGTTCTCGAGTTACGACGGGTACCACAGGGACCCGCCCTGATGGCCTCAGGAGAGGCCAGTCCCCATGCGAGTTGCTAGGGGGCCTCTCGGGATTCCTCTCCCGTCGATACTAGGGCCAAAAACCTTGTGTGGAGTCAGGGCCGGAACCGAGGATTCCTCTCAGGGGTGACATGGATCTTTGGGTACTTCTGGAGTCTCCCCAGGGGAGTCAGGCCTCGTCTCGAGTGGGGGCATGCACGTGCGCTTTCCTTCCAGGCTGTAGCAGCAATGTCACGCTTCCCGTCGCGTGCATCAAAGGATCTGTGGTTTTCCCTCGAGGCTTTCCCTCGAGGCTTTCCCGCAGGGCTGTCCCACGTGCCACCGTGGTGTGAGTCGATCCTCGGCGTCAAAGATGAGCCAGTGCAGGGCAAAGAGGTTCCTCTGGAATGGACTGAGACATCTGGGGGACTCTTGGAATGGTGGTACGACCATGGAGTTCCTCTCGCCTTTCCTGTTGAGAGTGCCTCCTCTTGAGATGCGACGGGAACGCCGGGAATTCTTTCCCGTTGAAAGCAGGGAAAGGATCCCTCATCTCGAGCTCCGAGGGGGAAACGGGGCTCCTCTGGATGTGGGCGGGACCATCGTGCTTCCTCTCGAGTGGAGACGGGCAAGGAGGTGAACTTCTTGAGTAGCAGCAAGGGTGTGAAAGACCCTTTCGAAGTTCCAGAGGTTGGGTGTCATTAGTCTCCAGACGCCTCATCGGAAATAGGCCTCATCTCGCCTGGAAGGGAGAACTTCCTGGATTTTCTCGAGTTGCGGCAGGTGTTCTCGAGTTACGACGGGGACCTCAGGGACCCGCCCTGGTGGCCTCAGGAGAGGCCAGTCCCCATGCGAGGTGCTAGGGGGCCTCTCGGGAATCCTCTCCCGTCGATACCGGGGCCAAAAACCTTGTGTGCAGTCAGGGCCGGAAACGAGGATTCCTCTCAGGGGCTGACATGGATCTTTGGGTACTTCTGGAGTCTCCCCAGGGGATTCAGGCCTCGTCTCGAGTGGGGGCATGCACGTGCGCTTTCCTTCCAGGCTGTAGCAGCAATGTCACGCTTCCCGTCGCGTGGATCAAAGGATCTGTGGTTTTCCCTCGAGGCTTTCCCTCGAGGCTTTCCCACATGGCTGTGCCACGTGCCACCGTGGTGTGAGTCGATCCACGGCGTGAAAGATGAGCCAGTGCAGGGCAAAGAGGTTCCTCTGGAATGGACTGAGACATCTGGGGGACTCTTGGAATGGTGGTACGACCATGGAGTTCCTCTCGCCTTTCCTGTTGAGAGTGCCTCCTCTTGAGATGCCACGGGAATGACGGGAATACTTTCCCGTTGAAAGCAGGGAAAGGATCCCTCATCTCGAGCTACGAGGGGGAAACGGGGCTCCTCTGAATGTGGGCGGGACCATCGTGCTTCCTCTCGAGTGGAGACGGGTATGGCGGTGAACTTCTTGAGTTGCAGCAAGGGTGTGAAAGACCCTTTCGAAGTTCCAGAGGTTAGGTGTCATTAGTCTCCAGACGCCTCATCGGAAATAGGCCTCATCTCGCCTGCAAGGGAGAACTTCCTTGATTTTCTCGAGTTGCGGTAGGTGTTCTCGAGTTACGACGGGGACCTCAGGGACCCGCCCTGGTTGCCTCAAGAGGCCAGTCCCCATGCGATTTGCTACGGGGCCTCTCGGGATTCCTCTCCCGTCGATACCGGGGCCAAAAACCTTGTGTGGAGTCAGGGCCGTAACCGAGGATTCCTCTCAGGGGCTGACATGGATCTTTGGGTACTTCTGGAGTCTCCCCAGGGGAGTCAGGCCTCGTCTCGAGTGGGGGCATGCACGTGCGCTTTCCTTCCAGGCTGTAGCAGCAATGTCACGCTTCCCGTGGCGTGGATCAAAGGATCTGTGGTTTTCCCTCGAGGCTTTCCCACAGGGCTGTCCCACGTGCCACCGTGGTGTGAGTCGATCCTCGGCGTGAAAGATGAGCCAGTACAGGGCAAAGAGGTTCCTCTGGAATGGACTGAGACATCTGGGGGACTCTTGGAATGGTGGTACGACCATGGAGTTCCTCTCGCCTTTCCTGTTGAGAGTGCCTCCTCTTGAGATGCGACGGGAACGCCGGGAATTCTTTCCCGTTGAAAGCAGGGAAAGGATCCCTCATCTCGAGCTACGAGGGGGAAACGGGGCTCCTCTGGATGTGGGCGGGACCATCGTGCTTCCTCTCGAGTGGAGACGGGTATGGCGGTGAACTTCTTGAGTTGCAGCAAGGGTGTGAAAGACCCTTTCGAAGTTCCAGAGGTTAGGTGTCATTAGTCTCCAGACGCCTCATCGGAAATAGGCCTCATCTCGCCTGCAAGGGAGAACTTCCTTGATTTTCTCGAGTTGCGGCAGGTGTTCTCGAGTTACGACGGGGACCTCAGGGACCCGCTCTGGTGGCCTCAGGAGAGGCCAGTCCCCATGCGAGGTGCTAGGGGGCCTATCGGGATTCCTCTCCCGTCGATACCGGGGCCAAAAACCTTGTGTGCAGTCAGGGCCGGAAACGAGGATTCCTCTCAGGGGCTGACATGGATCTTTGGGTACTTCTGGAGTCTCCCCAGGGGATTCAGGCCTCGTCTCGAGTGGGGGCATGCACGTGCGCTTTCCTTCCAGGCTGTAGCAGCAATGTCACGCTTCCCGTCGCGTGGATCAAAGGATCTGTGGTTTTCCCTCGAGGCTTTCCCTCGAGGCTTTCCCACATGGCTGTGCCACGTGCCACCGTGGTGTGAGTCGATCCTCGGCGTGAAAGATGAGCCAGTGCAGGGCAAAGAGGTTCCTCTGGAATGGACTGAGACATCTGGGGGACTCTTGGAATGGTGGTACGACCATGGAGTTCCTCTCGCCTTTCCTGTTGAGAGTGCCTCCTCTTGAGATGCGACGGGAACGCCGGGAATTCTTTCCCGTTGAAAGCAGGGAAAGGATCCCTCATTTCGAGCCACGAGGGGGAAACGGGGCTCCTCTGGATGTGGGCGGGACCATCGTGCTTCCTCTCGAGTGGAGACGGGTATGGCGGTGAACTTCTTGAGTTGCAGCAAGGGTGTGAAAGACCCTTTCGAAGTCCCAGAGGTTAGGTGTCATTAGTCTCCAGACGCCTCATCGGAAATAGGCCTCATCTCGCCTGGAAGGGAGAACTTCCTGGATTTTCTCGAGTTGCGGCAGGTGTTCTCGAGTTACAACGGGGACCTCAGAGACCCGCCCTGGTGGCCTCAGGAGAGGCCAGTCCCCATGCGAGTTGCTAGGGGGCCTCTCGGGATTCCTCTCCCGTCGATACCGGGGTCAAAAACCTTGTGTGGAGTCAGGGCCGGAACCGAGGATTCCTCTCAGGGGCTGACATGGATCTTTGGGTACTTCTGGAGTCTCCCCAGGGGAGTCAGGCCTCGTCTCGAGTCGGGGCATGCACGTGCGCTTTACTTCCAGGCTGTAGCAGCAATGTCACGCTTCCCGTGGCGTGGATCAAAGGATCTGTGGTTTTCCCTCTAGGCTTTCCCTCGAGGCTTTCCCGCAGGGCTGTCCCACGTTCCACCGTGGTGTGAGTCGATCCTCGGCGTGAAAGATGAGCCAGTGCAGGGCAAAGAGGTTCCTCTGGAATGGACTGAGACATCTGGGGGACTCTTGGAATGGTGGTACGACCATGGAGTTCCTCTCGCCTTTCCTGTTGAGAGTGCCTCCTCTTGAGATGCGACGGGAACGCCGGGAATTCTTTCCCGTTGAAAGCAGGGAAAGGATCCCACATCTCGAGCTACGAGGGGGAAACGGGGCACTTCTGGATGTGGGTAGGACCATCGTGCTTCCTCTCGAGTGGAGACGGGTATGGCGGTGAACTTCTTGAGTTGCAGCAAGGGTGTGAAAGACCCTTTCGAAGTTCCAGAGGTTACGTGTCAGTCTCCAGATGCCTCATCGGAAATAGACCTCATCTCGCCTGGAAGGGAGAACTTCCTGGATTTTCTTGAGGTGCGGCAGGTGTTCTCGAGTTACGACGGGTACCACAGGGACCCGCCCTGATGGCCTCAGGAGAGGCCAGTCCCCATGCGAGTTGCTAGGGGGCCTCTCGGGATTCCTCTCCCGTCGATACTAGGGCCAAAAACCTTGTGTGGAGTCAGGGCCGGAACCGAGGATTCCTCTCAGGGGTGACATGGATCTTTGGGTACTTCTGGAGTCTCCCCAGGGGAGTCAGGCCTCGTCTCGAGTGGGGGCATGCACGTGCGCTTTCCTTCCAGGCTGTAGCAGCAATGTCACGCTTCCCGTCGCGTGCATCAAAGGATCTGTGGTTTTCCCTCTAGGCTTTCCCTCGAGGCTTTCCCACAGGGCTGTCCCACGTGCCACCGTGGTGTGAGTCGATCCTCGGCGTGAAAGATGAGCCAGTGCAGGGCAAAGAGGTTCCTCTGGAATGGACTGAGACATCTGGGGGACTCTTGGAATGGTGGTACGACCATGGAGTTCCTCTCGCCTTTCCTGTTGAGAGTGCCTCCTCTTGAGATGCGACGTGAATGCCGGGAATTCTTTCCCGTTGAAAGCAGGGAAAGGATCCCTCATCTCGAGCTACGAGGGGGAAACGGGGCTCCTCTGGATGTGGGCGGGACCATCGTGCTTTCTCTCGTGTGGAGACGGGTATGGCGGTAAACTTCTTGAGCTGCAGCAAGGGTGTGAAAGACCCTTTCGAAGTTCCAGAGGTTAGGTGTCATTAGTCTCCAGACGCCTCATCGGAAATAGGCCTCATCTCGCCTGGAAGGGAGAACTTCCTGGATTTTCTCGAGTTGCGGCAGGTGTTTTCGAGTTACGACGGGGACCTCAGGGACCCGCCCTGGTGGCCTCAGGAGAGGCCAGTCCCCATGCGAGTTGCTAGGGGGCCTCTCGGGATTCCTCTCCCGTCGATACCGGGGCCAAAAACCTTGTGTGGAGTCAGGGCCAGAACCGAGGATTCCTCTCAGGGGCTGACATGGATATTTGTGTACTTCTGGAGTCTCCCCAGGGGAGTCAGGCCTCGTCTCGAGTGGGGGCATGCACGTGCGCTTTCCTTCCAGGCTGTAGCAGCAATGTCACGCTTCCCGTCGCGTGGATCAAAGGATCTGTGGTTTTCCCTCTAGGCTTTCCCTCGAGGCTTTCCCACAGGGCTGTCCCACGTGCCACCGTGGTGTGAGTCGATCCTCGGCGTGAAAGATGAGCCAGTGCAGGGCAAAGAGGTTCCTCTGGAATGGACTGAGACATCTGGGGGACTCTTGGAATGGTGGTACGACCATGGAGTTCCTCTCGCCTTTCCTGTTGAGAGTGCCTCCTCTTGAGATGCGACGGGAATGCCGGGAATTCTTTCCCGTTGAAAGCAGGGAAAGGTTCCCTCATCTCGAGCTCCGAGGGGGAAACGGGGCTCCTCTGGATGTGGGCGGGACCATCGTGCTTTCACTCGTGTGGAGACGGGTATGGCGGTAAACTTCTTGAGTTGCAGCAAGGGTGTGAAAGACCCTTTCGAAGTTCCAGAGGTTAGGTGTCATTAGTCTCCAGACGCCTCATCGGAAATAGGCCTCATCTCGCCTGGAAGGGAGAACTTCCCGGATTTTCTCGAGGTGCGGCCGGTGTTCTCGAGTTACGACGGGGACCTCAGGGACCCACCCTGGTGGCCTCAGGAGAGGCCAGTCCCCATGCGAGTTGCTAGGGGGCCTCTCGGGATTCCTCTCCCGTCGATACCGGGGCCAAAAACCTTGTGTGGAGTCAGGGCTGGAACCGAGGATTCCTGTCAGGAGATGTCATGGATCTTTGGGTACTTCTGGAGTCCCACCAGGGGAGTCAGTCCTCTTCTCGATTAGGGGCATGCACGTGTGCTTTCCTTCCAGGCTGTAGCAGCAATGTCACGCTTCCCGTCGCGTGGATCAAAGGATCTGTGGTTTTCCCTCGAGGCTTTCCCACAGGGCTGTCCCACGTGCCACCGTGGTGTGAGTCGATCCTCGGTGTGAAAGATGAGCCAGTGCAGGGCAAAGAGGTTCCTCTGGAATGGACTGAGACATCTGGGGGACTCTTGGAATGGTGGTACGACCATGGAGTTCCTCTCGCCTTTCCTGTTGAGAGTGCCTCCTCTTGAGATGCGACGGGAACGCCGGGAATTCTTTCCCGTTGAAAGCAGGGAAAGGATCCCTCATCTCGAGCTACGAGGGGGAAACGGGGCACTTCTGGATGTGGGTAGGACCATCGTGCTTCCTCTCGAGTGGAGACGGGTATGGCGGTGAACTTCTTGAGTTGCAGCAAGGGTGTGAAAGACCCTTTCGAAGTTCCAGAGGTTACGTGTCAGTCTCCAGATGCCTCATCGGAAATAGACCTCATCTCGCCGGGAATGGAGTGCTTCCTGGATTTTCTCGAGTTGCGGCAGGTGTTCTCGAGTTACGACGGGTACCACAGGGACCCGCCCTGATGGCCTCAGGAGAGGCCAGTCCCCATGCGAGTTGCTAGGGGGCCTCTCGGGATTCCTCTCCCGTCGATACTAGGGCCAAAAACCTTGTGTGGAGTCAGGGCCGGAACCGAGGATTCCTCTCAGGGGTGACATGGATCTTTGGGTACTTCTGGAGTCTCCCCAGGGGAGTCAGGCCTCGTCTCGAGTGGGGGCATGCACGTGCGCTTTCCTTCCAGGCTGTAGCAGCAATGTCACGCTTCCCGTCGCGTGCATCAAAGGATCTGTGGTTTTCCCTCGAGGCTTTCCCTCGAGGCTTTCCCGCAGGGCTGTCCCACGTGCCACCGTGGTGTGAGTCGATCCTCGGCGTCAAAGATGAGCCAGTGCAGGGCAAAGAGGTTCCTCTGGAATGGACTGAGACATCTGGGGGACTCTTGGAATGGTGGTACGACCATGGAGTTCCTCTCGCCTTTCCTGTTGAGAGTGCCTCCTCTTGAGATGCGACGGGAACGCCGGGAATTCTTTCCCGTTGAAAGCAGGGAAAGGATCCCTCATCTCGAGCTCCGAGGGGGAAACGGGGCTCCTCTGGATGTGGGCGGGACCATCGTGCTTCCTCTCGAGTGGAGACGGGTATGGCGGTGAACTTCTTGAGTTGCAGCAAGGGTGTGAAAGACCCTTTCGAAGTTCCAGAGGTTAGGTGTCATTAGTCTCCAGACGCCTCATCGGAAATAGGCCTCATCTCGCCTGGAAGGGAGAACTTCCTGGATTTTCTCGAGTTGCGGCAGGTGTTCTCGAGTTACGACGGGGACCTCAGGGACCCGCCCTGGTGGCCTCAAGAACAGCCAGTCCCCATGCGAGTTGCTAGGGGGCCTCTCGGGATTCCTCTCCCGTCGATACCGGGGCCAAAAACCTTGTGTGGAGTCAGGGCCGGAACCGAGGATTCCTCTCAGGGGCTGACATGGATCTTTGGGTACTTCTGGAGTCTCCCCAGGGGAGTCAGGCCTCGTCTCGAGTGGGGGCATGCACGTGTGCTTTCCTTCCAGGCTGTAGCAGCAATGTCACGCTTCCCGTCGCGTGGATCAAAGGATCTGTGATTTTCCCTCGAGGCTTTCCCTCGAGGCTTTCCCACAGGGCTGTCCCACGTGCCACCGTGGTGTGAGTCGATCCTCGGCATGAAAGATGAGCCAGTGCAGGGCAAAGAGGTTCCTCTGGAATGGACTCAGACATCTGGGGGACTCTTGGAATGGTGGTACGACCATGGAGTTCCTCTCGCCTTTCCTGTTGAGAGTGCCTCCTCTTGAGATGCGACGGGAATGCCGGGAATTCTTTCCCGTTGAAAGCAGGGAAAGGATCCCTCATCTCTAGCTCCGAGGGGGAAACGGGGCTCCTCTGGATGTGGGCGGGACCATCGTGCTTCCTCTCGAGTGGAGACGGGCAAGGAGGTGAACTTCTTGAGTAGCAGCAAGGGTGTGAAAGACCCTTTCGAAGTTCCAGAGGTTGGGTGTCATTAGTCTCCAGACGCCTCATCGGAAATAGGCCTCATCTCGCCTGGAAGGGAGAACTTCCTGGATTTTCTCGAGTTGCGGCAGGTGTTCTCGAGTTACGACGGGGACCTCAGGGACCCGCCCTGGTGGCCTCAGGAGAGGCCAGTCCCCATGCGAGGTGCTAGGGGGCCTCTCGGGAATCCTCTCCCGTCGATACCGGGGCCAAAAACCTTGTGTGCAGTCAGGGCCGGAAACGAGGATTCCTCTCAGGGGCTGACATGGATCTTTGGGTACTTCTGGAGTCTCCCCAGGGGATTCAGGCCTCGTCTCGAGTGGGGGCATGCACGTGCGCTTTCCTTCCAGGCTGTAGCAGCAATGTCACGCTTCCCGTCGCGTGGATCAAAGGATCTGTGGTTTTCCCTCGAGGCTTTCCCTCGAGGCTTTCCCACATGGCTGTGCCACGTGCCACCGTGGTGTGAGTCGATCCACGGCGTGAAAGATGAGCCAGTGCAGGGCAAAGAGGTTCCTCTGGAATGGACTGAGACATCTGGGGGACTCTTGGAATGGTGGTACGACCATGGAGTTCCTCTCGCCTTTCCTGTTGAGAGTGCCTCCTCTTGAGATGCCACGGGAATGACGGGAATACTTTCCCGTTGAAAGCAGGGAAAGGATCCCTCATCTCGAGCTACGAGGGGGAAACGGGGCTCCTCTGAATGTGGGCGGGACCATCGTGCTTCCTCTCGAGTGGAGACGGGTATGGCGGTGAACTTCTTGAGTTGCAGCAAGGGTGTGAAAGACCCTTTCGAAGTTCCAGAGGTTAGGTGTCATTAGTCTCCAGACGCCTCATCGGAAATAGGCCTCATCTCGCCTGCAAGGGAGAACTTCCTGGATTTTCTCGAGTTGCGGTAGGTGTTCTCGAGTTACGACGGGGACCTCAGGGACCCGCCCTGGTTGCCTCAAGAGGCCAGTCCCCATGCGATTTGCTACGGGGCCTCTCGGGATTCCTCTCCCGTCGATACCGGGGCCAAAAACCTTGTGTGGAGTCAGGGCCGTAACCGAGGATTCCTCTCAGGGGCTGACATGGATCTTTGGGTACTTCTGGAGTCTCCCCAGGGGAGTCAGGCCTCGTCTCGAGTGGGGGCATGCACGTGCGCTTTCCTTCCAGGCTGTAGCAGCAATGTCACGCTTCCCGTGGCGTGGATCAAAGGATCTGTGGTTTTCCCTCGAGGCTTTCCCACAGGGCTGTCCCACGTGCCACCGTGGTGTGAGTCGATCCTCGGCGTGAAAGATGAGCCAGTACAGGGCAAAGAGGTTCCTCTGGAATGGACTGAGACATCTGGGGGACTCTTGGAATGGTGGTACGACCATGGAGTTCCTCTCGCCTTTCCTGTTGAGAGTGCCTCCTCTTGAGATGCGACGGGAACGCCGGGAATTCTTTCCCGTTGAAAGCAGGGAAAGGATCCCTCATCTCGAGCTACGAGGGGGAAACGGGGCTCCTCTGGATGTGGGCGGGACCATCGTGCTTCCTCTCGAGTGGAGACGGGTATGGCGGTGAACTTCTTGAGTTGCAGCAAGGGTGTGAAAGACCCTTTCGAAGTTCCAGAGGTTAGGTGTCATTAGTCTCCAGACGCCTCATCGGAAATAGGCCTCATCTCGCCTGCAAGGGAGAACTTCCTTGATTTTCTCGAGTTGCGGCAGGTGTTCTCGAGTTACGACGGGGACCTCAGGGACCCGCTCTGGTGGCCTCAGGAGAGGCCAGTCCCCATGCGAGGTGCTAGGGGGCCTATCGGGATTCCTCTCCCGTCGATACCGGGGCCAAAAACCTTGTGTGCAGTCAGGGCCGGAAACGAGGATTCCTCTCAGGGGCTGACATGGATCTTTGGGTACTTCTGGAGTCTCCCCAGGGGATTCAGGCCTCGTCTCGAGTGGGGGCATGCACGTGCGCTTTCCTTCCAGGCTGTAGCAGCAATGTCACGCTTCCCGTCGCGTGGATCAAAGGATCTGTGGTTTTCCCTCGAGGCTTTCCCTCGAGGCTTTCCCACATGGCTGTGCCACGTGCCACCGTGGTGTGAGTCGATCCTCGGCGTGAAAGATGAGCCAGTGCAGGGCAAAGAGGTTCCTCTGGAATGGACTGAGACATCTGGGGGACTCTTGGAATGGTGGTACGACCATGGAGTTCCTCTCGCCTTTCCTGTTGAGAGTGCCTCCTCTTGAGATGCGACGGGAACGCCGGGAATTCTTTCCCGTTGAAAGCAGGGAAAGGATCCCTCATTTCGAGCCACGAGGGGGAAACGGGGCTCCTCTGGATGTGGGCGGGACCATCGTGCTTCCTCTCGAGTGGAGACGGGTATGGCGGTGAACTTCTTGAGTTGCAGCAAGGGTGTGAAAGACCCTTTCGAAGTCCCAGAGGTTAGGTGTCATTAGTCTCCAGACGCCTCATCGGAAATAGGCCTCATCTCGCCTGGAAGGGAGAACTTCCTGGATTTTCTCGAGTTGCGGCAGGTGTTCTCGAGTTACAACGGGGACCTCAGAGACCCGCCCTGGTGGCCTCAGGAGAGGCCAGTCCCCATGCGAGTTGCTAGGGGGCCTCTCGGGATTCCTCTCCCGTCGATACCGGGGTCAAAAACCTTGTGTGGAGTCAGGGCCGGAACCGAGGATTCCTCTCAGGGGCTGACATGGATCTTTGGGTACTTCTGGAGTCTCCCCAGGGGAGTCAGGCCTCGTCTCGAGTCGGGGCATGCACGTGCGCTTTACTTCCAGGCTGTAGCAGCAATGTCACGCTTCCCGTGGCGTGGAACAAAGGATCTGTGGTTTTCCCTCTAGGCTTTCCCTCGAGGCTTTCCCGCAGGGCTGTCCCACGTTCCACCGTGGTGTGAGTCGATCCTCGGCGTGAAAGATGAGCCAGTGCAGGGCAAAGAGGTTCCTCTGGAATGGACTGAGACATCTGGGGGACTCTTGGAATGGTGGTACGACCATGGAGTTCCTCTCGCCTTTCCTGTTGAGAGTGCCTCCTCTTGAGATGCGACGGGAACGCCGGGAATTCTTTCCCGTTGAAAGCAGGGAAAGGATCCCTCATCTCGAGCTACGAGGGGGAAACGGGGCACTTCTGGATGTGGGTAGGACCATCGTGCTTCCTCTCGAGTGGAGACGGGTATGGCGGTGAACTTCTTGAGTTGCAGCAAGGGTGTGAAAGACCCTTTCGAAGTTCCAGAGGTTACGTGTCAGTCTCCAGATGCCTCATCGGAAATAGACCTCATCTCGCCTGGAAGGGAGAACTTCCTGGATTTTCTTGAGGTGCGGCAGGTGTTCTCGAGTTACGACGGGTACCACAGGGACCCGCCCTGATGGCCTCAGGAGAGGCCAGTCCCCATGCGAGTTGCTAGGGGGCCTCTCGGGATTCCTCTCCCGTCGATACTAGGGCCAAAAACCTTGTGTGGAGTCAGGGCCGGAACCGAGGATTCCTCTCAGGGGTGACATGGATCTTTGGGTACTTCTGGAGTCTCCCCAGGGGAGTCAGGCCTCGTCTCGAGTGGGGGCATGCACGTGCGCTTTCCTTCCAGGCTGTAGCAGCAATGTCACGCTTCCCGTCGCGTGCATCAAAGGATCTGTGGTTTTCCCTCGAGGCTTTCCCTCGAGGCTTTCCCACAGGGCTGTCCCACGTGCCACCGTGGTGTGAGTCGATCCTCGGCGTGAAAGATGAGCCAGTGCAGGGCAAAGAGGTTCCTCTGGAATGGACTGAGACATCTGGGGGACTCTTGGAATGGTGGTACGACCATGGAGTTCCTCTCGCCTTTCCTGTTGAGAGTGCCTCCTCTTGAGATGCGACGGGAACGCCGGGAAATCTTCCCCGTTGAAAGCAGGGAAAGGATCCATCATCTCGAGCTCCGAGGGGGAAACGGTGCTCCTTTGGATGTGGGCGGGACCATCATGCTTCCTCTCGAGTGGAGACGGGTATGGCGGTGAACTTCTTGAGTTGCAGCAAGGGTGTGAAAGACCCTTTCGAAGTTCCAGAGGTTAGGTGTCATTAGTCTCCAGACGCCTCATCGGAAATAGGCCTCATCTCGCCTGGAAGGGAGAACTTCCTGGATTTTCTCGAGTTGCGGCAGGTGTTCTCGAGTTACGACGGGGACCTCAGGGACCCGCCCTGGTGGCCTCAGGAGAGGCCAGTCCCTATGCGAGTTGCTAGGGGGCCTCTCGGGATTCCTCTCCCATCGATACCGGGGCCAACAACCTTGTGTGGAGTCAGGGCCGTAACCGAGGATTCCTCTCATGGGCTGACATGGATCTTTGGGTACGTCTGGAGACTCCCCAGTGGAGTCAGGCCTCGTCTCGAGTGGGGGCATGCACGTGCGCTTTCCTTCCAGGCTGTAGCAGAAATGTCACGCTTCCCGTCGCGTGGATCAAAGGATCTGTGGTTTTCCCTCGAGGCTTTCCCTCGAGGCTTTCCCACAGGGCTGTCCCACGTGCCACCGTGGTGTGAGTCGATCCTCGGCGTGAAAGATGAGCCAGTGCAGGGCAAAGAGGTTCCTCTGGAATGGACTGAGACATCTGGGGGACTCTTGGAATGGTGGTACGACCATGGAGTTCCTCTCGCCTTTCCTGTTGAGAGTTCCTCCTCTTGAGATGCGACGGGAACGCCGGGAATTCTTTCCCGTTGAAAGCAGGCAAAGGATCCCTCATCTCGAGCTACGAGGGGGAAACGGGGCTCCTCTGGATGTGGGCGGGACCATCGTGCTTCCTCTCGAGTGGAGACGGGTATGGCGGTGAACTTCTTGAGTTGCAGCAAGGGTGTGAAAGACTCTTTCGAAGTTCCAGAGGTTAGGTGTCATTAGTCTCCAGACGCCTCATCGGAAATAGGCCTCATCTCGCCTGGAAGGGAGAACTTCCTGGATTTTCTCGAGTTGCGGCAGGTGTTCTCGAGTTACGACGGGGACCTCAGGGACCCGCCCTGGTGGCCTCAGGAGAGGCCAGTCCCCATGCGAGTTGCTAGGGGGCCTCTCGGGATTCCTCTCCCGTCGATACCGGGGCCAAAAACCTTGTGTGGAGTCAGGGCCGGAACCGAGGATTCCTCTCAGGGGCTGACATGGATCTTTGGGTACTTCTGGAGTCTCGCCAGGGGAGACAGGCCTCGTCTCGAGTGGGGGCATGCACGTGCGCTTTCCTTCCAGGCTGTAGCAGCAATGTCACGCTTCCCGTCGCGTGGATCAAAGGATCTGTGGTTTTCCCTCGAGGCTTTCCCTCGAGGCTTTCCCACAGGGCTGTCCCACGTGCCTCCGTGGAGTGAGTCGATCCTCGGCGTGAAAGATGAGCCAGTGCAGGGCAAAGAGGTTCCTCTGGAATGGACTGAGACATCTGGGGGACTCTAGGAATGGTGGTACGACCATGGAGTTCCTCTCGCCTTTCCTGTTGAGAGTGCCTCCTCTTGAGATGCGACGGGAACGCCGGGAATTCTTTCCCGTTGAAAGCAGGGAAAGGATCCCTCATCTCGAGCTACGAGGGGGAAACGGGGCTCCTCTGGATGTGGGCGGGACCATCGTGCTTCCTCTCGAGTGGAGACGGGTATGGCGGTGAACTTCTTGAGTTGCAGCAAGGGTGTGAAAGACCCTTTCGAAGTTCCATAGGTTAGGTGTCATTAGTCTCCAGACGACTCATCGGAAATAGGCCTCATCTCGCCTGGAAGGGAGAACTTCCTGGATTTTCTCGAGTTGCGGCAGGTGTTCTCGAGTTACGACGGGGACCTCAGGGACCCGCCCTGGTGGCCTCAGGAGAGGCCAGTCCCCATGCGAGGTGCTAGGGGGCCTCTCGGGATTCCTCTCCCGTCGATACCGGGGCCAAAAACCTTGTGTGGAGTCAGGGTCGGAACCGAGGATTCCTCTCAGGGGCTTATATGGATCTTTGGGTACTTCTGGAGTCTCGCCAGGGGAGACAGGCCTCGTCTCGAGAGGGGGCATGCACGTGCGCTTTCCTTCCAGGCTGTAGCAGCAATGTCACGCTTCCCGTCGCGTGCATCAAAGGATCTGTGGTTTTCCCTCGAGGCTTTCCCTCGAGGCTTTCCCACAGGGCTGTCCCACGTGCCTCCGTGGTGTGAGTCGATCCTCGGCGTGAAAGATGAGCCAGTGCAGGGCAAAGAGGTTCCTCTGGAATGGACTGAGACATCTGGGGGACTCTTGGAATGGTGGTACGACCATGGAGTTCCTCTCGCCTTTCCTGTTGAGAGTGCCTCCTCTTGAGATGCGACGGGAACGCCGGGAATTCCTTCCCGTTGAAAGCAGGAAAGGATCCCTCATCTCGAGCTCCGAGAGGGAAACGGGGCTCCTCTGGATGTGGGCGGGACCATCGTGCTTCCTCTCGAGTGGAGACGGGTATGGCGGTGAACTTCTTGAGTTGCAGCAAGGGTGTGAAAGACCCTTTCGAAGTTCCAGAGGTTAGGTGTCATTAGTCTAAAGACGCCTCATCAGAAATAGGCCTCATCTCGCCTGGAAGGGAGAACTTCCTGGATTTTCTCGAGTTGCGGCAGGTGTTCTCGAGTTACGACGGGGACCTCAGGGACCCGCCCTGGTGGCCTCAGGAGAGGCCAGTCCCTATGCGAGTTGCTAGGGGGCCTCTCGGGATTCCTCTCCCGTCGATACCGGGGCCAACAACCTTGTGTGGAGTCAGGGCCGTAACCGAGGATTCCTCTCATGGGCTGACATGGATCTTTGGGTACGTCTGGAGACTCCCCAGTGGAGTCAGGCCTCGTCTCGAGTGGGGGCATGCACGTGCGCTTTCCTTCCAGGCTGTAGCAGCAATGTCACGCTTCCCGTCGCGTGGATCAAAGGATCTGTGGTTTTCCCTCGAGGCTTTCCCTCGAGGCTTTCCCACAGGGCTGTCCCACGTGCCTCCGTGGTGTGAGTCGATCCTCGTTGTGAAAGATGAGCCAGTGCAGGGCAAAGAGGTTCCTCTGGAATGGACTGAGACATCTGGGGGACTCTAGGAATGGTGGTACGACCATGGAGTTCCTCTCGCCTTTCCTGTTGAGAGTGCCTCCTCTTGAGATGCGACGGGAACGCTGGGAATTCTTTCCCGTTGAAAGCAGGGAAAGGATCCCTCATCTCGAGCTACGAGGGGAAAACGGGGCTCCTCTGGATGTGGGCGGGACCATCGTGCTTCCTCTCGAGTGGAGACGGGTATGGCGGTGAACTTCTTGAGTTGCAGCAAGGGTGTGAAAGACCCTTTCGAAGTTCCAGAGGTTAGGTGTCATTAGTCTCCAGACGACTCATCGGAAATAGGCCTCATCTCGCCTGGAAGGGAGAACTTCCTGGATTTTCTCGAGTTGCGGCAGGTGTTCTCGAGTTACGACGGGGACCTCAGGGACCCGCCCTGGTGGCCTCAGGAGAGGCCAGTCCCCATGCGAGGTGCTAGGGGGCCTCTCGGGATTCCTCTCCCGTCGATACCGGGGCCAAAAACCTTGTGTGGAGTCAGGGTCGGAACCGAGGATTCCTCTCAGGGGCTTATATGGATCTTTGGGTACTTCTGGAGTCTCGCCAGGGGAGACAGGCCTCGTCTCGAGTGGGGGCATGCACGTGCGCTTTCCTTCCAGGCTGTAGCAGCAATGTCACGCTTCCCGTCGCGTGCATCAAAGGATCTGTGGTTTTCCCTCGAGGCTTTCCCTCGAGGCTTTCCCACAGGGCTGTCCCACGTGCCTCCGTGGTGTGAGTCGATCCTCGGCGTGAAAGATGAGCCAGTGCAGGGCAAAGAGGTTCCTCTGGAATGGACTGAGACATCTGGGGGACTCTTGGAATGGTGGTACGACCATGGAGTTCCTCTCGCCTTTCCTGTTGAGAGTGCCTCCTCTTGAGATGCGACGGGAACGCCGGGAATTCCTTCCCGTTGAAAGCAGGAAAGGATCCCTCATCTCGAGCTCCGAGAGGGAAACGGGGCTCCTCTGGATGTGGGCGGGACCATCGTGCTTCCTCTCGAGTGGAGACGGGTATGGCGGTGAACTTCTTGAGTTGCAGCAAGGGTGTGAAAGACCCTTTCGAAGTTCCAGAGGTTAGGTGTCATTAGTCTCCAGACGCCTCATCAGAAATAGGCCTCATCTCGCCTGGAAGGGAGAACTTCCTGGATTATCTCGAGTTGCGGCAGGTGTTCTCGAGTTACGACGGGGACCTCAGGGACCCGCCCTGGTGGCCTCAGGAGAGGCCAGTCCCTATGCGAGTTGCTAGGGGGCCTCTCGGGATTCCTCTCCCGTCGATACCGGGGCCAACAACCTTGTGTGGAGTCAGGGCCGGAACCGAGGATTCCTCTCATGGGCTGACATGGATCTTTGGGTACGTCTGGAGACTCACCAGTGGAGTCAGGCCTCGTCTCGAGTGGGGGCATGCACGTGCGCTTTCCTTCCAGGCTGTAGCAGCAATGTCACGCTTCCCGTCGCGTGGATCAAAGGATCTGTGGTTTTCCCTCGAGGCTTTCCCTCGAGGCTTTCCCACAGGGCTGTCCCACGTGCCTCCGTGGTGTGAGTCGATCCTCGGCGTGAAAGATGAGCCAGTGCAGGGCAAAGAGGTTCCTCTGGAATGGACTGAGACATCTGGGGGACTCTTGGAATGGTGGTACGACCATGGAGTTCCTCTCGCCTTTCCTGTTGAGAGTGCCTCCTCTTGAGATGCGACGGGAACGCCGGGAATTCCTTCCCGTTGAAAGCAGGAAAGGATCCCTCATCTCGAGCTCCGAGAGGGAAACGGGGCTCCTCTGGATGTGGGCGGGACCATCGTGCTTCCTCTCGAGTGGAGACGGGTATGGCGGTGAACTTCTTGAGTTGCAGCAAGGGTGTGAAAGACCCTTTCGAAGTTCCAGAGGTTAGGTGTCATTAGTCTCCAGACGCCTCATCAGAAATAGGCCTCATCTCGCCTGGAAGGGAGAACTTCCTGGATTATCTCGAGTTGCGGCAGGTGTTCTCGAGTTACGACGGGGACCTCAGGGACCCGCCCTGGTGGCCTCAGGAGAGGCCAGTCCCTATGCGAGTTGCTAGGGGGCCTCTCGGGATTCCTCTCCCGTCGATACCGGGGCCAACAACCTTGTGTGGAGTCAGGGCCGGAACCGAGGATTCCTCTCATGGGCTGACATGGATCTTTGGGTACGTCTGGAGACTCACCAGTGGAGTCAGGCCTCGTCTCGAGTGGGGGCATGCACGTGCGCTTTCCTTCCAGGCTGTAGCAGCAATGTCACGCTTCCCGTCGCGTGGATCAAAGGATCTGTGGTTTTCCCTCGAGGCTTTCCCTCGAGGCTTTCCCACAGGGCTGTCCCACGTGCCTCCGTGGTGTGAGTCGATCCTCGGCGTGAAAGATGAGCCAGTGCAGGGCAAAGAGGTTCCTCTGGAATGGACTGAGACATCTGGGGGACTCTTGGAATGGTGGTACGACCATGGAGTTCCTCTCGCCTTTCCTGTTGAGAGTGCCTCCTCTTGAGATGCGACGGGAACGCCGGGAATTCCTTCCCGTTGAAAGCAGGAAAGGATCCCTCATCTCGAGCTCCGAGAGGGAAACGGGGCTCCTCTGGATGTGGGCGGGACCATCGTGCTTCCTCTCGAGTGGAGACGGGTATGGCGGTGAACTTCTTGAGTTGCAGCAAGGGTGTGAAAGACCCTTTCGAAGTTCCAGAGGTTAGGTGTCATTAGTCTCCAGACGACTCATCGGAAATAGGCCTCATCTCGCCTGCAAGGGAGAACTTCCTGGATTTTCTCGAGTTGCGGCAGGTGTTCTCGAGTTACGACGGGGACCTCAGGGACCCGCCCTGGTGGCCTCAGGAGAGGCCAGTCCCCATGCGAGGTGCTAGGGGGCCTCTCGGGATTCCTCTCCCGTCGATACTGGGGCCAAAAACCTTGTGTGGAGTCAGGGTCGGAACCGAGGATTCCTCTCAGGGGCTTATATGGATCTTTGGGTACTTCTGGAGTCTCGCCAGGGGAGACAGGACTCGTCTCGAGTGGGGGCATGCACGTGCGCTTTCCTTCCAGGCTGTAGCAGCAATGTCACGCTTCCCGTCGCGTGCATCAAAGGATCTGTGGTTTTCCCTCGAGGCTTTCCCTCGAGGCTTTCCCACAGGGCTATCCCACGTGCCTCCGTGGTGTGAGTCGATCCTCGGCGTGAAAGATGAGCCAGTGCAGGGCAAAGAGGTTCCTCTGGAATGGACTGAGACATCTGGGGGACTCTTGGAATGGTGGTACGACCATGGAGTTCCTCTCGCCTTTCCTGTTGAGAGTGCCTCCTCTTGAGATGCGACGGGAACGCCGGGAATTCCTTCCCGTTGAAAGCAGGAAAGGATCCCTCATCTCGAGCTCCGAGAGGGAAACGGGGCTCCTCTGGATGTGGGCGGGACCATCGTGCTTCCTCTCGAGTGGAGACGGGTATGGCGGTGAACTTCTTGAGTTGCAGCAAGGGTGTGAAAGACCCTTTCGAAGTTCCAGAGGTTAGGTGTCATTAGTCTCCAGACGCCTCATCAGAAATAGGCCTCATCTCGCCTGGAAGGGAGAACTTCCTGGATTTTCTCGAGTTGCGGCAGGTGTTCTCGAGTTACGACGGGGACCTCAGGGACCCGCCCTGGTGGCCTCAGGAGAGGCCAGTCCCTATGCGAGTTGCTAGGGGGCCTCTCGGGATTCCTCTCCCGTCGATACCGGGGCCAACAACCTTGTGTGGAGTCAGGGCCGTAACCGAGGATTCCTCTCATGGGCTGACATGGATCTTTGGGTACGTCTGGAGACTCCCCAGTGGAGTCAGGCCTCGTCTCGAGTGGGGGCATGCACGTGCGCTTTCCTTCCAGGCTGTAGCAGCAATGTCACGCTTCCCGTCGCGTGGATCAAAGGATCTGTGGTTTTCCCTCGAGGCTTTCCCTCGAGGCTTTCCCACAGGGCTGTCCCACGTGCCACCGTGGTGTGAGTCGATCCTCGGCGTGAAAGATGAGCCAGTGCAGGGCAAAGAGGTTCCTCTGGAATGGACTGAGACATCTGGGGGACTCTTGGAATGGTGGTACGACCATGGAGTTCCTCTCGCCTTTCCTGTTGAGAGTGCCTCCTCTTGAGATGCGACGGGAACGCCGGGAATTCTTTCCCGTTGAAAGCAGGGATAGGATCCCTCATCTCGAGCTACGAGGGGGAAACGGGGCTCCTCTGGATGTGGGCGGGACCATCGTGCTTCCTCTCGAGTGGAGACGGGTATGGCGGTGAACTTCTTGAGTTGCAGCAAGGGTGTGAAAGACCCTTTCGAAGTTCCAGAGGTTAGGTGTCATTAGTCTCCAGACGACTCATCGGAAATAGGCCTCATCTCGCCTGCAAGGGAGAACTTCCTGGATTTTCTCGAGTTGCGGCAGGTGTTCTCGAGTTACGACGGGGACCTCAGGGACCCGCCCTGGTGGCCTCAGGAGAGGCCAGTCCCCATGCGAGGTGCTAGGGGGCCTCTCGGGATTCCTCTCCCGTCGATACCGGGGCCAAAAACCTTGTGTGGAGTCAGGGTCGGAACCGAGGATTCCTCTCAGGGGCTTATATGGATCTTTGGGTACTTCTGGAGTCTCGCCAGGGGAGACAGGCCTCGTCTCGAGTGGGGGCATGCACGTGCGCTTTCCTTCCAGGCTGTAGCAGCAATGTCACGCTTCCCGTCGCGTGCATCAAAGGATCTGTGGTTTTCCCTCGAGGCTTTCCCTCGAGGCTTTCCCACAGGGCTGTCCCACGTGCCTCCGTGGTGTGAGTCGATCCTCGGCGTGAAAGATGAGCCAGTGCAGGGCAAAGAGGTTCCTCTGGAATGGACTGAGACATCTGGGGGACTCTTGGAATGGTGGTACGACCATGGAGTTCCTCTCGCCTTTCCTGTTGAGAGTGCCTCCTCTTGAGATGCGACGGGAACGCCGGGAATTCCTTCCCGTTGAAAGCAGGAAAGGATCCCTCATCTCGAGCTCCGAGAGGGAAACGGGGCTCCTCTGGATGTGGGCGGGACCATCGTGCTTCCTCTCGAGTGGAGACGGGTATGGCGGTGAACTTCTTGAGTTGCAGCAAGGGTGTGAAAGACCCTTTCGAAGTTCCAGAGGTTAGGTGTCATTAGTCTCCAGACGCCTCATCGGAAATAGGCCTCATCTCGCCTGGAAGGGAGAACTTCCTGGATTTTCTCGAGTTGCGGCAGGTGTTCTCGAGTTAAGACGGGGACCTCAGGGACCCGCCCTGGTGGCCTCAGGAGAGGCCAGTCCCCATGCGAGGTGCTAGGGGGCCTCTCGGGATTCCTCTCCCTTCGATACCGGGGCCAAAAAGCTTGTGGGGAGTCAGGGCCGGAACCGAGGATTCCTCTCAGGGGCTGACATGGATCTTTGGGTACTTCTGGAGTCTCCCCAGCGGAGTTAGGCCTCGACTCGAGTGGGGGCATGCACGTGCGCTTTCCTTCCAGGCTGTAGCAGCAATGTCACGCTTCCCGTGGCGTGTATCAAAGGATCTGTGGTTTTCCCTCGAGACTTTCCCACAGGGCTGTCCCACGTGCCACCGTGGTGTGAGTCGATCCTCGGCGTGAAAGATGAGCCAGTGCAGGGCAAAGAGGTTCCTCTGGAATGGACTGAGACATCTGGGGGACTCTTGGAATGGTGGTACGACCATGGAGTTCCTCTCGCCTTTCCTGTTGAGAGTGCCTCCTCTTGAGATGCGACGGGAACGCCGGGAATTCTTTCCCGTTGAAAGCAGGGAAAGGATCCCTCATCTCGAGCTACGAGGGGGAAACGGGGCTCCTCTGGATGTGGGCGGGACCATCGTGCTTCCTCTCGAGTGGACACGGGTATGGCGGTGAACTTCTTGAGTTGCAGCAAGGGTGTGAAAGACCCTTTCGAAGTTCCAGAGGTTAGGTGTCATTAGTCTCCAGACGCCTCATCGGAAATAGGCCTCATCTCGCCTGGAAGGGAGAACTTCCTGGATTTTCTCGAGTTGCGGCAGGTGTTCTCGAGTTACGACGGGGACCTCAGGGACCCGCCCTGGTCGCCTCAGGAGAGGCCAGTCCCCATGCGAGGTGCTAGGGGGCCTCTCGGGATTCCTCTCCCGTCGATACCGGGGCCAAAAACCTTGTGTGGAGTCAGGGTCGGAACCGAGGATTCCTCTCAGGGGCTTATATGGATCTTTGGGTACTTCTGGAGTCTCGCCAGGGGAGACAGGCCTCGTCTCGAGTGGGGGCATGCACGTGCGCTTTCCTTCCAGGCTGTAGCAGCAATGTCACGCTTCCCGTCGCGTGCATCAAAGGATCTGTGGTTTTCCCTCGAGGCTTTCCCTCGAGGCTTTCCCACAGGGCTGTCCCACGTGCCTCCGTGGTGTGAGTCGATCCTCGGCGTGAAAGATGAGCCAGTGCAGGGCAAAGAGGTTCCTCTGGAATGGACTGAGACATCTGGGGGACTCTTGGAATGGTGGTACGACCATGGAGTTCCTCTCGCCTTTCCTGTTGAGAGTGCCTCCTCTTGAGATGCGACGGGAACGCCGGGAATTCCTTCCCGTTGAAAGCAGGAAAGGATCCCTCATCTCGAGCTCCGAGAGGGAAACGGGGCTCCTCTGGATGTGGGCGGGACCATCGTGCTTCCTCTCGAGTGGAGACGGGTATGGCGGTGAACTTCTTGAGTTGCAGCAAGGGTGTGAAAGACCCTTTCGAAGTTCCAGAGGTTAGGTGTCATTAGTCTCCAGACGCCTCATCAGAA
Organism: Capricornis sumatraensis; assembly: GCF_032405125.1. NCBI lineage: Eukaryota > Metazoa > Chordata > Mammalia > Artiodactyla > Bovidae > Capricornis > Capricornis sumatraensis. The sequence goes on along the minus strand of NW_027184622.1, from coordinate 4,529,469 downwards.
ATAGGCCTCATCTCGCCTGGAAGGGAGAACTTCCTGGATTTTCTCGAGTTGCGGCAGGTGTTCTCGAGTTACGACGGGGACCTCAGGGACCCGCCCTGGTGGCCTCAGGAGAGGCCAGTCCCTATGCGAGTTGCTAGGGGGCCTCTCGGGATTCCTCTCCCGTCGATACCGGGGCCAACAACCTTGTGTGGAGTCAGGGCCGGAACCGAGGATTCCTCTCATGGGCTGACATGGATCTTTGGGTACGTCTGGAGACTCCCCAGTGGAGTCAGGCCTCGTCTCGTGTGGGGGCATGCACGTGCGCTTTCCTTCCAGGCTGTAGCAGCAATGTCACGCTTCCCGTCGCGTGGATCAAAGGATCTGTGGTTTTCCCTCGAGGCTTTCCCTCGAGGCTTTCCCACAGGGCTGTCCCACGTGCCACCGTGGTGTGAGTCGATCCTCGGCGTGAAAGATGATCCAGTGCAGGGCAAAGAGGTTCCTCTGGAATGGACTGAGACATCTGGGGGACTCTTGGAATGGTGGTACGACCATGGAGTTCCTCTCGCCTTTCCTGTTGAGAGTGCCTCCTCTTGAGATGCGACGGGAACGCCGGGAATTCTTTCCCCTTGAAAGCAGGGATAGGATCCCTCATCTCGAGCTACGAGGGGGAAACGGGGCTCCTCTGGATGTGGGCGGGACCATCGTGCTTCCTCTCGAGTGGAGACGGGTATGGCGGTGAACTTCTTGAGTTGCAGCAAGGGTGTGAAAGACCCTTTCGAAGTTCCAGAGGTTAGGTGTCATTAGTCTCCAGACGACTCATCGGAAATAGGCCTCATCTCGCCTGCAAGGGAGAACTTCCTGGATTTTCTCGAGTTGCGGCAGGTGTTCTCGAGTTACGACGGGGACCTCAGGGACCCGCCCTGGTGGCCTCAGGAGAGGCCAGTCCCCATGCGAGGTGCTAGGGGGCCTCTCGGGATTCCTCTCCCGTCGATACCGGGGCCAAAAACCTTGTGTGGAGTCAGGGTCGGAACCGAGGATTCCTCTCAGGGGCTTATATGGATCTTTGGGTACTTCTGGAGTCTCGCCAGGGGAGACAGGCCTCGTCTCGAGTGGGGGCATGCACGTGCGCTTTCCTTCCAGGCTGTAGCAGCAATGTCACGCTTCCCGTCGCGTGCATCAAAGGATCTGTGGTTTTCCCTCGAGGCTTTCCCTCGAGGCTTTCCCACAGGGCTGTCCCACGTGCCTCCGTGGTGTGAGTCGATCCTCGGCGTGAAAGATGAGCCAGTGCAGGGCAAAGAGGTTCCTCTGGAATGGACTGAGACATCTGGGGGACTCTTGGAATGGTGGTACGACCATGGAGTTCCTCTCGCCTTTCCTGTTGAGAGTGCCTCCTCTTGAGATGCGACGGGAACGCCGGGAATTCCTTCCCGTTGAAAGCAGGAAAGGATCCCTCATCTCGAGCTCCGAGAGGGAAACGGGGCTCCTCTGGATGTGGGCGGGACCATCGTGCTTCCTCTCGAGTGGAGACGGGTATGGCGGTGAACTTCTTGAGTTGCAGCAAGGGTGTGAAAGACCCTTTCGAAGTTCCAGAGGTTAGGTGTCATTAGTCTCCAGACGCCTCATCAGAAATAGGCCTCATCTCGCCTGGAAGGGAGAACTTCCTGGATTTTCTCGAGTTGCGGCAGGTGTTCTCGAGTTACGACGGGGACCTCAGGGACCCGCCCTGGTGGCCTCAGGAGAGGCCAGTCCCTATGCGAGTTGCTAGGGGGCCTCTCGGGATTCCTCTCCCGTCGATACCGGGGCCAACAACCTTGTGTGGAGTCAGGGCCGTAACCGAGGATTCCTCTCATGGGCTGACATGGATCTTTGGGTACGTCTGGAGACTCCCCAGTGGAGTCAGGCCTCGTCTCGAGTGGGGGCATGCACGTGCGCTTTCCTTCCAGGCTGTAGCAGCAATGTCACGCTTCCCGTCGCGTGAATCAAAGGATCTGTGGTTTTCCCTCGAGGCTTTCCCTCGAGGCTTTCCCACAGGGCTGTCCCACGTGCCACCGTGGTGTGAGTCGATCCTCGGCGTGAAAGATGAGCCAGTGCAGGGCAAAGAGGTTCCTCTGGAATGGACTGAGACATCTGGGGGACTCTTGGAATGGTGGTACGACCATGGAGTTCCTCTCGCCTTTCCTGTTGAGAGTGCCTCCTCTTGAGATGCGACGGGAACGCCGGGAATTCTTTCCCGTTGAAAGCAGGGATAGGATCCCTCATCTCGAGCTACGAGGGGGAAACGGGGCTCCTCTGGATGTGGGCGGGACCATCGTGCTTCCTCTCGAGTGGAGACGGGTATGGCGGTGAACTTCTTGAGTTGCAGCAAGGGTGTGAAAGACCCTTTCGAAGTTCCAGAGGTTAGGTGTCATTAGTCTCCAGACGACTCATCGGAAATAGGCCTCATCTCGCCTGCAAGGGAGAACTTCCTGGATTTTCTCGAGTTGCGGCAGGTGTTCTCGAGTTACGACGGGGACCTCAGGGACCCGCCCTGGTCGCCTCAGGAGAGGCCAGTCCCCATGCGAGGTGCTAGGGGGCCTCTCGGGATTCCTCTCCCGTCGATACCGGGGCCAAAAACCTTGTGTGGAGTCAGGGTCGGAACCGAGGATTCCTCTCAGGGGCTTATATGGATCTTTGGGTACTTCTGGAGTCTCGCCAGGGGAGACAGGCCTCGTCTCGAGTGGGGGCATGCACGTGCGCTTTCCTTCCAGGCTGTAGCAGCAATGTCACGCTTCCCGTCGCGTGCATCAAAGGATCTGTGGTTTTCCCTCGAGGCTTTCCCTCGAGGCTTTCCCACAGGGCTGTCCCACGTGCCTCCGTGGTGTGAGTCGATCCTCGGCGTGAAAGATGAGCCAGTGCAGGGCAAAGAGGTTCCTCTGGAATGGACTGAGACATCTGGGGGACTCTTGGAATGGTGGTACGACCATGGAGTTCCTCTCGCCTTTCCTGTTGAGAGTGCCTCCTCTTGAGATGCGACGGGAACGCCGGGAATTCCTTCCCGTTGAAAGCAGGAAAGGATCCCTCATCTCGAGCTCCGAGAGGGAAACGGGGCTCCTCTGGATGTGGGCGGGACCATCGTGCTTCCTCTCGAGTGGAGACGGGTATGGCGGTGAACTTCTTGAGTTGCAGCAAGGGTGTGAAAGACCCTTTCGAAGTTCCAGAGGTTAGGTGTCATTAGTCTCCAGACGCCTCATCAGAAATAGGCCTCATCTCGCCTGGAAGGGAGAACTTCCTGGATTTTCTCGAGTTGCGGCAGGTGTTCTCGAGTTACGACGGGGACCTCAGGGACCCGCCCTGGTGGCCTCAGGAGAGGCCAGTCCCTATGCGAGTTGCTAGGGGGCCTCTCGGGATTCCTCTCCCGTCGATACCGGGGCCAACAACCTTGTGTGGAGTCAGGGCCGGAACCGAGGATTCCTCTCATGGGCTGACATGGATCTTTGGGTACGTCTGGATACTCCCCAGTGGAGTCAGGCCTCGTCTCGAGTGGGGGCATGCACGTGCGCTTTCCTTCCAGGCTGTAGCAGCAATGTCACGCTTCCCGTCGCGTGGATCAAAGGATCTGTGGTTTTCCCTCGAGGCTTTCCCTCGAGGCTTTCCCACAGGGCTGTCCCACGTGCCACCGTGGTGTGAGTCGATCCTCGGCGTGAAAGATGAGCCAGTGCAGGGCAAAGAGGTTCCTCTGGAATGGACTGAGACATCTGGGGGACTCTTGGAATGGTGGTACGACCATGGAGTTCCTCTCGCCTTTCCTGTTGAGAGTGCCTCCTCTTGAGATGCGACGGGAACGCCGGGAATTCTTTCCCGTTGAAAGCAGGGAAAGGATCCCTCATCTCGAGCTACGAGGGGGAAACGGGGCTCCTCTGGATGTGGGCGGGACCATCGTGCTTCCTCTCGAGTGGACACCGGTATGGCGGTGAACTTCTTGAGTTGCAGCAAGGGTGTGAAAGACCCTTTCGAAGTTCCAGAGGTTAGGTGTCATTAGTCTCCAGACGACTCATCGGAAATAGGCCTCATCTCGCCTGCAAGGGAGAACTTCCTGGATTTTCTCGAGTTGCGGCAGGTGTTCTCGAGTTACGACGGGGACCTCAGGGACCCGCCCTGGTGGCCTCAGGAGAGGCCAGTCCCCATGCGAGGTGCTAGGGGGCCTCTCGGGATTCCTCTCCCGTCGATACCGGGGCCAAAAACCTTGTGTGGAGTCAGGGTCGGAACCGAGGATTCCTCTCAGGGGCTTATATGGATCTTTGGGTACTTCTGGAGTCTCGCCAGGGGAGACAGGCCTCGTCTCGAGTGGGGGCATGCACGTGCGCTTTCCTTCCAGGCTGTAGCAGCAATGTCACGCTTCCCGTCGCGTGCATCAAAGGATCTGTGGTTTTCCCTCGAGGCTTTCCCTCGAGGCTTTCCCACAGGGCTGTCCCACGTGCCTCCGTGGTGTGAGTCGATCCTCGGCGTGAAAGATGAGCCAGTGCAGGGCAAAGAGGTTCCTCTGGAATGGACTGAGACATCTGGGGGACTCTTGGAATGGTGGTACGACCATGGAGTTCCTCTCGCCTTTCCTGTTGAGAGTGCCTCCTCTTGAGATGCGACGGGAACGCCGGGAATTCCTTCCCGTTGAAAGCAGGAAAGGATCCCTCATCTCGAGCTCCGAGAGGGAAACGGGGCTCCTCTGGATGTGGGCGGGACCATCGTGCTTCCTCTCGAGTGGAGACGGGTATGGCGGTGAACTTCTTGAGTTGCAGCAAGGGTGTGAAAGACCCTTTCGAAGTTCCAGAGGTTAGGTGTCATTAGTCTCCAGACGCCTCATCGGAAATAGGCCTCATCTCGCCTGGAAGGGAGAACTTCCTGGATTTTCTCGAGTTGCGGCAGGTGTTCTCGAGTTAAGACGGGGACCTCAGGGACCCGCCCTGGTGGCCTCAGGAGAGGCCAGTCCCCATGTGAGGTGCTAGGGGGCGTCTCGGGATTCCTCTCCCTTCGATACCGGGGCCAAAAAGCTTGTGGGGAGTCAGGGCCGGAACCGAGGATTCCTCTCAGGGGCTGACATGGATCTTTGGGTACTTCTGGAGTCTCCCCAGCGGAGTTAGGCCTCGACTCGAGTGGGGGCATGCACGTGCGCTTTCCTTCCAGGCTGTAGCAGCAATGTCACGCTTCCCGTGGCGTGTATCAAAGGATCTGTGGTTTTCCCTCGAGACTTTCCCACAGGGCTGTCCCACGTGCCACCGTGGTGTGAGTCGATCCTCGGCGTGAAAGATGAGCCAGTGCAGGGCAAAGAGGTTCCTCTGGAATGGACTGAGACATCTGGGGGACTCTTGGAATGGTGGTACGACCATGGAGTTCCTCTCGCCTTTCCTGTTGAGAGTGCCTCCTCTTGAGATGCGACGGGAACGCCGGGAATTCTTTCCCGTTGAAAGCAGGGAAAGGATCCCTCATCTCGAGCTACGAGGGGGAAACGGGGCTCCTCTGGATGTGGGCGGGACCATCGTGCTTCCTCTCGAGTGGACACGGGTATGGCGGTGAACTTCTTGAGTTGCAGCAAGGGTGTGAAAGACCCTTTCGAAGTTCCAGAGGTTAGGTGTCATTAGTCTCCAGACGCCTCATCGGAAATAGGCCTCATCTCGCCTGGAAGGGAGAACTTCCTGGATTTTCTCGAGTTGCGGCAGGTGTTCTCGAGTTACGACGGGGACCTCAGGGACCCGCCCTGGTCGCCTCAGGAGAGGCCAGTCCCCATGCGAGGTGCTAGGGGGCCTCTCGGGATTCCTCTCCCGTCGATACCGGGGCCAAAAACCTTGTGTGGAGTCAGGGTCGGAACCGAGGATTCCTCTCAGGGGCTTATATGGATCTTTGGGTACTTCTGGAGTCTCGCCAGGGGAGACAGGCCTCGTCTCGAGTGGGGGCATGCACGTGCGCTTTCCTTCCAGGCTGTAGCAGCAATGTCACGCTTCCCGTCGCGTGCATCAAAGGATCTGTGGTTTTCCCTCGAGGCTTTCCCTCGAGGCTTTCCCACAGGGCTGTCCCACGTGCCTCCGTGGTGTGAGTCGATCCTCGGCGTGAAAGATGAGCCAGTGCAGGGCAAAGAGGTTCCTCTGGAATGGACTGAGACATCTGGGGGACTCTTGGAATGGTGGTACGACCATGGAGTTCCTCTCGCCTTTCCTGTTGAGAGTGCCTCCTCTTGAGATGCGACGGGAACGCCGGGAATTCTTTCCCGTTGAAAGCAGGCAAAGGATCCCTCATCTCGAGCTACGAGGGGGAAACGGGGCTCCTCTGGATGTGGGCGGGATCATCGTGCTTCCTCTCGAGTGGAGACGGGTATGGCGGTGAACTTCTTGAGTTGCAGCAAGGGCGTGAAAGACTCTTTCGAAGTTCCAGAGGTTAGGTGTCATTAGTCTCCAGACGCCTCATCGGAAATAGGCCTCATCTCGCCTGGAAGGGAGAACTTCCTGGATTTTCTCGAGTTGGGGCAGGTGTTCTCGAGTTACGCCGGGGACCTCAGGGACCCGCCCTGGTGGCCTCAGGAGAGGCCAGTCCCCATGCGAGTTGCTAGGGGGCCTCTCGGGATTCCTCTCCCGTCGATACCGGGGCCAAAAACCTTGTGTGGAGTCAGGGCCGGAACCGAGGATTCCTCTCAGGGGCTGACATGGATCTTTGGGTACTTCTGGAGTCTCCCCAGGGGAGTCAGGCCTCGTCTCGAGTGGGGGCATGCACGTGCGCTTTCCTTCCAGGCTGTAGCAGCAATGTCACGCTTCCCTTCGCGTGGATCAAAGGATCTGTGGTTTTCCCTCGAGGCTTTCCCTCGAGGCTTTTCCTCAGGGCTGTGCCACGTGCCACCGTGGTGTGAGTCGATCCTCGGCATGAAAGATGAGCCAGTGCAGGGCAAAGAGTTTCCTCTGGAATGGACTGAGACATCTGGGGGACTTTGGAATGGTGGTACGACCATGGAGTTCCTCTCGCCTTTCCTGTTGAGAGTGCCTCCTCTTGAGATGCGATGGGAATGACGGGAATACTTTCCCGTTGAAAGCAGGGAAAGGATCCCTCATCTCGAGCTACGAGGGGGAAACGGGGCTCCTCTGGATGTGGGCGGGACCATCGTGCTTCCTCTCGAGTGGAGACGGGTATGGCGGTGAACTTCTTGAGTTGCAGCAAGGGTGTGAAAGACCCTTTCGAAGTTCCAGAGGTTAGGTGTCATTAGTCTCCAGACGCCTCATCGGAAATAGGCCTCATCTCGCCTGGAAGGGAGAACTTCCTGGATTTTCTCGAGTTGCGGCAGGTGTTCTCGAGTTACGACGGGGACCTCAGGGACCCGCCCTGGTGGCCTCAGGAAAGGCCAGTCCCCATGCGAGTTGCTAGGGGGCCTCTCGGGATTCCTCTCCCGTCGATACCGGGGCCAAAAACCTTGTGTGGAGTCAGGGCCGGAACCGAGGATTCCTCTCAGGGGCTGACATGGATCTTTGGGTACTTCTGGAGTCTCCCCAGGGGAGTCAGGCCTCGTCTCGAGTGGGGGCATGCACGTGCGCTTTCCTTCCAGGCTGTAGCAGCAATGTCACGCTTCCCGAAGCGTGGATCATAGGATCTGTGGTTTTCCCTCGAGGCTTTCCCTCGAGGCTTTCCCACAGGGCTGTCCCACGTGCCACCGTGGTGTGAGTCGATCCTCGGCGTGAAAGATGAGCCAGTGCAGGGCAAAGAGGTTCCTCTGGAATGGACTGAGACATCTGGGGGACTCTTGGAATGGTGGTACGACCATGGAGTTCCTCTCGCCTTTCCTGTTGAGAGTGCCTCCTCTTGAGATGCGACGGGAACGCCGGGAATTCTTTCCCGTTGAAAGCAGGGAAAGGATCCCTCATCTCGAGCTACGAGGGGGAAACGGGGCTCCTCTGGATGTGGGCGGGACCATCGTGCTTCCTCTCGAGTGGACACGGGTATGGCGGTGAACTTCTTGAGTTGCAGCAAGGGTGTGAAAGACCCTTTCGAAGTTCCAGAGGTTAGGTGTCATTAGTCTCCAGACGCCTCATCGGAAATAGGCCTCATCTCGCCTGGAAGGGAGAACTTCCTGGATTTTCTCGAGTTGCGGCAGGTGTTCTCGAGTTACGACGGGGACCTCAGGGACCCGCCCTGGTGGCCTCAGGAGAGGCCAGTCCCCATGCGATGTGCTAGGGGGCCTCTCGGGATTCCTCTCCCGTCGATACCGGGGCCAAAAACCTTGTGTGGAGTCAGGGCCGGAACCGAGGATTCCTCTCAGGGGCTGACATGGATCTTTGGGTACGTCTGGAGACTCCCCAGTGGAGTCAGGCCTCGTCTCGAGTGGGGGCATGCACGTGCGCTTTCCTTCCAGGCTGTAGCAGCAATGTCACGCTTCCCGTCGCGTGCATCAAAGGATCTGTGGTTTTCCCTCGAGGCTTTCCCTCGAGGCTTTCCCACAGGGCTGTCCCACGTGCCACCGTGGTGTGAGTCGATCCTCGGCGTGAAAGATGAGCCAGTGCAGGGCAAAGAGGTTCCTCTGGAATGGACTGAGACATCTGGGGGACTCTTGGAATGGTGGTACGACCATGGAGTTCCTCTCGCCTTTCCTGTTGAGAGTGCCTCCTCTTGAGATGCGACGGGAACGCCGGGAATTCTTTCCCGTTGAAAGCAGGCAAAGGATCCCTCATCTCGAGCTACGAGGGGGAAACGGGGCTCCTCTGGATGTGGGCGGGATCATCGTGCTTCCTCTCGAGTGGAGACGGGTATGGCGGTGAACTTCTTGAGTTGCAGCAAGGGTGTGAAAGACTCTTTCGAAGTTCCAGAGGTTAGGTGTCATTAGTCTCCAGACGCCTCATCGGAAATAGGCCTCATCTCGCCTGGAAGGGAGAACTTCCTGGATTTTCTCGAGTTGGGGCAGGTGTTCTCGAGTTACGCCGGGGACCTCAGGGACCCGCCCTGGTGGCCTCAGGAGAGGCCAGTCCCCATGCGAGTTGCTAGGGGGCCTCTCGGGATTCCTCTCCCGTCGATACCGGGGCCAAAAACCTTGTGTGGAGTCAGGGCCGGAACCGAGGATTCCTCTCAGGGGCTGACATGGATCTTTGGGTACTTCTGGAGTCTCCCCAGGGGAGTCAGGCCTCGTCTCGAGTGGGGGCATGCACGTGCGCTTTCCTTCCAGGCTGTAGCAGCAATGTCACGCTTCCCTTCGCGTGGATCAAAGGATCTGTGGTTTTCCCTCGAGGCTTTCCCTCGAGGCTTTTCCTCAGGGCTGTGCCACGTGCCACCGTGGTGTGAGTCGATCCTCGGCATGAAAGATGAGCCAGTGCAGGGCAAAGAGTTTCCTCTGGAATGGACTGAGACATCTGGGGGACTTTGGAATGGTGGTACGACCATGGAGTTCCTCTCGCCTTTCCTGTTGAGAGTGCCTCCTCTTGAGATGCGATGGGAATGACGGGAATACTTTCCCGTTGAAAGCAGGGAAAGGATCCCTCATCTCGAGCTACGAGGGGGAAACGGGGCTCCTCTGGATGTGGGCGGGACCATCGTGCTTCCTCTCGAGTGGAGACGGGTATGGCGGTGAACTTCTTGAGTTGCAGCAAGGGTGTGAAAGACCCTTTCGAAGTTCCAGAGGTTAGGTGTCATTAGTCTCCAGACGCCTCATCGGAAATAGGCCTCATCTCGCCTGGAAGGGAGAACTTCCTGGATTTTCTCGAGTTGCGGCAGGTGTTCTCGAGTTACGACGGGGACCTCAGGGACCCGCCCTGGTGGCCTCAGGAAAGGCCAGTCCCCATGCGAGTTGCTAGGGGGCCTCTCGGGATTCCTCTCCCGTCGATACCGGGGCCAAAAACCTTGTGTGGAGTCAGGGCCGGAACCGAGGATTCCTCTCAGGGGCTGACATGGATCTTTGGGTACTTCTGGAGTCTCCCCAGGGGAGTCAGGCCTCGTCTCGAGTGGGGGCATGCACGTGCGCTTTCCTTCCAGGCTGTAGCAGCAATGTCACGCTTCCCGAAGCGTGGATCATAGGATCTGTGGTTTTCCCTCGAGGCTTTCCCTCGAGGCTTTCCCACAGGGCTGTCCCACGTGCCACCGTGGTGTGAGTCGATCCTCGGCGTGAAAGATGAGCCAGTGCAGGGCAAAGAGGTTCCTCTGGAATGGACTGAGACATCTGGGGGACTCTTGGAATGGTGGTACGACCATGGAGTTCCTCTCGCCTTTCCTGTTGAGAGTGCCTCCTCTTGAGATGCGACGGGAACGCCGGGAATTCTTTCCCGTTGAAAGCAGGCAAAGGATCCCTCATCTCGAGCTACGAGGGGGAAACGGGGCTCCTCTGGATGTGGGCGGGACCATCCTGCTTCCTCTCGAGTGGAGACGGGTATGGAAGTGAACTTCTTGAGTTGCAGCAAGGGTGTGAAAGACTCTTTCGAAGTTCCAGAGGTTAGGTGTCATTAGTCTCCAGACGCCTCATCGGAAATAGGCCTCATCTCGCCTGGAAGGGAGAACTTCCTGGATTTTCTCGAGATGCGGCAGGTGTTCTCGAGTTACGACGGGGACCTCAGGGACCCGCCCTGGTGGCCTCAGGAGAGGCCAGTCCACATGCGAGTTGCTAGGGAGCCTCTCGGGATTCCTCTCCCGTCGATACCGGGGCCAAAAACCTTGTGTGGAGTCAGGGCCGGAAACGAGGATTCCTCTCAGGGGCTGACATGGATCTTTGGGTACTTCTGGAGTCTCCGCAGGGGAGTCAGGCCTCGTCTCGAGTGGGGGCATGCACGTGCGTTTTCTTTCCATGCTGTAGCAGCAATGTCACGCTTCCCGTCGCGTGGATCAAAGGATCTGTGGTTTTCCCTCGAGGCTTTCCCACAGGGCTGTCCCACGTGCCACCGTGGTGTGAGTCGATCCTCGGCGTGAAAGATGAGCCAGTGCAGGGCAAAGAGGTTCCTCTGGAATGGACTGAGACATCTGGGGGACTCTTGGAATGGTGGTACGACCATGGAGTTCCTCTCGCCTTTCCTGTTGAGAGTGCCTCCTCTTGAGATGCGACGGGAACGCCGGGAATTCTTTCCCGTTGAAAGCAGGCAAAGGATCCCTCATCTCGAGCTACGAGGGGGAAACGGGGCTCCTCTGGATGTGGGCGGGACCATCGTGCTTCCTCTCGAGTGGAGACGGGTATGGAAGTGAACTTCTTGAGTTGCAGCAAGGGTGTGAAAGACCCTTTCGAAGTTCCAGAGGTTAGGGGTCATTAGTCTCCAGACGCCTCATCGGAAATAGGCCTCATCTCGCCTGGAAGGGAGAACTTCCTGGATTTTCTCGAGATGCGGCAGGTGTTCTCGAGTTACGACGGGGACCTCAGGGACCCGCCCTGGTGGCCTCAGGAGAGGCCAGTCCACATGCGAGTTGCTAGGGGGCCTCGCGGGATTCCTCTCCCGTCGATACCGGGGCCAAAAACCTTGTGTGGAGTCAGGGCCAGAACCGAGGATTCCTCTCAGGGGCTGACATGGATCTTTGGGTACTTCTGGAGTCTCGCCAGGGGAGACAGGCCTCGTCTCGTGAGGGGGCATGCACGTGCACTTTCCTTCCAGGCTGTAGCAGCAATGTCACGCTTCCCGTCGCGTGGATCAAAGGATCTGTGGTTTTCCCTCGAGGCTTTCCCTCGAGGCTTTCCCACAGGGCTGTCCCACGTGCCACCGTGGTGTGAGTCGATCCTCGGCGTGAAAGATGAGCCAGTGCAGGGCAAATAGTTTCCTCTGGAATGGACTGAGACATCTGGGGGACTCTTGGAATGGTGGTACGACCATGGAGTTCCTCTCGCCTTTCCTGTTGAGAGTGCCTCCTCTTGAGATGCGACGGGAACGCCGGGAATTTTTTCCCGTTGAAAGCAGGAAAAGGATCCCTCATCTCGAGCTACGAGGGGGAAACGGGGCTCCTCTGGATGTGGGCGGGACCATCGTGCTTCCTCTCGAGTGGAGACGGGTATGGCGGTGAACTTCTTGAGTTGCAGCAAGGGTGTGAAAGACCCTTTCGAAGTTCCAGAGGTTAGGTGTCATTAGTCTCCAGACGCCTCATCAGAAATAGGCCTCATCTCGCCTGGAAGGGAGAACTTCCTGGATTTTCTCGAGTTGCGGCAGGTGTTCTCGAGTTACGACGGGGACCTCTGGGACCCGCCCTGGTGGCCTCAGGAGAGGCCAGTCCCTATGCGAGTTGCTAGGGGGCCTCTCGGGATTCCTCTCCCGTCGATACCGGGGCCAAAAACCTTGTGTGGAGTCAGGGCCGGAACCGAGGATTCCTCTCAGGGGCTGACATGGATCTTTGGGTACTTCTGGAGTCTCCCCAGGGGAGTCAGGCCTCGTCTCCAGTGGGGGCATGCACGTGCGCTTTCCTTCCAGGCTGTAGCAGCAATGTCACGCTTCCCGTCGCGTGGATCATAGGATCTGTGGTTTTCCCTCGAGGCTTTCCCTCGAGGCTTTCCCACAGGGCTGTCCCACGTGCCACCGTGGTGTGAGTCGATCCTCGGCGTGAAAGATGAGCCAGTGCAGGGCAAAGAGCTTCCTCTGGAATGGACTGAGACATCTGGGGGACTCTTGGAATGGTGGTACGACCATGGAGTTCCTCTCGCCTTTCCTGTTGAGAGTGCCTCCTCTTGAGATGCGACGGGAACGCCGGGAATTCTTTCCCTTTGAAAGCAGGCAAAGGATCCCTCATCTCGAGCTACGAGGGGGAAACGGGGCTCCTCTGGATGTGGGCGGGACCATCCTGCTTCCTCTCGAGTGGAGACGGGTATGGAAGTGAACTTCTTGAGTTGCAGCAAGGGTGTGAAAGACCCTTTCGAAGTTCCAGAGTTTAGGTGTCATTAGTCTCCAGACGCCTCATCGGAAATAGGCCTCATCTCGCCTGGAAGGGAGAACTTCCTGGATTTTCTCGAGATGCGGCAGGTGTTCTCGAGTTACGACGGGGACCTCAGGGACCCGCCCTGGTGGCCTCAGGAGAGGCCAGTCCACATGCGAGTTGCTAGGGGGCCTCGCGGGATTCCTCTCCCGTCGATACCGGGGCCAAAAACCTTGTGTGGAGTCAGGGCCGGAAACGAGGATTCCTCTCAGGGGCTGACATGGATCTTTGGGTACTTCTGGAGTCTCCGCAGGGGAGTCAGGCCTCGTCTCGAGTGGGGGCATGCACGTGCGTTTTCTTTCCAGTCTGTAGCAGCAATGTCACGCTTCCCGTCGCGTGGATCAAAGGATCTGTGGTTTTCCCTCGAGGCTTTCCCACAGGGCTGTCCCACGTTCCACCGTGGTGTGAGTCGATCCTCGGCGTGAAAGATGAGCCAGTGCAGGGCACAGAGGTTCCTCTGGAATGGACTGAGACATCTGGGGGACTCTTGGAATGGTGGTACGACCATGGAGTTCCTCTCGCCTTTCCTGTTGAGAGTGCCTCCTCTTGAGATGCGACGGGAACGCCGGGAATTCTTTCCCGTTGAAAGCAGGGAAAGGATCCCTCATCTCGAGCTACGAGGGGGAAACGGGGCTCCTCTGGATGTGGGCGGGACCATCGTGCTTCCTCTCTAGTGGAGACGGGTATTGCCGGGGTCCAGCCCCGGTGGATCCAGGGAATTCGAAGGGTGGACGGCGTTGGCGTGGAAAGACTTGTTTTTTTATTAATATAAGATTAGATTAAGAAACTGTAGTGCAGTAGGAAGATTAAGTGGAGAAAGAGGGCTGAATAGCTTGGTTTACGCGGAAGACCAATAAAATTCCAGACAAGGAATTTGCACCATCTACGTTGGGCCACCGGTGCCCGCTTGAATATCTAAGGGTGCCTCGCCTTAAGCTCCCTTTCTCGCGGATCTTAATAACCAGGGCAAATAAGTAGACCTGGCGAGCCTCCGCGCCCCAGATGGAAATTCAGCCTGAAATTAAAGTAAAGAGCAGAGGGAAGAAAAGGGAGAGAAAAAGAGAGAGAGAGAGAGACACGGGGGAGCCATATTCCCAAGACACCAGGCCGAGACTAGTCCGAGAAACTGGTCTGAGAATCTGGTCCCGTCCTTTATTGTTCAGAAGGCCTTTTATACTTTTGATAAAACATGGAGATCAATGGGTAACACAAAGTTATGCAGCGTTAGCAGTCCAGACTCTTATCAAAACCAGGCTTTTCTCTCTGCATACCTAATTGTATACACAAGTCTTAGGTAATTTACATCATCTTCCAACCAAAAGGGCCAATTAACATTTTACAGCCTTTTTTCTGATAAGGGTTTGTCAACCACAAGACTTATTTGTGTTGATCTTCCCAAGGTCTGGTGCCACTCTCGGAAAGCACTAAAGAAAGTTACATTCTTAGACAGCAAGGATACAGCAACTTATAACAAGTAGAGGGAGTGCAGTGATTTATAGCAAAAGAGAAGCAATTAACTCAAAAGTCTAGTGTTGCTAACATCAAAACTACTATGTATCTTTTTCTACATCCTGCTTACATTAACATCCTTCCAGGTGCCTAAAAGATAAAGAATAAGGAGGTCTGGCAGCAATCCTTGAGTCAACAGTGAAAACCCTCTACCAATATAATTTTTAACTCTTTAGAAAAGGCTCTGTATCTTTAAGATGCTTTTAAGCTTTGTGCCTCCCGCGGTTGGGGGGCTGTAAGCAATTCACAAGCTGTAAGCTTTGTGCCTCTCGCGGTTGGGGGGCTGTAAGCAATTCACAAGCTGTAAGAGGTCTGGGGAACCTGTTAGGCAGACTAGAGAGCTATCAGAGGGGTTTAACTGAAACATCCCTTTCAAATGCAGAAGACTAAAACCCTGAATTGACTTTTTTCCAGAGAATATCAGAAAAGTGGAAAAGCAGAGCACAAAAGCCGGCAGATTTTTGCTGGGGTACATGCTTAGGAATATCCAGAGGGGTCCCTGAAGTCTGAGCACGCCTTGCGTATGTCAGCTTCCTTCCTCATGACCTTGTCACGGGCGGGATTCCTCACACTGGCTTCCGGCAACTCCCCCTTCTTTATTAGTTTTTTAAAAAAATTAGGTGCAGTTCAGTCGCGAGATTCCGAATGCTCTGCCGAAGAGTCCTGACAACACAAGGAAGCACGATTACAAGGAGCAGGATTATGGCACCCACAGCAGCATAGCTAGAGACAGTAGTCAGAAGAGTTTTTCCAGAAATGAAGTCAGAGAAGGTGTGGAAAAAGTCATTGGCTTCTCCTGCGGCGGTAAAATCTAATCGGGAGTGTTCCAAGGTCTGAATCTGATTATGAAGTTTCCCTAAATCTAAACTAATATCTGAGCTGTTCCAGACACCTAAAATATGATTTTTGACCCTCTCCCATTTAAAATCTGTCTCATTTACTTTCAGGGATGTAACACATATCCACCGGTAATCGGCATGACATGAAAGAGCCAATTTCATTTTCAGACTCTGTAATTCATTCCCAATATGCATTACTGCTTCTTCTAAGGCATCAATCCTTATTTCTAGCTTCCTATCTATAATTTCCTGGGTTGCCAGCGTTAGAGAAACATTTTTGGATACGGTGTCAACATATTGGGCAGTATACACTTGTTGAGACAATGATAATGCCGCCACAGTAACAGAAGTAATTGCGGTTATCAAAGCTGATATTCCCAAAACAAGTAAGCCCACAAACCGTCGTGTTCGCATTAAATCTTGTAGCTGTTGCAGTACAGCTAGGCCATGGTTATCATACCAATACGTGGCTACAGTTACAGGTACCATGAGATAGGGCGGACGTTTTAAAACCATGAAAGAGCAAACTTTATATTGAGGAGTTAAACAGGATGAAAGCATACATTGTTCACAAGACACTACATGGGGTCCACCTGTATAATTCAATTGTATGTTAAGTCTTTCAGAATCATTAGTGAAAAGAAAAACATAAGGAGAGGGTAGACAAGCTAAAATAGAGTAAATAGAGGTATTTTTTGGTCGGATTAAAATAATAGGGGCGGTAGCCGCAAGGGCTCTCCAAATTTCTGGCTGCCAAAAGGTTTTACCTCTAGTTATATAAGACAGCATAGGGGGAACAAATTGGTTATGATGCCGTCTGGTGGCAACTAACGGCCAAGAAATTGAATATTCTTTCCAATTATCCAATCTATTGATAAAGTCATCGTCAGACTCAGGGTCTTGACCTGGATTTGGGTTGCTCCAGTCCTGAATCGCACAATTTCTTCCTCCCGGCATATTGTAATCTACTCTCGAATTATAAATACAAGATTTCCAAATCGGATATCCTGAATGATCATCTATAGTTTTCCAAATAACATCTGAGGGAGCAACATCATCACAATTTGGATATTCTGATGGAGTTTTGAGAGACAAAGACTTATAGGGGCCAAGGACCCCAGGCATACGGGCTCGTAATATCCAAGCAGACCGATCCCCTATAGATGCAAATTTAGAGGTTGGGGAATCTGTCATAACTGCTTTTGTGGAGGCTTCAATGCATCCTGTCTTGGTAAAGAAGTCTCCTGTAAGGCCAGGAGGAAAATTAAAGCAGACAGGAAAATCATCTGCTAGTCCTTTAAAGGTATAATTGAAATTAATAGGGTATTGGTCTTTTGTATAGGAAGTATAAGATCCTCCCAAAAGGCGAGGCTGGTCTGTACTAACTCGTATGGGGTCACTGTTCCAAGTAACAACTTGGAAAGTTGGAGGATCCGGGAGAAACGCCCAATATTTGGTTGGAATGGGAGCAGCGCTTACCTGGCAAGAGAGCAAGGCAAGCATGGCAATAAACACCTTTTCAGGAGAGACTGACGATCCCTGTAGGGTAGCTATCCCCTGTGCCTGGCGACAGAGAGCTTTAATCTGTCCCCAGGTGGGCAAGGAGGCTTGTTGGGTTGACTGAGCTGGGCGTCCTAATGGATTCCTGCGAGGCAAAAAATCAGGGGGTGCAATATCCTGTATCTGAAGTCGTGACATCTGTCCAGTGGGTGGCTCCGATCCGCGCCTATCCGGGATCTCCAATGTCAGCTGTCCTGGGGTCAGCGGCGTTTCCCGTGCTGGCGGAGGGAGCGGGGGAAGAGGGAGTTTCTTCCTTTTTAGAGATCGCGGTGGCGGGGGATTCTGGTATCCGGGGAGCTGAGACATGGCGAATTAGTCTGTCTGGAACCCAAATCGGAGCGTCCGCGTCCTGTGGAAAAACACAAGCATACCCTCGCCCATTGGTTAATAAGGGGTCAGGACCTTTCCATTGTCCGGAAAGAAGGTCCCTCCATTTTACTAATGGTTTTGCATTCAATTGCTCTGGGCACCAATGGCGAAGCATTGCAGTGTTTCCGGATGAATCAGCATTTAAGTTATTTATTACGAAAAGAGCATGTTGCAAAATCTGATGGGGGGAACTATATTTAAATTCCCCTTCTTTTAGTTTTTGAATATGGATTTTCAGTGTTTGATGTGCTCTTTCCACAATGGCTTGTCCTTGTGGGTTATAAGGGATGCCGGTGTTATGTTTAATTTGAAATCTTGTACAGAATTGCTGAAAAGATTTAGAAGTGTAAGCAGGAGCATTATCAGTTTTTAAAGCTTTTGGCAAGCCCAGATAGGAAAAGCATGTAAAAAGATGTTGTATTACATCTTTAACTGCTTCCCCTGTACGAGCAGTGGCAATAATAACATGAGAGAAGGTATCTACAGTTACATGAACAAAAGACAGTTTTCCAAATGAAGAGACATGGGTTACATCCATTTGCCAGAGTGCATTAGGTTTGAGACCGCGAGGGTTAACTCCCAGAGGCAAAGCATTCACGGTAGTAGGACAATGTGAACAAGAACGAACAATCTCTCGGGCAGATTCTCGAGGAATTTGAAACTGGTATCGTAAGGCAGTGGCATTTTGGTGATGAAGTGAGTGAGAAGCTCGAGCTTCTTCAAAAACAGAAGCCACTGAAATCCTGGTTAACGAATCTGCCAATTCATTGAGAGCATTTAAAGGGCCAGGCAGGCCGGAATGAGCCCGAATGTGGCCGATAAAGAACGCCCGATTTCTTTTCCATATTTGCTGCTGCAGTTTAGTTAACAAATGGAAGATAGCAGTTTTGTTTTCAGGCAAAACTGCAGTCTCAATGTGTGGAAACAGCCTGACCACATACTGAGAGTCAGAATAAAGGTTAAATTCTTTCTCCGCAAACATAACAAAGGCCTCAATAACAGCTGTGATTTCAGCCCTTTGAGCTGAAGTTTCTTGTGTTTCCAAAAGTTTTTGATGATCTCTTGTGACTATAGAGGCTCTACCGTTAGCCGATCCATCAGTAAAGACTACCTGAGCATCTGAAATAGGGAACTGTTTACACCGGACAGGAAAAATAACTGGATGGTTAGACATAAAATTTAGTAAAACATGCGAGGGTAAATGATGCAAAATTTGACCACAGTAATTCCCTATGGCAATCTGCCAGTCTTCATCAAACATTAAAAGAGCATCAAGCTGCTCCTTATTATATGGAATTACAATCTCTGATGGCTCTTTACCAAACAATTCAATGCTCCGCTTCCTTCCTTTTAGCATTAATGTGGCAATTAAACCAGGATAAGAAGCCACGACTTTTTTAGCTTGGGTAGGAAGATGGATCCATTCTAAAGGGCCGCGTTGCCACAGAACTCCCGTAGGCGCCGTTGGAGTAGCTAGGCAAAGGAACTGCCACGTCATCGTCAAATCAATTCTTTTTACATAGCTATTTGATAAGGCTGCTTCTACTTTGCCTAGGGCTTCTTGAGCCTCAGCTGTTAATTGTCTTTTTGAGGTTGGATCAGGATCCCCGCGTAAAGTGTTAAAAAGAGGTTTTAATTCGGCAGTGGTTAATTTTAAATATGGTCTAATCCAATTAATATCACCTAAGAGTTTTTGATAATCATTTAAAGTAATAAGATGGTCTTTTCTCAATTGCAGCGGGGTATGAGTCACCGTTTCCGAATTTATGACTCTTCCTAAGTAAGTTATGGGCGGATTGATTTGAATTTTTTCTGGGGCAATTTTTAGGCCTCTGTCTGTCAATGCCTGGGTCAGGTCCTGGAGCACAGTCTGCAGGTGAACTCTATCAGGATGAGCTATTAAAATATCATCCATATAGTGAATCATATACACGTGTTCATATTTAGCCCTAGTATCTTCTAGAGCGGCATTAACAAATTTTTGGCATAAAGTAGGGCTATTTTTCATTCCCTGAGGCAGAACCTTCCACTGAAACCGTAAATAAGGCTGTTTAAGATTTTCTGATGGCAGACTAAAGGCAAATCGCTTTTTATCCTCAGGATTTAAGGGAATAGTGAAAAAACAATCTTGTAAATCAATAACAATTATATTATATCCCTCTGGAACGGCTACTGGGGAAGGGAGCCCAGGCTGTAAGGCCCCCATGTCCTCCATGGTGGCATTAATAGCTCTCAAATCCTGTAAAAGTCGCCATTTACCAGATTTTTTCTTAATGACAAAAATAGGAGTGTTCCAGGGGCTATTGGAGGGCTCAATATGTCCCAATTCTAATTGTTCAAAGATTAATGCTTTAGCTGCCAATAATTTTTCCTTATGCAGAGGCCACTGTTCTACCCACACCGGATCTTGAGATTTCCATGTGATGGGGTCGGCAGCAAAAACAATGGCCTCAATTATAAATTTGGATATCCCAATCCAGCACGTAGCTTGCGAGGAGTTGGGCAAATTGGCTCAATTATTCCTGTCTGTTGTTTACCCAATCCTTTTGATGGATCATAGCCCATCTGCAACATCTGAGAGGTCACTTTATCATCAGGGCTAAAAAGTAACACTCCCATTTGAGATAGCACGTCCCTCCCCCACAGGGTAAGGGGGAGCGAAGGAACGACATAAGGTTGGAAAGTTCCACGGGTATCCTCAAATTGCCAATCTAAAATTTTTGCACTTTTGGCTATTGTGGGGGCTCTTCCTATCCCCACCAAGTTATTTTCAGTAGTATGTGTGGGCCAGGAGCTGGGCCAGTCTTTTCCTGAAATGCAAGAAACATCTGCTCCTGTGTCTAATAACCCCACAATAGACTTGCCATTAATCAGGATAGTCTTCATAGGACGTTTCTGAGTAATTTCTGTTATCCAAAAAACCATATCACTAGACCCAAATCCTTTATCCTGCCTTTCATTTTGAGTAGCTGTGCGCCCAATTGCAGTGTGGTAAGGCAAAAGCAAAAGTTGGGCTATTCTTTGTCCCTGATGTATTTGGAAAGTTTTAGTTGGGGGTGAAATCATTATCTGGATTTCTCCTGTATAATCTGAGTCAATTACTCCAGGGATGATTGTGAGACCTTGCATAGCTAAGGAACTTCTGCCTAGTATAATTCCTACTAAACCTGTTGGTAATGGGCCTTTAACTCCTGTAGGTATTTTTACAGTGGGGCTATCTGGTGTTAATATTGCTGAGGTGGTGGAACTGAGGTCCAGTCCTGCGCTGCCTGGGGTTGCTCTGATGAGTTCTGCGATGGGACGAAGGGAATGAATGGGTTCAGTGAGGCTGCCCCAATTGTTGTCGGGGCCTGAGGCTGGCCCCTCAATCCGTTTCCCGACTGCTGGTCGGGGCCCAAAAAGGCTCCATTTCTATGGAATTGTGACCTACATTCTTTTGCCCAGTGATATCCTTTTTGACAACGAGGGCAGAGAGATCTAGGGAGATTAGTAGGCACAGCCGGGGAGGGAGAATTCGGCAGAGAAGAACCGGCTGCTTTTTGGGGACAAGCTCGCATAAGGTGCCCTTCCCGTCCGCAAGAGAAGCAGGCCTTGGATAAACCAATATTCTGGCCTGGACTACTGGAATGACTCTTTGACGGGTTATTTCTATTTGTAAAAAAGGACTGTACTGCCTGCTGGTAAGAATTTCCCTTTATGGCTGCAGCTATGGCAACGCCCTGCATCATCGCTGGTCCTACATCTGCACATTGCCTGATATAATCTATTATTTCCCCAGTTTTTTTAATAGGACGTAAAATGGCCTGGCAGGTAGAATTAGCATTTTCAAATGCCAGTTGTTTTATCAATATACTAGCTGCCTCAGTGTTGGAAATTACTCTGTTGACTGCCTCTGCAAGTCTTGATATAAAGTCTTCATATGGCTCTTCTGGTTTTTGTTTAACATTTGAGAAGGAAGAGGTAGATTCTTTCCCTTCAGGCAACAAACGCCAAGCCCCAAGGGCGCAGGCGGTTACTTGATCTAAAGTGGTTTTATCTAATCCCATTTGATCTCTAAGTGTTCCAAAATCATTAGTCCCTGCCAACATATTTTTTATAATATATCTTGGGCCATATTTTTGGTTAGCATCAGCCTGTTTTTGGGCTAGATCTTCATATTCAGTTCTCCAAAGTACATATTGACCTCCAGACAGACAAGCTTTAGCGACTGTCTTCCAGTCATGGGGTGTCATCCATCTGCCCGCTAAAGCTTCCACCAATGATACAGTGTACGGGGCTTTAGGCCCATACAAAGCACAAGCCTGTTTGAGTTCTTTAATCATTTTCATTGGAATGGGTTCCCAGTGGGGGGCTGTTCTCCCACCACTTCCACCAAATATTATGGGGAAACAAGCCTCAAGGTGGGGATCAAGTTCATCATCTGGGCTAGAGAAAACTCTTCTTCGGGGAGCTTCTAGTGGAGGCCCCTCACCCTTATAGGGAGGGGGGGGGCAAGGGGTGTCCTATGTCACTTTCTTCGTACTTTGGGAATTTTTTATCCGTTCTGTGTTTAGGTCTTACGGATGTTTTATCTGGGGAATCTGGCCTTAAACTCTCAGGTGCATATAATCTGATGGGGGACATTTGTCTTGAGCCTCTGGAAGCAGAAGGCTTAATTAAGGAAATTTCTCTTGAATTTGTGGAAGCAGGTGGTCTGGTTGGGGAAGTTTTTATTAAGCTCTTTGGAGCAGATAATCTAATTGGAGAAGTTTCTCTTAAACTCCTTGGAGCATCTTTATTTAATAAAGACCAGTCCTCATCAGAATGATCTTGACTTACTTCCTCTTCCAAATCTTCCTCATCTGAAAGCTGCTCTTTTTTGTCATCTCTATCTATTACCTTTTCTTGGGCAGTCATTGCAGCTATCATTTGACTCAACTGCCGATAGTTAGGTGTAGCCTCCTTTTCATCACTCTCCTCTTCGATAGATACCTTTTTCTCTGCACTTTCCTCTTTAAGATGTACCTTTTCAGATTCAGGGGCAGGGTCTAGAGCGTCCCTAATTATATTCCATAAGGAAAAGGCGTCAGTAGGCACCTTTTGTGAGCCATGTTCAGCATGGTAAGTTTTTAGTTGTTTTCCTACTCTCTCCCAGGTGTCTAAGTTAACAGTGCCTTCTTCTGGAAACCAGGGACACTGTTCTTGTACAAAGGAAAAAAATGAATGAATATTGGATTTTTTAACTTTAATTCCTCGTTTAGTTAGTAACTGCAAGATTACTCCTGTAAAAAGCTGTCTTTCTTTTGATTCACTGTTACCCATGTCAGAAAATTAAGTCTTATAGAAAAGTCTACCTCAACAAAAAGGTTTTACCTTTGGCGAGGGGGGTTTTGTTTTCAACCCTAAGATAGCAGGTTTCTTTTCAACCTCTAGAGCACCAGGTTTCTCTTAAACCCTTGAACACTTCCCACTCCTCCTCACCCTGTCTATCCTACAGGGGGGTCCGCGGCACCCTGAGTGGGGTCCTAGCCGTCCCGAACACTCAACACTGGGGGAGTACCCGAAAGTACTCCGGGGGGAGTGATTAAGTCACTCCGGGGGGGAGCAACAGAGAGTGCTCCGGGGGGAGCAACAGAGAGTGCTCCGGGGGGAGCTACAGAGAGTGCTCCGGGGGGAGCTTTTGCTCCGAGGAACCTACCTTCGAATAGCCTGTTCCGGGCGCCACTTGCCGGGGTCCAGCCCCGGTGGATCCAGGGAATTCGAAGGGTGGACGGCGTTGGCGTGGAAAGACTTGTTTATTTATTAATATAAGATTAGATTAAGAAACTGTAGTGCAGTAGGAAGATTAAGTGGAGAAAGAGGGCTGAATAGCTTGGTTTACGCGGAAGACCAATAAAATTCCAGACAAGGAATTTGCACCATCTACGTTGGGCCACCGGTGCCCGCTTGAATATCTAAGGGTGCCTCGCCTTAAGCTCCCTTTCTCGCGGATCTTAATAACCAGGGCAAATAAGTAGACCTGGCGAGCCTCCGCGCCCCAGATGGAAATTCAGCCTGAAATTAAAGTAAAGAGCAGAGGGAAGAAAAGGGAGAGAAAAAGAGAGAGAGAGAGAGACAGGGGGGGAGCCAGATTCCCAAGAAACCAGGCCGAGACTAGTCCGAGAAACTGGTCTGAGAATCTGGTCCCGTCCTTTATTGTTCAGAAGGCCTTTTATACTTTTGATAAAACATGGAGATCAATGGGTAACACAAAGTTATGCAGCGTTAGCAGTCCAGACTCTTATCAAAACCAGGCTTTTCTCTCTGCATACCTAATTGTATACACAAGTCTTAGGTAATTTACATCATCTTCCAACCAAAAGGGCCAATTAACATTTTACAGCCTTTTTTCTGATAAGGGTTTGTCAACCACAAGACTTATTTGTGTTGATCTTCCCAAGGTCTGGTGCCACTCTCGGAAAGCACTAAAGAAAGTTACATTCTTAGACAGCAAGGATACAGCAACTTATAACAAGTAGAGGGAGTGCAGTGATTTATAGCAAAAGAGAAGCAATTAACTCAAAAGTCTAGTGTTGCTAACATCAAAACTACTATGTATCTTTTTCTACATCCTGCTTACATTAACATCCTTCCAGGTGCCTAAAAGATAAAGAATAAGGAGGTCTGGCAGCAATCCTTGAGTCAACAGTGAAAACCCTCTACCAATATAATTTTTAACTCTTTAGAAAAGGCTCTGTATCTTTAAGATGCTTTTAAGCTTTGTGCCTCCCGCGGTTGGGGGGCTGTAAGCAATTCACAAGCTGTAAGCTTTGTGCCTCTCGCGGTTGGGGGGCTGTAAGCAATTCACAAGCTGTAAGAGGTCTGGGGAACCTGTTAGGCAGACTAGAGAGCTATCAGAGGGGTTTAACTGAAACATCCCTTTCAAATGCAGAAGACTAAAACCCTGAATTGACTTTTTCCCAGAGAATATCAGAAAAGTGGAAAAGCAGAGCACAAAAGCCAGCAGATTTTTGCTGGGGTACATGCTTAGGAATATCCAGAGGGGTCCCTGAAGTCTGAGCACGCCTTGCGTATGTCAGCTTCCTTCCTCATGACCTTGTCACGGGCGGGATTCCTCACACTGGCTTCCGGCAGGGTATGGTGGTGAACTTCTTGAGTTGCAGCAAGGCTGTGAAAGACCCTTTCGAAGTTCCAGAGGTAAGGTGTCATTAGTCTCCAGACGCCTCATCGGAAATAGGCCTCATCTCGCCTGGAAGGGAGAACTTCCTGGATTTTCTCGAGTTGCGGCAGGTGTTCTCGAGTTACGACGGGGACCTCAGGGACCCGCCCTGGTGGCCTCAGGAGAGGCCAGTCCCTATGCGAGTTGCTAGGGGGCCTCTCGGGATTCCTCTCCCGTCGATACCGGGGCCAAAAACCTTGTGTGGAGTCAGGGCCGGAACCGAGGATTCCTCTCAGGGGCTGACATGGATCTTTGGGTACTTCTGGAGTCTCCCCAGGGGAGTCAGGCCTCGTATCGAGTGGGGGCATGCACGTGCACTTTCCTTCCAGGCTGTAGCAGCAATGTCACGCTACCTGTCGCGTGGATCAAATGATGTGTGGTTTTCCCTCGAGGCTTTCCCACAGGGCTGTCCCACGTGCCACCGTGGTGTGAGTCGATCCTCGGCGTGAAAGATGAGCCAGTGCAGGGCAAAGAGGTTCCTCTGGAATGGACTGAGACATCTGGGGGACTCTTGGAATGGTGGTACGACCATGGAGTTCCTCTCGCCTTTCCTGTTGAGAGTGCCTCCTCTTGAGATGCGACGGGAACGCCGGGAATATTTTCCCGTTGAAAGCAGGGAAAGGATCCCTCATCTCGAGCTACGAGGGGGAAACGGGGCTCCTCTGGATGTGGGCAGGACCATCGTGCTTTCTCTCGAGTGGAGACGGGTATGGCGGTGAACTTCTTGAGTTGCAGCAAGGGTGTGAAAGACCCTTTCGAAGTTCCAGAGGTTAGGTGTCATTAGTCTCCAGACGCCTCATCGGAAATAGGCCTCATCTCGCCTGGAAGGGAGAACTTCCTTGATTTTCTCGAGTTGCGGCAGGTGTTCTCGAGTTACGACGGGGACCTCAGGGACCCGCCCTGTTGGCCTCAGGAGAGGCCAGTCCCTATGCGTGTTGCTAGGGGGCCCCTCGGGATTCCTCTCCCGTCGATACCGGGGCCAAAAACCTTGTGTGGAGACAGGGCTGGAACCGAGGATTCCTCTCAGGGACTGATATGGATCTTTGGGTACTTCTGGAGTCTCGCCAGGGGAGACAGGCCTCGTCTCGTGTGGGGGCATGCACGTGCACTTTCCTTCCAGGCTGTAGCAGCAATGTCACGCTTCACGTCGCGTGGATCAAAGGATCTGCGGTTTTCCCTCGAGGCTTTCCCTCGAGGCTTTCCCACAGGGCTGTCCCACGTGACACCGTGGTGTGAGTCGATTCTCGGCGTGAAAAATGAGCCAGTGCAGGGCAAAGAGGTTCCTCTGGAATGGACTGAGACATCTGGGGGACTCTTGGAATGGTGGTACGACCATGGAGTTCCTCTCGCCTTTCCTGTTGAGAGTGCCTCCTCTTGAGATGCGACGGGAACGCCGGGAATTCTTTCCCGTTGAAAGGAGGGAAAGGATCCCTCATCTCGAGCTACGAGGGGGAAACGGGGCTCCTCTGGATGTGGGCGGGACCATCGTGCTTCCTCTCGAGTGGAGACGGGTATGGCGGTGAACTTCTTGAGTTGCAGAAAGGGTGTGAAAGACCCTTTCGAAGTTCCAGAGGTTAGGTGTCATTAGTCTCCAGACGCCTCATCGGAAATAGGCCTCATCTCGCCTGGAAGGGAGAACTTCCTGGATTTTCTCGAGTTGCGGCAGGTGTTCTCGAGTTACGACGGGGACCTCAGGGACCCGCCCTGGTGGACTCAGGAGAGGCCAGTCCCCATGCGAGTTGCTAGGGGGCCTCTCGGGATTCCTCTCCCGTCGATACCGGGGCCAAAAAGCTTGTGTGGAGTCAGGGCCGGAACCGAGGATTCCTCTCAGGGGCTGACATGGATCTTTGGGTACTTCTGGAGTCTCCCCAGGGGAGTCAGGCCTCGTCTCGAGTGGGGGCATGCACGTGCGCTTTCCTTCCAGGCTGTAGCAGCAATGTCACGCTTCCCGTCGCGTCGATCAAAGGATCTGTGGTTTTCCCTCGAGGCTTTCCCTCGAGGCTTTCCCACAGGGCTGTCCCACGTTCCACCGTGGTGTGAGTCGATCCTCGGCGTGAAAGATGAGCCAGTGCAGGGCAAAGAGGTTCCTCTGGAATGGACTGAGACATCTGGGGGACTCTTGGAATGGTGGTACGACCATGGAGTTCCTCTCGCCTTTCCTGTTGAGAGTGCCTCCTCTTGAGATGCGACGGGAACGCCGGGAATTCTTTCCCGTTGAAAGCAGGGAAAGGATCCCTCATCTCGAGCTACGAGGGGGAAACGGGGCTCCTCTGGATGTGGGCGGGACCATCGTGCTTCCTCTCGAGTGGAGACGGGTATGGCGGTGAACTTCTTGAGTTGCAGCAAGGGTGTGAAAGACCCTTTCGAAGTTCCAGAGGTTAGGTGTCATTAGTCTCCAGAGGCCTCATCGGAAATAGGCCTCATCTCGCCTGGAAGGGAGAACTTCCTGGATTTTCTCGAGTTGCGGCAGGTGTTCTCGAGTTACGACGGGGACCTCAGGGACCCGCCCTGGTGGCCTCAGGAGAGGCCAGTCCCCATGCGAGTTGCTAGGGGGCCTCTCGGGATTCCTCTCCCATCGATACCGGGGCCAAAAAGCTTGTGTGGAGTCAGGGCCGGAACCGAGGATTCCTCTCAGGGGCTGACATGGATCTTAGGGTACTTCTGGAGTCTCCCCAGGGGAGTCAGGCCTCGTCTCGAGTGGGGGCATGCACGTGCGCTTTCCTTCCAGGCTGTAGCAGCAATGTCACGCTTCCCGTCGCGTGGATCAAAGGATCTGTGGTTTTCCCTCGAGGCTTTCCCTCGAGGCTTTCCCACAGGGCTGTCCCACGTGCCACCGTGTTGTGAGTCGTTCCTCGGCGTGAAAGATGAGCCAGTGCAGGGCAAAAAGGTTCCTCTGGAATGGACTGAGACATCTGGGGGACTCTTGGAATGGTGGTACGACCATGGAGTTCCTCTCGCCTTTCCTGTTGAGAGTGCCTCCTCTTGAGATGCGACGGGAACGCCGGGAATTCTTTCCCGTTGAAACCAGGGAAAGGATCCCTCATCTCGAGCTACGAGGGGGAAACGGGGCTCCTCTGGATGTGGGCGGGACCATCGTGCTTCCTCTCGAGTGGAGACGGGTATGGCGGTGAACTTCTTGAGTTGCAGCAAGGGTGTGAAAGACCCTTTCGAAGTTCCAGAGGTTTGGTGTCATTAGTCTCCAGAGGCCTCATCGGAAATAGGCCTCATCTCGCCTGGAAGGGAGAACTTCCTGGATTTTCTCGAGTTGCGGCTGGTGTTCTCGAATTACGACGGGGACCTCAGGGACCCGCCCTGGTGGCCTCCGGAGAGGCCAGTCCCCATGCGAGTTGCTAGGGCGCCTCTCGGGATTCCTCTCCCGTCGATACCGGGGCCAAAAAGCTTGTGTGGAGTCAGGGCCGGAACCGAGGATTCCTCTCAGGGGCTGACATGGATCTTTGGGTACTTCTGGAGTCACCCCAGTGGAGTCAGGCCTCGTCTCGAGTAGGGGCATGCACGTGCGCTTTCCTTTCAGGCTGTAGCAGCAATGTCACGCTTCCCGTCACGTGGATCAAAGGATCTGTGGTTTTCCCTCGAGGCTTTCCCTCGAGGCTTTCCCACAGGGCTGTCCCACGTGCCACCGTGGTGTGAGTCGATCCTCGGCGTGAAAGATGAGCCAGTGCAGGGCAAAGAGGTTCCTCTGGAATGGACTGAGACATCTGGGGGACTCTTGGAATGGTGGTACGACCATGGAGTTCCTCTCGCCTTTCCTGTTGAGAGTGCCTCCTCTTGAGATGCGACGGGAACGCCGGGAATTCTTTCCCGTTGAAAGCAGGGAAAGGATCCCTCATCTCGAGCTACGAGGGGGAAACGGGGCTCCTCTGGATGTGGGCGGGACCATCGTGCTTCCTCTCTAGTGGAGACGGGTATGGCGGTGAACTTCTTGAGTTGCAGCAAGGGTGTGAAAGACCCTTTCGAAGTTCCAGAGGTTAGGTGTCATTAGTCTCCAGAGGCCTCATCGGAAATAGGCCTCATCTCGCCTGGAAGGGAGAACTTCCTGGATTTTCTCGAGTTGCGGCAGGTGTTCTCGAGTTACGACGGGGACCTCAGGGACCCGCCCTGGTGGCCTCAGGAGAGGCCAGTCCCTAGGCGAGTTGCTAGGGGGCCTCTCGGGATTCCTCTCCCGTTGATACCGGGGCCAAAAACCTTGTGTGGAGTCAAGGCCGGAACCGAGGATTCCTCTCAGGGGCTGACATGGATCTTTGGGTACTTGTGGAGTCTCCCCAGGGGAGTCAGGCCTCGTCTCGAGTGGGGGCATGCACGTGCGCTTTCCTTCCAGGCTGTAGCAGCAATGTCACGCTTCCCGTGGCGTGGATCAAAGGATCTGTGGTTTTCCCTCGAGGCTTTCCCTCGAGGCTTTCCCACAGGGCTGTCCCACGTGCCACCGTGGTGTGAGTCGATCCTCGGCGTGAAAGATGAGCCAGTGCAGGGCAAAGAGGTTCCTCTGGAATGGACTGAGACATCTGGGGGACTCTTGGAATGGTGGTACGACCATGGAGTTCCTCTCGCCTTTCCTGTTGAGAGTGCCTCCTCTTGAGATGCGACGGGAACGCCGGGAATTCTTTCCCGTTGAAAGCAGGGAAAGGATCCCTCATCTCGAGCTAAGAGGGGGAAACGGGGCTCCTCTGGATGTGGGCGGGACCATCGTGCTTCCTCTCGAGTGGAGACGGGTATGGCGGTGAACTTCTTGAGTTGCAGCAAGGGTGTGAAAGACCCTTTCGAAGTTCCAGAGGTTAGGTGTCATTAGTCTCCAGAGGCCTCATCGGAAATAGGCCTCATCTCGCCTGGAAGGGAGAACTTCCTGGATTTTCTCGAGTTGCGGCAGGTGTTCTCGAATTACGACGGGGACCTCAGGGACCCGCCCTGGTGGCCTCCGGAGAGGCCAGTCCCCATGCGAGTTGCTAGGGGGCCTCTCGGGATTCCTCTCCCGTCGATACCGGGGCCAAAAACCTTGTGTGGAGTCAGGGCCGGAACCGAGGATTCCTCTCAGGGGCTGACATAGATCTTTGGGTACTTCTGGAGTCTCCCCAGGGGAGTCAGGCCTCGTCTCGAGTGGGGGCATGCACGTGCGCTTTCCTTCCAGGCTGTAGCAGCAATGTCACGCTTCCCGTCGCGTGGATCAAAGGATCTGTGGTTTTTCCTCGAGGCTTTCCCTCGAGGCTTTCCCACAGGGCTGTCCCACGTGCCACCGTGTTGTGAGTCGATCCTCGGGGTGAAAGATGAGCCAGTGCAGGGCAAAGAGGTTCCTCTGGAATGGACTGAGACATCTGGGGGACTCTTGGAATGGTGGTACGACCATGGAGTTCCTCCCGCCTTTCCTGTTGAGAGTGCCTCCTCTTGAGATGCGACGGGAACGCCGGGAATTCTTTCCCGTTGAAACCAGGGAAAGGATCCCTCATCTCGAGCTACGAGGGGGAAACGGGGCTCCTCTGGATGTGGGCGGGACCATCGTGCTTCCTCTCGAGTGGAGACGGGTATGGCGGTGAACTTCTTGAGTTGCAGCAAGGGTGTGAAAGACCCTTTCGAAGTTCCAGAGGTTTGGTGTCATTAGTCTCCAGAGGCCTCATCGGAAATAGGCCTCATCTCGCCTGGAAGGGAGAACTTCCTGGATTTTCTCGAGTTGCGGCAGGTGTTCTCGAGTTACGACGGGGACCTCAGGGACCCGCCCTGGTGGCCTCAGGAGAGGCCAGTCCCCATGCGAGTTGCTAGGGGGTCTCTCGGGATTCCTATCCCGTCGATACCGGGGCCAAAAAGCTTGTGTGGAGTCAGGGCCGGAACCGAGGATTCTTCTCAGGGGCTGAAATGGATCTTTGGGTACTTCTGGAGTCTCCCCAGGGGAGTCAGGCCTCGTCTCGAGTGGGGGCATGCATGTGCGCTTTCCTTCCAGGCTGTTCCAGCAATGTCATGCTTCCCGTCGCGTGGATCAAAGGATCTGTGGTTTTCCCTCGAGGCTTTCCCTCGAGGCTTTCCCACAGGGCTGTCCCACGTGCCACCGTGCTGTGAGTCGATCCTCGGCGTGAAAGATGAGCCAGTGCAGGGCAAAGAGGTTCCTCTGAAATGGACTGAGACATCTGGGGGACTCTTGGAATGGTGGTACGACCATGGAGTTCCTCTCGCCTTTCCTGTTGAGAGTGCCTCCTCTTGAGATGCGACGGGAACGCCGGGAATTCTTTCCCGTTGAAAGCAGGGAAAGGATCCCTCATCTCGAGCTACGAGGGGGAAACGGGGCTCCTCTGGATGTGGGCGGGACCATCGTGCTTCCTCTCGAGTGGAGACGGGTATGGCGGTGAACTTCTTGAGTTGCACCAAGGGTGTGAAAGACCCTTTCGAAGTTCAAGAGGTTTGGTGTCATTAGTCTCCAGAGTCCTCATCGGAAATAGGCCTCATCTCGTCTGGAAGGGAGAACTTCCTGGATTTTCTCGAGTTGCGGCAGGTGTTCTCGAGTTACGACGGGGACCTCAGGGACCCGCCCTGGTGGCCTCCGGAGAGGCCAGTCCCCATGCGAGTTGCTAGGGGGCCTCTCGGGATTCCTCTCCCGTCGATACCGGGGCCAAAAACCTTGTGTGGAGTCAGGGCCTGAACCGAGGATTCCTCTCAGGGGCTGACATGGATCTTTGGGTACTTCTGGAGTCTCCCCAGTGGAGTCAGACCTCGTCTCGAGTGGGGGCATGCACGTGCGCTTTCCTTCCAGGCTGTAGCAGCAATGTCACTCTTCCCGTCGCGTCGATCAAAGGATCTGTGGTTTTCCCTCGAGGCTTTCCCTCGAGGCTTTCCCACAGGGCTGTCCCACGTGCCACCGTGGTGTGAGTCGATCCTCGGCGTGAAAGATGAGCCAGTGCAGGGCAAAGAGGTTCCTCTGAAATGGACTGAGACATCTGGGGGACTCTTGGAATGGTGGTACGACCATGGAGTTCCTCTCGCCTTTCCTGTTGAGAGTGCCTCCTCTTGAGATGCGACGGGAACGCCGGGAATTCTTTCCCGTTGAAAGCAGGGAAAGGATCCCTCATCTCGAGCTACGAGGGGGAAACGGGGCTCCTCTGGATGTGGGCGGGACCATCGTGCTTCCTCTCGAGTGGAGACGGGTATGGCGGTGAACTTCTTGAGTTGCAGCAAGGGTGTGAAAGACCCTTTCGAAGTTCCAGAGGTTAGGTGTCATTAGTCTCCAGACGCCTCATCGGAAATAGGCCTCATCTCGCCTGGAATGGTGAACTTCCTGGATTTTCTCGAGTTGCGGCAGGTGTTCTCGAGTTACGACGGGGACCTCAGGGACCCGCCCTGGTGGCCTCAGGAGAGGCCAGTCCCCATGCGAGTTGCTAGGGGGCCTCTCGCGATTCCTCTCCCGTCGATACCGGGGCCAAAAACCTTGTGTGGATTCAGGGCCAGAACCGAGGATTCCTCTCAGGGGCTGACATGGATCTTTGGGTACTTCTGGAGTCTCCCCAGGGGAGTCAGGCCTCGTCTCGAGTGGGGGCATGCACGTGCACTTTCCTTCCAGGCTGTAGCAGCAATGTCACGCTTCCCGTCGCGTGGATCAAAGGATCTGTGGTTTTCCCTCGAGGCTTTCCCACAGGGCTGTCCCACGTGCCACCGTGGTGTGAGTCGATCCTCGGCGTGAAAGATGAGCCAGTGCAGGGCAAAGAGGTTCCTCTGGAATGGACTGAGACATCTGGGGGACTCTTGGAATGGTGGTACGACCATGGAGTTCCTCTCGCCTTTCCTGTTGAGAGTGCCTCCTCTTGAGATGCGACGGGAACGCCAGGAATTCTTTCCCGTTGAAAGCAGGGAAAGGATCCCTCATCTCGAGCTACGAGGGGGAAACGGGGCTCCTCTGGATGTGGGCGGGACCATCGTGCTTCCTCTCTAGTGGAGACGGGTATGGCGGTGAACTTCTTGAGTTGCAGCAAGGCTGTGAAAGACCCTTTCGAAGTTCAAGAGGTTAGGTGTCATTAGTCTCCAGAGGCCTCATCGGAAATAGGCCTCATCTCGCCTGGAAGGGAGAACTTCCTGGATTTTCTCGAGTTGCGGCAGGTGTTCTCGAGTTACGACGGGGACCTCAGGGACCCGCCTTGGTGGCCTCAGGAGAGGCCAGTCCCTAGGCGAGTTTCTAGGGGGCCTCTCGGGATTCCTCTCCCGTTGATACCGGGGCCAAAAAGCTTGTGTGGAGTCAGGGCCGGAACCGAGGATTCCTCTCAGGGGCTGACATGGATCTTTGGGTACTTCTGGAGTCTCCCCAGGGGAGTCAGGCCTCGTCTCGAGTGGGGGCATGCACGTGCGCTTTCCTTCCAGGCTGTAGCAGCAATGTCACGCTTCCCGTCGCGTGGATCAAAGGATCTGTGGTTTTCCCTCGAGGCTTTCCCTCGAGGCTTTCCCACAGGGCTGTCCCACGTGCCACCGTGGTGTGAGTCAATCCTGGGCGTGAAAGATGAGCCAGTGCAGGGCAAAGAGGTTCCTCTGGAATGGACTGAGACATCTGGGGGACTCTTGGAATGGTGGTACGACCATGGAGTTCCTCTCGCCTTTCCTGTTGAGAGTGCCTCCTCTTGAGATGCGACGGGAACGCCGGGAATTCTTTCCCGTTGAAAGCAGGGAAAGGATCCCTCATCTCGAGCTACGAGGGGGAAACGGGGCTCCTCTGGATGTGGGCGGGACCATCGTGCTTCCTCTCTAGTGGAGACGGGTATGGTGGTGAACTTCTTGAGTTGCAGCAAGGCTGTGAAAGACCCTTTCGAAGTTCCAGAGGTAAGGTGTCATTAGTCTCCAGACGCCTCATCGGAAATAGGCCTCATTTCGCCTGGAAGGGAGAACTTCCTGGATTTTCTCCAGTTGCGGCAGGTGTTCTCGAGTTACGACGGGGACCTCAGGGACCCGCCCTGGTGGCCTCACGAGAGGCCAGTCCCTATGCGAGTTGCTAGGGGGCCTCTCGGGATTCCTCTCCCGTCGATACCGGGGCCAAAAACCTTGTGTGGAGTCAGGGCCGGAACCGAGGATTCCTCTCAGGGGCTGACATGGATCTTTGGGTACTTCTGGAGTCTCCCCAGGGGAGTCAGGCCTCGTCTCGAGTGGGGGCATGCACGTGCACTTTCCTTCCAGGCTGTAGCAGCAATGTCACGCTTCCCGTCGCGTGGATCAAATGATGTGTGGTTTTCCCTAGAGGCTTTCCCACAGGGCTGTCCCACGTGCCACCGTGGTGTAAGTCGATCCTCGGCGTGAAAGATGAGCCAGTGCAGGGCAAAGAGGTTCCTCTGGAATGGACTGAGACATCTGGGGGACTCTTGGAATCGTGGTACGACCATGGAGTTCCTCTCGCCTTTCCTGTTGAGAGTGCCTCCTCTTGAGATGCGACGGGAACGCCGGGAATTTTTTGCCGTTGAAAGCAGGGAAAGGATCCCTCATCTCGAGCTACGAGGGGGAAACGGGGCTCCTCTGGATGTGGGCGGGACCATCGTGCTTTCTCTCGAGTGGAGACGGGTATGGCGGTGAACTTCTTGAGTTGCAGCAAGGGTGTGAAAGACCCTTTCGAAGTTCCAGAGGTTTGGTGTCATTAGTCTCCAGACGCCTCATCGGAAATAGGCCTCATCTCGCCTGGAAGGGAGAACTTCCTTGATTTTCTCGAGTTGCGGCAGGTGTTCTCGAGTTACGACGGGGACCTCAGGGACCCGCCATGTTGGCCTCAGGAGAGGCCAGTCCCTATGCGTGTTGCTAGGGGGCCTCTCGGGATTCCTCTCCCGTCGATACCGGGGCCAAAAACCTTGTGTGGAGTCAGGGCCGGAACCGAGGATTCCTCTCAGGGACTGATATGGATCTTTGGGTACTTCTGGAGTCTCGCCAGGGGAGACAGGCCTCGTCTCGTGTGGGGGCATGCACGTGCACTTTCCTTCCAGGCTGTAGCAGCAATGTCACGCTTCCCGTCGCGTGGATCAAAGGATCTGCGGTTTTCGCTCAAGGCTTTCCCTCGAGGCTTTCCCACAGGGCTGTCCCACGTGACACCGTGGTGTGAGTCGATTCTCGGCGTGAAAAATGAGCCAGTGCAGGGCAAAGAGGTTCCTCTGGAATGGACTGAGACATCTGGGGGACTCTTGGAATGGTGGTACGACCATGGAGTTCCTCTCGCCTTTCCTGTTGAGAGTGCCTCCTCTTGAGTTGCGACGGGAACGCCGGGAATTTTTTGCCGTTGAAAGCAGGGAAAGGATCCCTCATCTCGAGCTACGAGGGGGAAACGGGGCTCCTCTGGATGTGGGCGGGACCATCGTGCATCCTCTCGAGTGGAGACGGGTATGGCGGTGAACTTCTTGAGTTGCAGCAAGGGTGTGAAAGACCCTTTCGAAGTTCCAGAGGTTAGGTGTCATTAGTCTCCAGAGGCCTCATCGGAAATAGGCCTCATCTCGCCTGGAAGGGAGAACTTCCTGGATTTTCTCGAGTTGCGGCAGGTGTTCTCGAGTTACGACGGGGACCTCAGGGACCCGCCCTGGTGGCCTCAGGAGAGGCCAGTCCCCATGCGAGTTGCTAGGGGGCCTCTCGGGATTCCTCTCCCGTCGATACCGGGGCCAAAAACCTTGTGTGGAGTCAGGGCCGGAACCGAGGATTCCTCTCAGGGGCTGACATGAATCTTTGGGTACTTCTGGAGTCTCCCCAGGGGAGTCAGGCCTCGTCTCGAGTGGGGGCATGCACGTGCACTTTCCTTCCAGGCTGTAGCAGCAATGTCACGCTTCCCGTCGCGTGGATCAAATGATGTGTGGTTTTCCCTCGAGGCTTTCCCACAGGGCTGTCCCACGTGCCACCGTGGTGTGAGTCGATCCTCGGCGTGAAAGATGAGCCAGTGCAGGGCAAAGAGGTTCCTCTGGAATGGACTGAGACATCTGGGGGACTCTTGGAATGGTGGTACGACCATGGAGTTCCTCTCGCCTTTCCTGTTGAGAGTGCCTCCTCTTGAGATGCGACGGGAACGCCGGGAATTTTTTGCCGTTGAAAGCAGGGAAAGGATCCCTCATCTCGAGCTACGAGGGGGAAACGGGGCTCCTCTGGATGTGGGCGGGACCATCGTGCTTCCTCTCGAGTGGAGACGGATATGGCGGTGAACTTCTTGAGTTGCAGCAAGGGTGTGAAAGACCCTTTCGAAGTTCCAGAGTTTAGGTGTCATTAGTCTCCAGAGGCCTCATCGGAAATAGGCCTCATCTCGCCTGGAAGGGAGAACTTCCTGGATTTTCTCGAGTTGCGGCAGGTGTTCTCGAGTTACGACGGGGACCTCAGGGACCCGCCCTGGTGGCCTCAGGAGAGGCCAGTCCCCATGCGAGTTGCTAGGGGGCCTCTCGGGATTCCTCTCCCGTCGATACCGGGGCCAAAAAGCTTGTGTGGAGTCAAGGCCGGAACCGAGGATTCCTCTCAGGGGCTGACATGGATCTTTGGGTACTTCTGGAGTCTCCCCAGGGGAGTCAGGCCTCGTCTCGAGTGGGGGCATGCACGTGCGCTTTCCTTCCAGGCTGTAGCAGCAATGTCACGCTTCCCGTCGCGTCGATCAAAGGATCTGTGGTTTTCCCTCGAGGCTTTCCCTCGAGGCTTTCCCACAGGGCTGTCCCACGTGCCACCGTGTTGTGAGTCGATCCTCGGCGTGAAAGATGAGCCAGTGCAGGGCAAAGAGGTTCCTCTGGAATGGACTGAGACATCTGGGGGACTCTTGGAATGGTGGTACGACCATGGAGTTCCTCTCGCCTTTCCTGTTGAGAGTGCCTCCTCTTGAGATGCGACTGGAACGCCGGGAATTCTTTCCCGTTGAAACCAGGGAAAGGATCCCTCATCTCGAGCTACGAGGGGGAAACGGGGCTCCTCTGGATGTGGGCGGGACCATCGTGCTTCCTCTCGAGTGGAGACGGGTATGGCGGTGAACTTCTTGAGTTGCAGCAAGGGTGTGAAAGACCCTTTCGAAGTTCCAGAGGTTTGGTGTCATTAGTCTCCTGAGGCCTCATCGGAAATAGGCCTCATCTCGCCTGGAAGGGAGAACTTCCTGGATTTTCAGGAGTTGCGGCAGGTGTTCTCGAATTACGACGGGGACCTCAGGGACCCGCCCTGGTGGCCTCCGGAGAGGCCAGTCCCCATGCGAGTTGCTAGGGGGCCTCTCGGGATTCCTCTCCCGTCGATACCGGGGCCAAAAACCTTGTGTGGAGTCAGGGCCGGAACCGAGGATTCCTCTCAGGGGCTGACATGGATCTTTGGGTACTTCTGGAGTCTCCCCAGGGGAGTCAGGCCTTGTCTCGAGTGGGGGCATGCACGTGCGCTTTCCTTCCAGGCTGTAGCAGCAATGTCACGCTTCCCGTCGCGTGGATCAAAGGATCTGTGGTTTTTCCTCGAGGCTTTCCCTCGAGGCTTTCCCACAGGGCTGTCCCACGTGCCACCGTGTTGTGAGTCGATCCTCGGCGTGAAAGATGAGCCAGTGCAGGGCAAAGAGGTTCCTCTGGAATGGACTGAGACATCTGGGGGACTCTTGGAATGGTGGTACGACCATGGAGTTCCTCCCGCCTTTCCTGTTGAGAGTGCCTCCTCTTGAGATGCGACGGGAACGCCGGGAATTCTTTCCCGTTGAAACCAGGGAAAGGATCCCTCATCTCGAGCTACGAGGAGGAAACGGGGCTCCTCTGGATGTGGGCGGGACCATCGTGCTTCCTCTCGAGTGGAGACGGGTATGGCGGTGAACTTCTTGAGTTGCAGCAAGGGTGTGAAAGACCCTTTCGAAGTTCCAGAGGTTTGGTGTCATTAGTCTCCAGAGGCCTCATCGGAAATAGGCCTCATCTCGCCTGGAAGGGAGAACTTCCTGGATTTTCTCGAGTTGCGGCAGGTGTTCTCGAGTTACGACGGGGACCTCAGGGACCCGCCCTGGTGGTCTCAGGAGAGGCCAGTCCCCATGCGAGTTGCTAGGGGGTCTCTCGGGATTCCTATCCCGTCGATACCGGGGCCAAAAAGCTTGTGTGGAGTCAGGGCCGGAACCGAGGATTCTTCTCAGGGGCTGAAATGGATCTTTGGGTACTTCTGAAGTCTCCCCAGGGGAGTCAGGCCTCGTCTCGAGTGGGGGCATGCATGTGCGCTTTCCTTCCAGGCTGTTCCAGCAATGTCATGCTTCCCGTCGCGTGGATCAAAGGATCTGTGGTTTTCCCTCGAGGCTTTCCCTCGAGGCTTTCCCACAGGGCTGTCCCACGTGCCACCGTGGTGTGAGTCGATCCTCGGCGTGAAAGATGAGCCAGTGCAGGGCAAAGAGGTTCCTCTGAAATGGACTGAGACATCTGGGGGACTCTTGGAATGGTGGTACGACCATGGAGTTCCTCTCGCCTTTCCTGTTGAGAGTGCCTCCTCTTGAGATGCGACGGGAACACCGGGAATTCTTTCCCGTTGAAAGCAGGGAAAGGATCCCTCATCTCGAGCTACGAGGGGGAAACGGGGCTCCTCTGGATGTGGGCGGGACCATCGTGCTTCCTCTCGAGTGGAGACGGGTATGGCGGAGAACTTCTTGAGTTGCACCAAGGGTGTGAAAGACCCTTTCAAAGTTCCAGAGGTTAGGTGTCATTAGTCTCCAGAGGCCTCATCGGAAATAGGCCTCATCTCGCCTGGAAGGGAGAACTTCCTGGATTTTCTCGACTTGCGGCAGGTGTTCTTAAGTTACGACGGGGAACTCAGGGACCGGCCCTGGTGGCCTCAGGAGAGGCCAGTCCCCATGCGAGTTGCTAGGGGGCCTCTCGGGATTCCTCTCCCGTCGATACCGGGGCCAAAAACCTTGTGTGGAGTCAGGGCCGGAACCGAGGATTCCTCTCAGGGGCTGACATGGATCTTTGGGTACTTCTGGAGTCTCCCCAGGGGAGTCAGGCCTCGTCTCGAGTGGGGGCATGCACGTGCGCTTTCCTTCCAGGCTGTAGCAGCAATGTCACGCTTCCCGTCACGTGGATCAAAGGATCTGTGGTTTTCCCTCGAGGCTTTCCCTCGAGGCTTTCCCACAGGGCTGTCCCACGTGCCACCGTGGTGTGAGTCGATCCTCGGCGTGAAAGATGAGCCAGTGCAGGGCAAAGAGTTTCCTCTGGAATGGACTGAGACATCTGGGGGACTCTTGGAATGGTGGTACGACCATGGAGTTCCTCTCGCCTTTCCTGTTGAGAGTGCCTCCTCTTGAGATGCGACGGGAATGCCGGGAATTCTTTCCCGTTGAAAGCAGGGAAAGGATCCCTCATCTCGAGCTATGAGGGGGAAACGGGGCTCCTCTGGATGTGGGCGGGACCATCGTGCTTCCTCTCGAGTGGAGACGGGTATGGCGGTGAACTTCTTGAGTTGCAGCAAGGGTGTGAAAGACCCTTTCGAAGTTCCAGAGGTTAGGTGTCATTAGTCTCCAGACGCCTCATCGGAAATAGGCCTCATCTCGCCTGGAATGGTGAACTTCCTGGATTTTCTCGAGTTGCGGCAGGTGTTCTCGAGTTACGACGGGGACCTCAGGGACCCGCCCTGGTGGCCTCAGGAGAGGCCAGTCCCCATGCGAGTTGCTAGGGGGCCTCTCGGGATTCCTCTCCCGTCGATACCGGGGCCAAAAACCTTGTGTGGATTCAGGGCCAGAACCGAGGATTCCTCTCAGGGGCTGACATGGATCTTTGGGTACTTCTGGAGTCTCCCCAGGGGAGTCAGGCCTCGTCTCGAGTGGGGGCATGCACGTGCACTTTCCTTCCAGGCTGTAGCAGCAATGTCACGCTTCCCGTCGCGTGGATCAAAGGATCTGTGGTTTTCCCTCGAGGCTTTCCCACAGGGCTGTCCCACGTGCCACCGTGGTGTGAGTCGATCCTCGGCGTGAAAGATGAGCCAGTGCAGGGCAAAGAGGTTCCTCTGGAATGGACTGAGACATCTGGGGGACTCTTGGAATGGTGGTACGACCATGGAGTTCCTCTCGCCTTTCCTGTTGAGAGTGCCTCCTCTTGAGATGCGACGGGAACGCCGGGAATTCTTTCCCGTTGAAAGCAGGGAAAGGATCCCTCATCTCGAGCTACGAGGGGGAAACGGGGCTCCTCTGGATGTGGGCGGGACCATCGTGCTTCCTCTCTAGTGGAGACGGGTATGGCGGTGAACTTCTTGAGTTGCAGCAAGGGTGTGAAAGACCCTTTCGAAGTTCCAGAGGTTAGGTGTCATTAGTCTCCAGAGGCCTCATCGGAAATAGGCCTCATCTCGCCTGGAAGGGAGAACTTCCTGGATTTTCTCGAGTTGCGGCAGGTGTTCTCGAGTTACGACGGGGACCTCAGGGACCCGCCCTGGTGGCCTCAGGAGAGGCCAGTCCCTAGGCGAGTTGCTAGGGGGCCTCTCGGGATTCCTCTCCCGTCGATACCGGGGCCAAAAAGCTTGTGTGCAGTCAGGGCCGGAACCGAGGATTCCTCTCAGGTGCTGACATGGATCTTTGGGTACTTCTGGAGTCTCCCCAGGGGAGTCAGGCCTCGTCTCGAGTGGGGGCATGCACGTGCGCTTTCCTTCCAGGCTGTAGCAGCAATGTCACGCTTCCCGTCGCGTGGATCAAAGGATCTGTGGTTTTCCCTCGAGGCTTTCCCTCGAGGCTTTCCCACAGGGCTGTCCCACGTGCCACCGTGGTGTGAGTCAATCCTGGGCGTGAAAGATGAGCCAGTGCAGGGCAAAGAGGTTCCTCTGGAATGGACTGAGACATCTGGGGGACTCTTGGAATGGTGGTACGACCATGGAGTTCCTCTCGCCTTTCCTGTTGAGAGTGCCTCCTCTTGAGATGCGACGGGAACGCCGGGAATTCTTTCCCGTTGAAAGCAGGGAAAGGATCCCTCATCTCGAGCTACGTGGGGGAAACGGGGCTCCTCTGGATGTGGGCGGAACCATCGTGCTTCCTCTCTAGTGGAGACGGGTATGGTGGTGAACTTCTTGAGTTGCAGCAAGGCTGTGAAAGACCCTTTCGAAGGTCCAGAGGTAAGGTGTCATTAGTCTCCAGACGCCTCATCGGAAATAGGCCTCATTTCGCCTGGAAGGGAGAACTTCCTGGATTTTCTCCAGTTGCGGCAGGTGTTCTCGAGTTACGACGGGGACCTCAGGGACCCGCCCTGGTGGCCTCACGAGAGGCCAGTCCCTATGCGAGTTGCTAGGGGGCCTCTCGGGATTCCTCTCCCGTCGATACCGGGGCCAAAAACCTTGTGTGGAGTCAGGGCCGGAACCGAGGATTCCTCTCAGGGGCTGACATGGATCTTTGGGTACTTCTGGAGTCTCCCCAGGGGAGTCAGGCCTCGTCTCGAGTGGGGGCATGCACGTGCACTTTCCTTCCAGGCTGTAGCAGCAATGTCATGCTTCCCGTCGCGTGGATCAAATGATGTGTGGTTTTCCCTAGAGGCTTTCCCACAGGGCTGTCCCACGTGCCACCGTGGTGTGAGTCGATCCTCGGCGTGAAAGATGAGCCAGTGCAGGGCAAAGAGGTTCCTCTGGAATGGACTGAGACATCTGGGGGACTCTTGGAATGGTGGTACGACCATGGAGTTCCTCTCGCCTTTCCTGTTGAGAGTGCCTCCTCTTGAGATGCGACGGGAACGCCGGGAATTGTTTGCCGTTGAAAGCAGGGAAAGGATCCCTCATCTCGAGCTACGAGGGGGAAACGGGGCTCCTCTGGATGTGGGCGGGACCATCGTGCTTTCTCTCGAGTGGAGACGGGTATGGCGGTGAACTTCTTGAGTTGCAGCAAGGGTGTGAAAGACCCTTTCGAAGTTCCAGAGGTTAGGTGTCATTAGTCTCCAGACGCCTCATCGGAAATAGGCCTCATCTCGCCTGGAAGGGAGAACTTCCTTGATTTTATCGAGTTGCGGCAGGTGTTCTCGAGTTACGACGGGGACCTCCGGGACCCGCCCTGTTGGCCTCAGGAGAGGCCAGTCCCTATGCGTGTTGCTAGGGGGCCCCTCGGGATTCCTCTCCCGTCGATACCGGGGCCAAAAACCTTGTGTGGAGTCAGGGCCGGAACCGAGGATTCCTCTCAGGGACTGATATGGATCTTTGGGTACTTCTGGAGTCTCGCCAGCGGAGACAGGCCTCGTCTCGTGTGGGGGCATGCACGTGCACTTTCCTTCCAGGCTGTAGCAGCAATGTCACGCTTCCCGTCGCGTGGATCAAAGGATCTGCGGTTTTCGCTCAAGGCTTTCCCTCGAGGCTTTCCCACAGGGCTGTCCCACGTGACACCGTGGTGTGAGTCGATTCTCGGCGTGAAAAATGAGCCAGTGCAGGGCAAAGAGGTTCCTCTGGAATGGACTGAGACATCTGGGGGACTCTTGGAATGGTGGTACGACCATGGAGTTCCTCTCGCCTTTCCTGTTGAGAGTGCCTCCTCTTGAGATGGGACGGGAACGCCGGGAAATTTTTGCCGTGGAAAGCAGGGAAAGGATCCCTCATCTCGAGCTACGAGGGGGAAACGGGGCTCCTCTGGATGTGGGCGGGACCATCGTGCATCCTCTCGAGTGGAGACGGGTATGGCGGTGAACTTCTTGAGTTGCAGCAAGGGTGTGAAAGACCCTTTCAAAGTTCCAGAGGTTAGGTGTCATTAGTCTCCAGAGGCCTCATCGGAAATAGGCCTCATCTCGCCTGGAAGGGAGAACTTCCTGGATTTTCTCGAGTTGCGGCAGGTGTTCTCGAGTTACGACGGGGACCTCAGGGACCCGCCCTGGTGGCCTCAGGAGAGGCCAGTCCCCATGCGAGTTGCTAGGGGGCCTCTCGGGATTCCTCTCCCGTCGATACCGGGGCCAAAAACCTTGTGTGGAGTCAGGGCCGGAACCGAGGATTCCTCTCAGGGGCTGACATGGATCTTTGGGTACTTCTGGAGTCTCCCCAGGGGAGTCAGGCCTCGTCTCGAGTGGGGGCATGCACGTGCACCTTCCTTCTAGGCTGTAGCAGCAATGTCACGCTTCCCGTCGCGTGGATCAAAGGATCTGTGGTTTTCCCTCGAGGCTTTCCCACAGGGCTGTCCCACGTGCCACCGTGGTGTGAGTCGATCCTCGGCGTGAAAGATGAGCCAGTGCAGGGCAAAGAGGTTCCTCTGGAATGGACTGAGACATCTGGGGGACTCTTGGAATGGTGGTACGACCATGGAGTTCCTCTCGCCTTTCCTGTTGAGAGTGCCTCCTCTTGAGATGCGACGGGAACGCCGGGAATTCTTTCCCGTTGAAACCAGGGAAAGGATCCCTCATCTCGAGCACCGAGGGGAAAACGGGGCTCCTCTGGATGTGGGCGGGACCATCGTGCTTCCTCTCGAGTGGAGACGGGTATGGCGGTGAACTTCTTGAGTTGCAGCAAGGGTGTGAAAGACCCTTTCGAAGTTCCAGAGGTTTGGTGTCATTAGTCTCCAGAGGCCTCATCGGAAATAGGCCTCATCTCGCCTGGAAGGGAGAACTTCCTGGATTTTCTCGAGTTGCGGCAGGTGTTCTCGAGTTACGACGGGTACCTCAGGGACCCGCCCTGGTGGCCTCCGGAGAGCCCAGTCCCCATGCGAGTTGCTAGGGGGCCTCTCGGGATTCCTCTCCCGTCGATACCGGGGCCAAAAACCTTGTGTGGAGACAGGGCCGGAACCGAGGATTCCTCTCAGGGGCTGACATGGATCTTTGGGTACTTCTGGAGTCTCCCCAGTGGAGTCAGGCCTCGTCTCGAGTGGGGGCATGCACGTGCGCTTTCCTTCCAGGCTGTAGCAGCAATGTCACGCTTCCCGTCGCGTGGATCAAAGGATCTGTGGTTTTCCCTCGAGGCTTTCCCTCGAGGCTTTCCCACAGGGCTGTCCCACGTGCCACCGTGGTGTGACTCGATCCTCGGCGTGAAAGATGAGCCAGTGCAGGGCAAAGAGCTTCCTCTGGAATGGACTGAGACATCTGGGGGACTCTTTGAATGGTGGTACGACCATGGAGTTCCTCTCGCCTTTCCTGTTGAGAGTGCCTCCTCTTGAGATGCGACGGGAACGCCGGGAATTCTTTCCCGTTGAAAGCAGGAAAAGGATCCCTCATCTCGAGCTACGAGGGGGAAACGGGGCTCCTCTGGATGTGGGCGGGACCATCGTGCTTCCTCTCGAGTGGAGACGGGTATGGTGGTGAACTTCTTGAGTTGCAGCAAGGGTGTGAAAGACCCTTTCGAAGTTCCAGAGGTTAGGTGTCATTAGTCTCCAGACGCCTCATCGGAAATAGGCCTCATCTCGCCTGGAAGGGAGAACTTCCTGGATTTTCTCGAGTTGCGTCAGGTGTTCTCGAGTTACGACGGGGACCTCAGGGACCCGCCCTGGTGGCCTCAGGAGAGGCCAGTCCCCATGCGAGTTGCTAGGGGGCCTCTCGGGATTCCTCTCCCGTCGATACCGGGGCCAAAAACCTTGTGTGGAGTCAGGGCCGGAACCGAGGATTCCTCTCAGGGGCTGACATGGATCTTTGGGTACTTCTGGAGTCTCCCCAGTGGAGTCAGGCCTCGTCTCGAGTGGGGGCATGCACGTGCGCTTTCCTTCCAGGCTGTAGCAGCAATGTCACGCTTCCCGTCGCGTGGATCAAAGGATCTGTGGTTTTCCCTCGAGGCTTTCCCTCGAGGCTTTCCCACAGGGCTGTCCCACGTGCCACCGTGGTGTGACTCGATCCTCGGCGTGAAAGATGAGCCAGTGCAGGGCAAAGAGCTTCCTCTGGAATGGACTGAGACATCTGGGGGACTCTTGGAATGGTGGTACGACCATGGAGTTCCTCTCGCCTTTCCTGTTGAGAGTGCCTCCTCTTGAGATGCGACGGGAACGCCGGGAATTCTTTCCCGTTGAAAGCAGGAAAAGGATCCCTCATCTCGAGCTACGAGGGGGAAACGGGGCTCCTCTGGATGTGGGCGGGACCATCGTGCTTCCTCTCGAGTGGAGACGGGTATGGTGGTGAACTTCTTGAGTTGCAGCAAGGGTGTGAAAGACCCTTTCGAAGTTCCAGAGGTTAGGTGTCATTAGTCTCCAGACGCCTCATCGGAAATAGGCCTCATCTCGCCTGGAAGGGAGAACTTCCTGGATTTTCTCGAGTTGCGTCAGGTGTTCTCGAGTTACGACGGGGACCTCAGGGACCCGCCCTGGTGGCCTCAGGAGAGGCCAGTCCCCATGCGAGTTGCTAGGGGGCCTCTCGGGATTCCTCTCCCGTCGATACCGGGGCCAAAAACCTTGTGTGGAGTCAGGGCCGGAATCGAGGATTCCTCTCAGGGGCTGACATGGATCTTTGGGTACTTCTGGAGTCTCCCCAGGGGAGTCAGACCTCGTCTCGAGTGGGGGCATGCACGTGCGCTTTCCTTCCAGGCTGTAGCAGCAATGTCACGCTTCCCGTCGCGTGGATCAAAGGATCTGTGGATTTCCCTCGAGGCTTTCCCTCGAGGCTTTCCCACAGGGCTGTCCCACGTGCCACCGTGTTGTGAGTCGATCCTCGGCGTGAAAGATGAGCCAGTGCAGGGCAAAGAGGTTCCTCTGGAATGGACTGAGACATCTGGGGGACTCTTGGAATGGTGGTACGACCATGGAGTTCCTCCCGCCTTTCCTGTTGAGAGTGCCTCCTCTTGAGATGCGACGGG
Organism: Capricornis sumatraensis; assembly: GCF_032405125.1. Lineage (NCBI taxonomy): Eukaryota > Metazoa > Chordata > Mammalia > Artiodactyla > Bovidae > Capricornis > Capricornis sumatraensis. Next base: position 4,484,544 of record NW_027184622.1, on the reverse strand, counting down.
AACGCCGGGAATTCTTTCCCGTTGAAACCAGGGAAAGGATCCCTCATCTCGAGCTACGAGGGGGAAACGGGGCTCCTCTGGATGTGGGCGGGACCATCGTGCTTCCTCTCGAGTGGAGACGGGTATGGCGGTGAACTTCTTGAGTTGCAGCAAGGGTGTGAAAGACCCTTTCGAAGTTCCAGAGGTTAGGTGTCATTAGTCTCCAGAGGCCTCATCGGAAATAGGCCTCATCTCGCCTGGAAGGGAGAACTTCCTGGATTTTCTCGAGTTGCGGCAGGTGTTCTCGAGTTACGACGGGGACCTCAGGGACCCGCCCTGGTGGCCTCAGGAGAGGCCAGTCCCCATGCGAGTTGCTAGGGGGTCTCTCGGGATTCCTATCCCGTCGATACCGGGGCCAAAAAGCTTGTGTGGAGTCAGGGCCGGAACCGAGGATTCTTCTCAGGGGCTGAAATGGATCTTTGGGTACTTCTGGAGTCTCCCCAGGGGAGTCAGGCCTCGTCTCGAGTGGGGGCATGCATGTGCGCTTTCCTTCCAGGCTCTTCCAGCCATGTCATGCTTCCCGTCGCGTGGATCAAAGGATCTGTGGTTTTCCCTCGAGGCTTTCGCTCGAGGCTTTCCCACAGGGCTGTCCCACGTGCCACCGTGCTGTGAGTCGATCCTCGGCGTGAAAGATGAGCCAGTGCAGGGCAAAGAGGTTCCTCTGAAATGGACTGAGACATCTGGGGGACTCTTGGAATGGTGGTACGACCATGGAGTTCCTCTCGCCTTTCCTGTTGAGAGTGCCTCCTCTTGAGATGCGACGGGAACGCCGGGAATTCTTTCCCGTTGAAAGCAGGGAAAGGATCCCTCATCTCGAGCTACGAGGGGGAAACGGGGCTCCTCTGGATGTGGGCGGGACCATCGTGCTTCCTCTCGAGTGGAGACGGGTATGGCGGTGAACTTCTTGAGTTGCACCAAGGGTGTGAAAGACCCTTTCGAAGTTCAAGAGGTTTGGTGTCATTAGTCTCCAGAGTCCTCATCGGAAATAGGCCTCATCTCGTCTGGAAGGGAGAACTTCCTGGATTTTCTCGAGTTGCGGCAGGTGTTCTCGAGTTACGACGGGGACCTCAGGGACCCGCCCTGGTGGCCTCCGGAGAGGCCAGTCCCCATGCGAGTTGCTAGGGGGCCTCTCGGGATTCCTCTCCCGTCGATACCGGGGCCAAAAACCTTGTGTGGAGTCAGGGCCGGAACCGAGGATTCCTCTCAGGGGCTGACATGGATCTTTGGGTACTTCTGGAGTCTCCCCAGTGGAGTCAGACCTCGTCTCGAGTGGGGGCATGCACGTGCACTTTCCTTCCAGGCTGTAGCAGCAATGTCACGCTTCCCGTCGCGTGGATCAAAGGATCTGTGGTTTTCCCTCGAGGCTTTCCCTCGAGGCTTTCCCACAGGGCTGTCCCACGTGCCACCGTGGTGTGAGTCGATCCTCGGCGTGAAAGATGAGCCAGTGCAGGGCAAAGAGGTTCCTCTGGAATGGACTGAGACATCTGGGGGACTCTTGGAATGGTGGTACGACCATGGAGATCCTCTCGCCTTTCCTGTTGAGAGTGCCTCCTCTTGAGATGCGACGGGAACGCCGGGAATTCTTTCCCGTTGAAAGCAGGGAAAGGATCCCTCATCTCGAGCACCGAGGGGAAAACGGGGCTCCTCTGGATGTGGGCGGGACCATCGTGCTTCCTCTCGAGTGGAGACGGGTATGGCGGAGAACTTCTTGAGTTGCAGCAAGGGTGTGAAAGACCCTTTCAAAGTTCCAGAGTTTAGGTGTCATTAGTCTCCAGAGGCCTCATCGGAAATAGGCCTCATCTCGCCTGGAAGGGAGAACTTCCTGGATTTTCTCGACTTGCGGCAGGTGTTCTTAAGTTACGACGGGGAACTCAGGGACCCGCCCTGGTGGCCTCAGGAGAGGCCAGTCCCCATGCGAGTTGCTAGGGGGCCTCTCGGGATTCCTCTCCCGTCGATACCGGGGCCAAAAACCTTGAGTGGAGTCAGGGCCGGAACCGAGGATTCCTCTCAGGGGCTGACATGGATCTTTGGGTACTTCTGGAGTCTCCCCAAGGGAGTCAGGCCTCGTCTCGAGTGGGGGCATGCACGTGCGCTTTCCTTCCAGGCTGTAGCAGCAATGTCACGCTTCCCGTCACGTGGATCAAAGGATCTGTGGTTTTCCCTCGAGGCTTTCCCTCGAGGCTTTCCCACAGGGCTGTCCCACGTGCCACCGTGGTGTGAGTCGATCCTCGGCGTGAAAGATGAGCCAGTGCAGGGCAAAGAGGTTCCTCTGGAATGGACTGAGACATCTGGGGGACTCTTGGAATGGTGGTACGACCATGGAGTTCCTCTCGCCTTTCCTGTTGAGAGTGCCTCCTCTTGAGATGCGACGGGAATGCCGGGAATTCTTTCCCGTTGAAAGCAGGGAAAGGATCCCTCATCTCGAGCTACGAGGGGGAAACGGGGCTCCTCTGGATGTGGGCGGGACCATCGTGCTTCCTCTCGAGTGGAGACGGGTATGGCGGTGAACTTCTTGAGTTGCAGCAAGGGTGTGAAAGACCCTTTCGAAGTTCCAGAGGTTAGGTGTCATTAGTCTCCAGAGGCCTCATCGGAAATAGGCCTCATCTCGCCTGGAATGGTGAACTTCCTGGATTTTCTCGAGTTGCGGCAGGTGTTCTCGAGTTACGACGGGGACCTCAGGGACCCGCCCTGGTGGCCTCAGGAGAGGCCATTCCCCATGCGAGTTGCTAGGGGGCCTCTCGGGATTCCTCTCCCGTCGATACCGGGGCCAAAAACCTTGTGTGGATTCAGGGCCAGAACCGAGGATTCCTCTCAGGGGCTGACATGGATCTTTGGGTACTTCTGGAGTCTCCCCAGGGGAGTCAGGCCTCGTCTCGAGTGGGGGCATGCACGTGCACTTTCCTTCCAGGCTGTAGCAGCAATGTCACGCTTCCCGTCGCCTGGATCAAAGGATCTGTGGTTTTCCCTCGAGGCTTTCCCACAGGGCTGTCCCACGTGCCACCGTGGTGTGAGTCGATCCTCGGCGTGAAAGATGAGCCAGTGCAGGGCAAAGAGGTTCCTCTGGAATGGACTGAGACATCTGGGGGACTCTTGGAATGGTGGTACGACCATGGAGTTCCTCTCGCCTTTCCTGTTGAGAGTGCCTCCTCTTGAGATGCGACGGGAACGCCGGGAATTCTTTCCCGTTGAAAGCAGGGAAAGGATCCCTCATCTCGAGCTACGAGGGGGAAACTGGGCTCCTCTGGATGTGGGCGGGACCATCGTGCTTCCTCTCTAGTGGAGACGGGTATGGCGGTGAACTTCTTGAGTTGCAGCAAGGGTGTGAAAGACCCTTTCGAAGTTCCAGAGGTTAGGTGTCATTAGTCTCCAGAGGCCTCATCGGAAATAGGCCTCATTTCGCCTGGAAGGGAGAACTTCCTGGATTTTCTCCAGTTGCGGCAGGTGTTCTCGAGTTACGACGGGGACCTCAGGGACCCGCCCTGGTGGCCTTACGAGAGGCCAGTCCCTATGCGAGTTGCTAGGGGGCCTCTCGGGATTCCTCTCCCGTCGATACCGGGGCCAAAAACCTTGTGTGGAGTCAGGGCCGGAACCGAGGATTCCTCTCAGGGGCTGACATGCATCTTTGGGTACTTCTGGAGTCTCCCCAGGGGAGTCAGGCCTCGTCTCGAGTGGGGGCATGCACGTGCACTTTCCTTCCAGGCTGTAGCAGCAATGTCATGCTTCCCGTCGCGTGGATCAAATGATGTGTGGTTTTCCCTAGAGGCTTTCCCACAGGGCTGTCCCAGGTGCCACCGTGGTGTGAGTCGATCCTCGGCGTGAAAGATGAGCCAGTGCAGGGCAAAGAGGTTCCTCTGGAATGGACTGAGACATCTGGGGGACTCTTGGAATGGTGGTACGACCATGGAGTTCCTCTCGCCTTTCCTGTTGAGAGTGCCTCCTCTTGAGATGCGACGGGAACGCCGGGAATTTTTTGCCGTTGAAAGCAGGGAAAGGATCCCTCATCTCGAGCTACGAGGGGGAAACGGGGCTCCTCTGGATGTGGGCGGGATCATCGTGCTTTCTCTCGAGTGGAGACGGGTATGGCGGTGAACTTCTTGAGTTGCAGCAAGGGTGTGAAAGACCCTTTCGAAGTTCCAGAGGTTAGGTGTCATTAGTCTCTAGACGCCTCATCGGAAATAGGCCTCATCTCGCCTGGAAGGGAGAACTTCCTTGATTTTATCGAGTTGCGGCAGGTGTTCTCGAGTTACGACGGGGACCTCCGGGACCCGCCCTGTTGGCCTCAGGAGAGGCCAGTCCCTATGCGTGTTGCTAGGGGGCCCCTCGGGATTCCTCTCCCGTCGATACCGGGGCCAAAAACCTTGTGTGGAGTCAGGGCCGGAACCGAGGATTCCTCTCAGGGACTGATATGGATCTTTGGGTACTTCTGGAGTCTCGCCAGCGGAGACAGGCCTCGTCTCGTGTGGGGTCATGCACGTGCACTTTCCTTCCAGGCTGTAGCAGCAATGTCACGCTTCCCGTCGAGTGGATCAAAGGATCTGCGGTTTTCGCTCAAGGCTTTCCCTCGAGGCTTTCCCACAGGGCTGTCCCACGTGACACCGTGGTGTGAGTCGATTCTCGGCGTGAAAAATGAGCCAGTGCAGGGCAAAGAGGTTCCTCTGGAATGGACTGAGACATCTGGGGGACTCTTGGAATGGTGGTACGACCATGGAGTTCCTCTCGCCTTTCCTGTTGAGAGTGCCTCCTCTTGAGATGGGACGGGAACGCCGGGAAATTTTTGCCGTGGAAAGCAGGGAAAGGATCCCTCATCTCGAGCTACGAGGGGGAAACGGGGCTCCTCTGGATGTGGGCGGGACCATCGTGCATCCTCTCGAGTGGAGACGGGTATGGCGGTTAACTTCTTGAGTTGCAGCAAGGGTGTGAAAGACCCTTTCAAAGTTCCAGAGGTTAGGTGTCATTAGTCTCCAGAGGCCTCATCGGAAATAGGCCTCATCTCGCCTGGAAGGGAGAACTTCCTGGATTTTCTCGAGTTGCGGCAGGTGTTCTCGAGTTACGACGGGGACCTCAGGGACCCGCCCTGGTGGCCTCAGGAGAGGCCAGTCCCCATGCGAGTTGCTAGGGGGCCTCTCGGGATTCCTCTCCCGTCGATACCGGGGCCAAAAACCTTGTGTGGAGTCAGGGCCGGAACCGAGGATTCCTCTCAGGGGCTGACATGGATCTTTGGGTACTTCTGGAGTCTCCCCAGGGGAGTCAGGCCTCGTCTCCAGTGGGGGCATGCACGTGCACTTTCCTTCCAGGCTGTAGCAGCAATGTCACGCTTCCCGTCGCGTGGATCAAAGGATCTGTGGTTTTCCCTCGAGGCTTTCCCACAGGGCTGTCCCACGTGCCACCGTGGTGTGAGTCGATCCTCGGCGTGAAAGATGAGCCAGTGCAGGGCAAAGAGTTTCCTCTGGAATGGACTGAGACATCTGGGGGACTCTTGGAATGGTGGTACGACCATGGAGTTCCTCTCGCCTTTCCTGTTGAGAGTGCCTCCTCTTGAGATGCGACGGGAACGCCGGGAATTATTTCCCGTTGAAAGCAGGGAAAGGATCCCTCATCTCGAGCTACGAGGGGGAAACGGGGCTCCTCTGGATGTGGGCGGGACCATCGTGCTTCCTCTCGAGTGGAGACGGGTATGGCGGTGAACTTCTTGAGTTGCAGCAAGGGTGTGAAAGACCCTTTCGAAGTTCCAGAGGTTAGGTGTCATTAGTCTCCAGACGCCTCATCGGAAATAGGCCTCATCTCGCCTGGAAGGGAGAACTTCCTGGATTTTCTCGAGTTGCGGCAGGTGTTCTCGAGTTACGACGGGGACCTCAGGGACCCGCCCTGGTGGCCTCAGGAGAGGCCAGTCCCCATGCGTGTTGCTAGGGGGCCTCTCGGGATTCCTCTCCCGTCGATACCGGGGCCAAAAACCTTGTGTGGAGTCAGGGCCGGAACCGAGGATTCCTCTCAGGGGCTGACATGGATCTTTGGGTACTTCTGGAGTCTCCCCAGGGGAGTCAGGCCTCGTCTCGAGTGGAGGCATGCACGTGCACTTTCCTTCCAGGCTGTAGCAGCAATGTCACGCTTTCCGTCCCGTGGATCAAAGGATCTGTGGTTTTCCCTCGAGGCTTTCCCACAGGGCTGTCCCACGTGCCACCGTGGTGTGAGTCGATCCTCGGCGTGAAAGATGAGCCAGTGCAGGGCAAAGAGGTTCCTCTGGAATGGACTGAGACATCTGGGGGACTCTTGGAATGGTGGTACGACCATGGAGTTCCTCTCGCCTTTCCTGTTGAGAGTGCCTCCTCTTGAGATGCGATGGGAACGCCGGGAATTCTTTCCCGTTGAAAGCAGGGAAAGGATCCCTCATATCGAGCTACGAGGGGGAAACGGGGCTTCTCTGGATGTGGGCGGGACCATCGTGCTTCCTCTCGAGTGGAGACGGGTATGGCGGTGAACTTCTTGAGTTGCACCAAGGGTGTGAAAGACCCTTTCGAAGTTCCAGAGTTTTGGTGTCATTAGTCTCCAGAGGCCTCATCGGAAATAGGCCTCATCTCGCCTGGAAGGGAGAACTTCATGGATTTTCTCGAGTTGCGGCAGGTGTTCTCGAGTTACGACGGGGACCTCAGGGACCCGCCCTGGTGGCCTCAGGAAAGGCCAGTCCCCATGCGAGTTGCTAGGGGGCCTCTCGGGATTCCTCTCCCGTCGATACCGGGGCCAAAAACCTTGTGTGGAGTCAGGGCCGGAACCGAGGATTCCTCTCAGGGGCTGACATGGTTCTTTGGGTACTTCTGGAGTCTCCCCAGTGGAGTCAGACCTCGTCTCGAGTGGGGGCATGCACGTTCGCTTTCCTTCCTGGCTTTAGCAGCAATGTCACGCTTCCCGTCGCGTGGATCAAAGGATCTGTGGTTTTCCCTCGAGGCTTTCCCTCGAGGCTTTCCCACAGGGCTGTCCCACGTGCCACCGTGGTGTGAGTCGATCCTCGGCCTGAAAGATGAGCCAGTGCAGGGCAAAGAGCTTCCTCTGGAATGGACTGAGACATCTGGGGGACTCTTGGAATGGTGGTACGACCATGGAGATCCTCTCGCCTTTCCTGTTGAGAGTGCCTCCTCTTGAGATGCGACGGGAACGCCGGGAATTCTTTCCCGTTGAAAGCAGGGAAAGGATCCCTCATCTCGAGCACCGAGGGGAAAACGGGACTCCTCTGGATGTGGGCGGGACCATCGTGCTTCCTCTCGAGTGGAGACGGGTATGGCGGAGAACTTCTTGAGTTGCAGCAAGGGTGTGAAAGACCCTTTCAAAGTTCCAGAGGTTAGGTGTCATTAGTCTCCAGACGCCTCATCGGAAATAGGCCTCATCTCGCCTGGAAGGGAGAACTTCCTGGATTTTCTCGAGTTGCGGCAGGTGTTCTTAAGTTACGACGGGGAACACAGGGACCCGCCCTGGTGGCCTCAGGAGAGGCCAGTCCCCCTGCGAGTTGCTAGGGGGCCTCTCGGGATTCCTCTCCCGTCGATACCGGGGCCAAAAACCTTGAGTGGAGTCAGGGCCGGAACCGAGGATTCCTCTCAGGGGCTGACATGGATCTTTGGGTACTTCTGGAGTCTCCCCAGGGGAGTCAGGCCTCGTCTCGAGTGGGGGCATGCACGTGCGCTTTCCTTCCAGGCTGTAGCAGCAATGTCACGCTTCCCGTCACGTGGATCAAAGGATCTGTGGTTTTCCCTCGAGGCTTTCCCTCGAGGCTTTCCCACAGGGCTGTCCCACGTGCCACCGTGGTGTGAGTCGATCCTCGGCGTGAAAGATGAGCCAGTGCAGGGCAAAGAGTTTCCTCTGGAATGGACTGAGACATCTGGGGGACTCTTGGAATGGTGGTACGACCATGGAGTTCCTCTCGCCTTTCCTGTTGAGAGTGCCTCCTCTTGAGATGCGACGGGAACGCCGGGAATTCTTTCCCGTTGAAAGCAGGGAAAGGATCCCTCATCTCGAGCTACGAGGGGGAAACGGGGCTCCTCTGGATGTGGGCGGGACCATCGTGCTTCCTCTCGAGTGGAGACGGGTATGGCGGTGAACTTCTTGAGTTGCAGCAAGGGTGTGAAAGACCCTTTCGAAGTTCCAGAGGTTAGGTGTCATTAGTCTCCAGACGCCTCATCGGAAATAGGCCTCATCTCGCCTGGAAGGGAGAACTTCCTGGATTTTCTCGAGTTGCGGCAGGTGTTCTCGAGTTACGACGGGGACCTCAGGGACCCGCCCTGGTGGCCTCAGGAGAGGCCAGTCCCCATGCGAGTTGCTAGGGGGCCTCTCGGGATTCCTCTCCCGTCGATACCGGGGCCAAAAACCTTGTGTGGAGTCAGGGCCGGAACCGAGGATTCCTCTCAGGGGCTGACATGGATCTTTGGGTACTTCTGGAGTCTCCCCAGGGGAGTCAGGCCTCGTCTCGAGTGGAGGCATGCACGTGCACTTTCCTTCCAGGGTGTAGCAGCAATGTCACGCTTTCCGTCCCGTGGATCAAAGGATCTGTGGTTTTCCCTCGAGGCTTTCCCACAGGGCTGTCCCACGTGCCACCGTGGTGTGAGTCGATCCTCGGCGTGAAAGATGAGCCAGTGCAGGGCAAAGAGGTTCCTCTGGAATGGACTGAGACATCTGGGGGACTCTTGGAATGGTGGTACGACCATGGAGTTCCTCTCGCCTTTCCTGTTGAGAGTGCCTCCTCTTGAGATGCGATGGGAACGCCGGGAATTCTTTCCCGTTGAAAGCAGGGAAAGGATCCCTCATATCGAGCTACGAGGGGGAAACGGGGCTTCTCTGGATGTGGGCGGGACCATCGTGCTTCCTCTCGAGTGGAGACGGGTATGGCGGTGAACTTCTTGAGTTGCACCAAGGGTGTGAAAGACCCTTTCGAAGTTCCAGAGTTTTGGTGTCATTAGTCTCCAGAGGCCTCATCGGAAATAGGCCTCATCTCGCCTGGAAGGGAGAACTTCCTGGATTTTCTCGAGTTGCGGCAGGTGTTCTCGAGTTACGACGGGGACCTCAGGGACCCGCCCTGGTGGCCTCAGGAAAGGCCAGTCCCCATGCGAGTTGCTAGGGGGCCTCTCGGGATTCCTCTCCCGTCGATACCGGGGCCAAAAACCTTGTGTGGAGTCAGGGCCGGAACCGAGGATTCCTCTCAGGGGCTGACATGGTTCTTTGGGTACTTCTGGAGTCTCCCCAGTGGAGTCAGACCTCGTCTCGAGTGGGGGCATGCACGTGCGCTTTCCTTCCATGCTGTAGCAGCAATGTCACGCTTCCCGTCGCGTGGATCAAAGGATCTGTGGTTTTCCCTCGAGGCTTTCTCTCGAGGCTTTCCCACAGGGCTGTCCCACGTGCCACCGTGGTGTGAGTCGATCCTCGGCGTGAAAGATGAGCCAGTGCAGGGCAAAGAGCTTCCTCTGGAATGGACTGAGACATCTGGGGGACTCTTGGAATGGTGGTACGACCATGGAGATCCTCTCGCCTTTCCTGTTGAGAGTGCCTCCTCTTGAGATGCGACGGGAACGCCGGGAATTCTTTCCCGTTGAAAGCAGGGAAAGGATCCCTCATCTCGAGCACCGAGGGGAAAACGGAACTCCTCTGGATGTGGGCGGGACCATCGTGCTTCCTCTCGAGTGGAGACGGGTATGGCGGAGAACTTCTTGAGTTGCAGCAAGGGTGTGAAAGACCCTTTCAAAGTTCCAGAGGTTAGGTGTCATTAGTCTCCAGACGCCTCATCGGAAATAGGCCTCATCTCGCCTGGAAGGGAGAACTTCCTGGATTTTCTCGAGTTGCGGCAGGTGTTCTTAAGTTACGACGGGGAACACAGGGACCCGCCCTGGTGGCCTCAGGAGAGGCCAGTCCCCCTGCGAGTTGCTAGGGGGCCTCTCGGGATTCCTCTCCCGTCGATACCGGGGCCAAAAACCTTGAGTGGAGTCAGGGCCGGAACCGAGGATTCCTCTCAGGGGCTGACATGGATCTTTGGGTACTTCTGGAGTCTCCCCAGGGGAGTCAGGCCTCGTCTCGAGTGGGGGCATGCACGTGCGCTTTCCTTCCAGGCTGTAGCAGCAATGTCACGCTTCCCGTCACGTGGATCAAAGGATCTGTGGTTTTCCCTCGAGGCTTTCCCTCGAGGCTTTCCCACAGGGCTGTCCCACGTGCCACCGTGGTGTGAGTCGATCCTCGGCGTGAAAGATGAGCCAGTGCAGGGCAAAGAGTTTCCTCTGGAATGGACTGAGACATCTGGGGGACTCTTGGAATGGTGGTACGACCATGGAGTTCCTCTCGCCTTTCCTGTTGAGAGTGCCTCCTCTTGATATGCGACGGGAACGCCGGGAATTCTTTCCCGTTTAAAGCAGGGAAAGGATCCCTCATCTCGAGCTACGAGGGGGAAACGGGGCTCCTCTGGATGTGGGCGGGACCATCGTGCTTCCTCTCGAGTGGAGACGGGTATGGCGGTGAACTTCTTGAGTTGCAGCAAGGGTGTGAAAGACCCTTTCGAAGTTCCAGAGGTTAGGTGTCATTAGTCTCCAGACGCCTCATCGGAAATAGGCCTCATCTCGCCTGGAAGTGAGAACTTCCTGGATTTTCTCGAGTTGCGGCAGGTGTTCTCGAGTTACGACGGGGACCTCAGGGACCCGCCCTGGTGGCCTCAGGAGAGGCCAGTCCCCATGCGAGTTGCTAGGGGGCCTCTCGGGATTCCTCTCCCGTCGATACCGGGGCCAAAAACCTTGTGTGGAGTCAGGGCCGGAACCGAGGATTCCTCTCAGGGGCTGACATGGATCTTTGGGTACTTCTGGAGTCTCCCCAGGGGAGTCAGGCCTCGTCTCCAGTGGGGGCATGCACGTGCACTTTCCTTCCAGGCTGTAGCAGCAATGTCACGCTTCCCGTCGCGTGGATCAAAGGATCTGTGGTTTTCCCTCGAGGCTTTCCCACAGGGCTGTCCCACGTGCCACCGTGGTGTGAGTCGATCCTCGGCGTGAAAGATGAGCCAGTGCAGGGCAAAGAGTTTCCTCTGGAATGGACTGAGACATCTGGGGGACTCTTGGAATGGTGGTACGACCATGGAGTTCCTCTCGCCTTTCCTGTTGAGAGTGCCTCCTCTTGAGATGCGACGGGAACGCCGGGAATTCTTTCCCGTTGAAAGCAGGGAAAGGATCCCTCATCTCGAGCTACGAGGGGGAAACGGGGCTCCTCTGGATGTGGGCGGGACCATCGTGCTTCCTCTCGAGTGGAGACGGGTATGGCGGTGAACTTCTTGAGTTGCAGCAAGGGTGTGAAAGACCCTTCCGAAGTTCCAGAGGTTAGGTGTCATTAGTCTCCAGACGCCTCATCGGAAATAGGCCTCATCTCGCCTGGAAGGGAGAACTTCCTGGATTTTCTCGAGTTGCGGCAGGTGTTCTCGAGTTACGACGGGGACCTCAGGGACCCGCCCTGGTGGCCTCAGGAGAGGCCAGTCCCCATGCGAGTTGCTAGGGGGCCTCTCGGGATTCCTCTCCCGTCGATACCGGGGCCAAAAACCTTGTGTGGAGTCAGGGCCGGAACCGAGGATTCCTCTCAGGGGCTGACATGGATCTTTGGGTACTTCTGGAGTCTCCCCAGGGGAGTCAGGCCTCGTCTCGAGTGGAGGCATGCACGTGCACTTTCCTTCCAGGCTGTAGCAGCAATGTCACGCTTTCCGTCCCGTGGATCAAAGGATCTGTGGTTTTCCCTCGAGGCTTTCCCACAGGGCTGTCCCACGTGCCACCGTGGTGTGAGTCGATCCTCGGCGTGAAAGATGAGCCAGTGCAGGGCAAAGAGGTTCCTCTGGAATGGACTGAGACATCTGGGGGACTCTTGGAATGGTGGTACGACCATGGAGTTCCTCTCGCCTTTCCTGTTGAGAGTGCCTCCTCTTGAGATGCGATGGGAACGCCGGGAATTCTTTCCCGTTGAAAGCAGGGAAAGGATCCCTCATATCGAGCTACGAGGGGGAAACGGGGCTTCTCTGGATGTGGGCGGGACCATCGTGCTTCCTCTCGAGTGGAGACGGGTATGGCGGTGAACTTCTTGAGTTGCACCAAGGGTGTGAAAGACCCTTTCGAAGTTCCAGAGTTTTGGTGTCATTAGTCTCCAGAGGCCTCATCGGAAATAGGCCTCATCTCGCCTGGAAGGGAGAACTTCATGGATTTTCTCGAGTTGCGGCAGGTGTTCTCGAGTTACGACGGGGACCTCAGGGACCCGCCCTGGTGGCCTCAGGAAAGGCCAGTCCCCATGCGAGTTGCTAGGGGGCCTCTCGGGATTCCTCTCCCGTCGATACCGGGGCCAAAAACCTTGTGTGGAGTCAGGGCCGGAACCGAGGATTCCTCTCAGGGGCTGACATGGTTCTTTGGGTACTTCTGGAGTCTCCCCAGTGGAGTCAGACCTCGTCTCGAGTGGGGGCATGCACGTGCGCTTTCCTTCCATGCTGTAGCAGCAATGTCACGCTTCCCGTCGCGTGGATCAAAGGATCTGTGGTTTTCCCTCGAGGCTTTCCCTCGAGGCTTTCCCACAGGGCTGTCCCACGTGCCACCGTGGTGTGAGTCGATCCTCGGCCTGAAAGATGAGCCAGTGCAGGGCAAAGAGCTTCCTCTGGAATGGACTGAGACATCTGGGGGACTCTTGGAATGGTGGTACGACCATGGAGATCCTCTCGCCTTTCCTGTTGAGAGTGCCTCCTCTTGAGATGCGACGGGAACGCCGGGAATTCTTTCCCGTTGAAAGCAGGGAAAGGATCCCTCATCTCGAGCACCGAGGGGAAAACGGGACTCCTCTGGATGTGGGCGGGACCATCGTGCTTCCTCTCGAGTGGAGACGGGTATGGCGGAGAACTTCTTGAGTTGCAGCAAGGGTGTGAAAGACCCTTTCAAAGTTCCAGAGGTTAGGTGTCATTAGTCTCCAGACGCCTCATCGGAAATAGGCCTCATCTCGCCTGGAAGGGAGAACTTCCTGGATTTTCTCGAGTTGCGGCAGGTGTTCTTAAGTTACGACGGGGAACACAGGGACCCGCCCTGGTGGCCTCAGGAGAGGCCAGTCCCCCTGCGAGTTGCTAGGGGGCCTCTCGGGATTCCTCTCCCGTCGATACCGGGGCCAAAAACCTTGAGTGGAGTCAGGGCCGGAACCGAGGATTCCTCTCAGGGGCTGACATGGATCTTTGGGTACTTCTGGAGTCTCCCCAGGGGAGTCAGGCCTCGTCTCGAGTGGGGGCATGCACGTGCGCTTTCCTTCCAGGCTGTAGCAGCAATGTCACGCTTCCCGTCACGTGGATCAAAGGATCTGTGGTTTTCCCTCGAGGCTTTCCCTCGAGGCTTTCCCACAGGGCTGTCCCACGTGCCACCGTGGTGTGAGTCGATCCTCGGCGTGAAAGATGAGCCAGTGCAGGGCAAAGAGTTTCCTCTGGAATGGACTGAGACATCTGGGGGACTCTTGGAATGGTGGTACGACCATGGAGTTCCTCTCGCCTTTCCTGTTGAGAGTGCCTCCTCTTGATATGCGACGGGAACGCCGGGAATTCTTTCCCGTTGAAAGCAGGGAAAGGATCCCTCATCTCGAGCTACGAGGGGGAAACGGGGCTCCTCTGGATGTGGGCGGGACCATCGTGCTTCCTCTCGAGTGGAGACGGGTATGGCGGTGAACTTCTTGAGTTGCAGCAAGGGTGTGAAAGACCCTTTCGAAGTTCCAGAGGTTAGGTGTCATTAGTCTCCAGACGCCTCATCGGAAATAGGCCTCATCTCGCCTGGAAGGGAGAACTTCCTGGATTTTCTCGAGTTGCGGCAGGTGTTCTCGAGTTACGACGGGGACCTCAGGGACCCGCCCTGGTGGCCTCAGGAGAGGCCAGTCCCCATGCGAGTTGCTAGGGGGCCTCTCGGGATTCCTCTCCCGTCGATACCGGGGCCAAAAACCTTGTGTGGAGTCAGGGCCGGAACCGAGGATTCCTCTCAGGGGCTGACATGGATCTTTGGGTACTTCTGGAGTCTCCCCAGGGGAGTCAGGCCTCGTCTCCAGTGGGGGCATGCACGTGCACTTTCCTTCCAGGCTGTAGCAGCAATGTCACGCTTCCCGTCGCGTGGATCAAAGGATCTGTGGTTTTCCCTCGAGGCTTTCCCACAGGGCTGTCCCACGTGCCACCGTGGTGTGAGTCGATCCTCGGCGTGAAAGATGAGCCAGTGCAGGGCAAAGAGGTTCCTCTGGAATGGACTGAGACATCTGGGGGACTCTTGGAATGGTGGTACGACCATGGAGTTCCTCTCGCCTTTCCTGTTGAGAGTGCCTCCTCTTGAGATGCGACGGGAACGCCGGGAATTCTTTCCCGTTGAAAGCAGGGAAAGGATCCCTCATCTCGAGCTACGAGGGGGAAACGGGGCTCCTCTGGATGTGGGCGGGACCATCGTGCTTCCTCTCTAGTGGAGACGGGTATGGTGGTGAACTTCTTGAGTTGCAGCAAGGCTGTGAAAGACCCTTTCGAAGTTCCAGAGGTTAGGTGTCATTAGTCTCCAGACGCCTCATCGGAAATAGGCCTCATTTCGCCTGGAAGGGAGAACTTCCTGGATTTTCTCGAGTTGCGGCAGGTGTTCTCGAGTTACGACGGGGACCTCAGGGACCCGCCCTGGTGGCCTCAGGAGAGGCCAGTCCCTATGCGAGTTGCTAGGGGGCCTCTCGGGATTCCTCTCCCGTCGATACCGTGGCCAAAAACCTTGTGTGGAGTCAGGGCCGGAACCGAGGATTCCTCTCAGGGGCTGACATGGATCTTTGGGTACTTCTGGAGTCTCCCCAGGGGAGTCAGGCCTCGTCTCGAGTGGAGGCATGCACGTGCACTTTCCTTCCAGGCTGTAGCAGCAATGTCACGCTTCCCGTCGCGTGGATCAAATGATGTGTGGTTTTCCCTCGAGGCTTTCCCACAGGGCTGTCCCACGTGCCACCGTGGTGTGAGTCGATCCTCGGCGTGAAAGATGAGCCAGTGCAGGGCAAAGAGGTTCCTCTGGAATGGACTGAGACATCTGGGGGACTCTTGGAATGGTGGTACGACCATGGAGTTCCTCTCGCCTTTCCTGTTGAGAGTGCCTCCTCTTGAGATGCGACGGGAACGCCGAAAATTTTTTGCCGTTGAAAGCAGGGAAAGGATCCCTCATCTCGAGCTACGAGGGGGAAACGGGGCTCCTCTGGATGTGGGCGGGACCATCGTGCTTTCTCTCGAGTGGAGACGGGTATGGCGGTGAACTTCTTGAGTTGCAGTAAGGGTGTGAAAGACCCTTTCGAAGTTCCAGAGGTAGGTGTCATTAGTCTCCAGACGCCTCATCGGAAATAGGCCTCATCTCGCCTGGAAGGGAGAACTTCCTTGATTTTCTCGAGTTGCGGCAGGTGTTCTCGAGTTACGACGGGGACCTCAGGGACCCGCCCTGTTGGCCTCAGGAGAGGCCAGTCCCTATGCGTGTTGCTAGGGGGCCCCTCGGGATTCCTCTCCCGTCGATTCCGGGGCCAAAAACCTTGTGTGGAGTCAGGGCCGGAACCGAGGATTCCTCTCAGGGACTGATATGGATCTTTGGGTACTTCTGGAGACTCGCCACGGGAGACAGGCCTCGTCTCGTGTGGGGGCATGCACGTGCACTTTCCTTCCAGGCTGTAGCAGCAATGTCACGCTTCCCGTCGCGTGGATCAAAGGATCTGCGGTTTTCGCTCGAGGCTTTCCCTCGAGGCTTTCCCACAGGGCTGTCCCACGTGACACCGTGGTGTGAGTCGATTCTCGGCGTGAAAAATGAGCCAGTGCAGGGCAAAGAGGTTCCTCTGGAATGGACTGAGACATCTGGGGGACTCTTGGAATGGTGGTACGACCATGGAGTTCCTCTCGCCTTTCCTGTTGAGAGTGCCTCCTCTTGAGATGCGACGGGAAAGCCGGGAATTCTTTCCCGTTGAAAGCAGGGAAAGGATCCCTCATCTCGAGCTACGAGGGGGAAACGGGGCTCCTCTGGATGTGGGCGGGACCATCGTGCTTCCTCTTGAGTGGACACGGGTATGGCGGTGAACTTCTTGAGTTGCAGCAAGGGTGTGAAAGACCCTTTCGAAGTTCCAGAGGTTAGGTGTCATTAGTCTCCAGACGCCTCATCGGAAATAGGCCTCATCTCGCCTGGAAGGGAGAACTTCCTGGATTTTCTCGATTTGCGGCAGGTGTTCTCGAGTTACGACGGGGACCTCAGGGACCCGCCCTGGTGGCCTCAGGAGAGGCCAGTCCCCATGCGAGGTGTTAGGGGCCCTCTCGGGATTCCTCTCCCGTCGATACCGGGGCCAAAAACCTTGTGTGGAGTCAGGGCCGGAACCGAGGATTCCTCTCAGGGGCTGACATGGATCTTTGGGTACTTCTGGAGTCTCCCCAGGGGAGTCAGGCCTCGTCTCGAGTGGGGGCATGCGCGTGCGCTTTCCTTCCAGGCTTTAGCAGCAATGTCACGCTTCCCGTCGCTTGGATCAAAGGATCTGTGGTTTTCCCTCGAGGCTTTCCCTCGAGGCTTTCCCACAGGGCTGTCCCACGTGCCACCGTGGTGTGAATCGAACCTCGGCGTGAAAGATGAGCCAGTGCAGGGCAAAGAGGTTCCTATGGAATGGACTGAGACATCTGGGGGACTCTTGGAATGGTGGTACGACCATGGAGTTCCTCTCGCCTTTCCTGTTGAGAGTGCCTCCTCTTGAGATGCGACGGGAACGCCGGGAATTCTTTCCCGTTGAAAGCAGGGAAAGGATCCCTCATCTCGAGCTACGAGGGGGAAACGGGGCTCCTCTGGATGTGGGCGGGACCATCGTGCTTCCTCTCGAGTGGAGACGGGTATGGCGGTGAACTTCTTGAGTTGCAGCAAGGGTGTGAAAGACCCTTTCGAAGTTCCAGAGGTTAGGTGTCATTAGACTCCAGACGCCTCATCGGAAATAGGCCTCATCTCGCCTGGAAGGGAGAACTTCCTGGATTTTCTCGAGTTGCGGCAGGTGTTCTCGAGTTTCGACGGGGACCTCAGGAACCCGCCCTGGTGGCCTCAGGAGAGGTCAGTCCCCATGCGAGTTGCTAGGGGGCCTCTCTGGATTCCTCTCCCGTCGATACCGGGGCCAAAAAGCTTGTGTGGAGTCAGGGCCGGATCCGAGGATTCCTCTCAGGGGCTGACATGGATCTTTGGGTACTTCTGGAGTCTCCCCAGTGGAGTCAGGCCTCGTCTCGAGTGGGGGCATGCACGTGCGCTTTCCTTTCAGGCTGTAGCAGCAATGTCACGCTTCCCGTCACGTGGATCAAAGGATATGTGGTTTTCCCTCGAGGCTTTCCCTCGAGGCTTTCCCACAGGGCTGTCCCACGTGCCACCGTGGTGTGAGTCGATCCTCAGCGTGAAAGATGAGCCAGTGCAGGGCAAAGAGGTTCCTCTGGAATGGACTGAGACATCTGGGGGACTCTTGGAATGGTGGTACGACCATGGAGTTCCTCTCGCCTTTCCTGTTGAGAGTGCCTCCTCTTGAGATGTGACGGGAACGCCGGGAATTCTTTCCCGTTGAAAGCAGGGAAAGGATCCCTTATCTCGAGCTACGAGGGGGAAACGGGGCTCCTCTGGATGTGGGCGGGACCATCGTGCTTCCTCTCTAGTGGAGACGGGTATGGCGGTGAACTTCTTGAGTTGCAGCAAGGGTGTGAAAGACCCTTTCGAAGTTCCAGAGGTTAGGTGTCATTAGTCTCCAGAGGCCTCATCGGAAATAGGCCTCATCTCGCCTGGAAGGGAGAACTTCCTGGATTTTCTCGAGTTGCGGCAGGTGTTCTCGAGTTACGACGGGGACCTCAGGGACCCGCCCTGGTGGCCTCAGGAAAGGCCAGTCCCTAGGCGAGTTGCTAGGGGGCCTCTCGGGATTCCTCTCCCGTTGATACCGGGGCCAAAAACCTTGTGTGGAGTCAGGGCCGGAACCGAGGATTCCTCTCAGGGGCTGACATGGATCTTTGGGTACTTCTGGAGTCTCCCCAGGGGAGTCAGGCCTCGTCTCAAGTGGGGGCATGCACGTGCACTTTCCTTCCAGGCTGTAGCAGCAATGTCACGCTTCCCGTCGCGTGGATCAAAGGATCTATGGTTTGCCCTCGAGGCTTTCCCTCGAGGCTTTCCCACAGGGCTGTCCCACGTGCCACCGTGGTGTGAGTCGATCCTCGGCGTGAAAGATGAGCCAGTGCAGGGCAAAGAGGTTCCTCTGGAATGGACTGAGACATCTGAGGGACTCTTGGAATGGTGGTACGACCATGGAGTTCCTCTCGCCTTTCCTGTTGAGAGTGCCTCCTCTTGAGATGCGACGGGAGCGCCGGGAATTCTTTCCCGTTGAAAGCAGGGAAAGGATCCCTCATCTCGAGCTACGAGGGGGAAACAGGGCTCCTCTGGATGTGGGCGGGACCATCGTGCTTCCTCTCTAGTGGAGACGGGTATGGTGGTGAACTTCTTGAGTTGCAGCAAGGCTGTGAAAGACCCTTTCGAAGTTCCAGAGGTTAGGTGTCATTAGTCTCCAGACGCCTCATCGGAAATAGGCCTCATCTCGCCTGGAAGGGAGAACTTCCTGGATTTTCTCGAGTTGCGGCAGGTGTTCTCGAGTTACGACGGGGAGCTCAGGGACCCGCCCTGGTGGCCTCAGGAGAAGCCAGTCCCTATGCGAGTTGCTAGGGGGCCTCTCGGGATTCGTCTCCCATCGATACCGGGGCCAAAAACCTTGTGTGGAGTCAGGGCCGGAACCGAGGATTCCTCTCAGGGGCTGATATGGATCTTTGGGTACTTCTGGAGTCTCCCCAGGGGAGTCAGGCCTCGTCTCGAGTGGGGGCATGCACGTGCACTTTCCTTCCAGGCTGTAGCAGCAATGTCACGCTTCCCGTGGCGTGGATCAAAGGATCTGTGGTTTTCCATCGAGGCTTTCCCACAGGGCTGTCCCACGTGCCACCGTGGTGTGAGTCGATCCTCGGCGTGAAAGATGAGCCAGTGCAGGGCAAAAAGGTTCCTCTGGAATGGACTGAGACATCTGGGGGACTCTTGGAATGGTGATACGACCATGGAGTTCCTCTCGCCTTTCCTGTTGAGAGTGCCTCCTCTTGAGATGCGACGGGAACGCCGGGAATTCTTTCCCGTTGAAAGCAGGGAAAGGATCCCTCATCTCGAGCTACGAGAAGGATACGGGGCTCCTCTGGATGTGCGCATGATCATCGTGCTTCCTCTCGATTGGAGATGGGTATGGCGGTGAACTTCTTGAGTTGCCGCAAGGGTGTGAAAGACCCTTTCGAATTTCCAGAGGTTAGGTGTCATTACTCTCCAGATGCCTCATCGGAAATTGGCCTCATCTCGCCTGTAAGGGAGAACTTCCTGGATTTTCTCGAGTTGCGGCAGATGTTCTAGAGATACGACGGGGACATCAGGGACCCGCTCTGGTGGCCTCTGGAAAGGCCAGTCCCCATGCGAGTTGCTAGGGGGCCTCTAGGGATTCCTCTCCCGTCGATATTGGGGCCAAAAACCTTGTGTGGAGTCAGGGCCGGAACCGAGGATTCCTCTCAGGGGCTGACATGAATCTTTGAGTACTTCTGGAGTCTCCCCAGGGGAGTCAGGCCTCGTCTCGAGTGGGGGCATGGACGTGCGCTTTCCTTCCAGACTGTAGCAGCAATGTCACGCTTCCCGTCTCGTGGATCAAAGGATCTGTGGTTTTCCCTCGAGGCTTTCCCACAGGGCTGCCCCACGTGCCACCTTGGTGTGAGTCGATCCTCGGCGTGAAAGATGAGCCAGTGCAGGGCAAAGAGGTTCCTCTGGAATGGACTGAGACATCCGGGGGACTCCTGGAATGGTGGTACGACCATGGAGTTCCTCTCGCCTTTCCTGTTGAGAGTGCCTCCTCTTGAGATGCGACGGGAACGCCGGGAATTCATTCCCGTTGAAAGCAGGGAAAGGATCCCTCATCTCGAGCTCCGAGGGGGAAACGGGGCTCCTCTGGATGTGGGCGGGACCATCGTGCTTCCTCTCGAGTGGAGACGGGTATGGCGGTGAACTTCTTGAGTTGCAGCAAGGGTGTGAAAGACCCTTTCGAAGTTCCAGAGGTTAGGTGTCATTAGTCTCCAGACGCCTCATCGGAAATAGGCCTCATCTCGCCTGGAAGGGAGAACTTCCTGGATTTTCTCGAGTTGCGGGAGGTGTTCTCGAGTTACGACGGGGACCTCAGGGACCCGCCCTGTTGGCCTCAGGAGAGGCCAGTCCCTATGCGTGTTGCTAGGGGGCCCCTCGGGATTCCTCTCCCGTCGATTCCGGGGCCAAAAACCTTGTGTGGAGTCAGGGCCGGAACCGAGGATTCCTCTCAGGGACTGATATGGATCTTTGGGTACTTCTGGAGACTCGCCACGGGAGACAGGCCTCGTCTCGTGTGGGGGCATGCACGTGCACTTTCCTTCCAGGCTGTAGCAGCAATGTCACGCTTCCCGTCGCGTGGATCAAAGGATCTGCGGTTTTCGCTCGAGGCTTTCCCTCGAGGCTTTCCCACAGGGCTGTCCCACGTGACACCGTGGTGTGAGTCGATTCTCGGCGTGAAAAATGAGCCAGTGCAGGGCAAAGAGGTTCCTCTGGAATGGACTGAGACATCTGGGGGACTCTTGGAATGGTGGTACGACCATGGAGTTCCTCTCGCCTTTCCTGTTGAGAGTGCCTCCTCTTGAGATGCGACGGGAAAGCCGGGAATTCTTTCCCGTTGAAAGCAGGGAAAGGATCCCTCATCTCGAGCTACGAGGGGGAAACGGGGCTCCTCTGGATGTGGGCGGGACCATCGTGCTTCCTCTTGAGTGGACACGGGTATGGCGGTGAACTTCTTGAGTTGCAGCAAGGGTGTTAAAGACCCTTTCGAAGTTCCAGAGGTTAGGTGTCATTAGTCTCCAGACGCCTCATCGGAAATAGGCCTCATCTCGCCTGGAAGGGAGAACTTCCTGGATTTTCTCGATTTGCGTCAGGTGTTCTCGAGTTACGACGGGGACCTCAGGGACCCGCCCTGGTGGCCTCAGGAGAGGCCAGTCCCCATGCGAGGTGTTAGGGGCCCTCTCGGGATTCCTCTCCCGTCGATACCGGGGCCAAAAACCTTGTGTGGAGTCAGGGCCGGAACCGAGGATTCCTCTCAGGGGCTGACATGGATCTTTGGGTACTTCTGGAGTCTCCCCAGGGGAGTCAGGCCTCGTCTCGAGTGGGGGCATGCGCGTGCGCTTTCCTTCCAGGCTTTAGCAGCAATGTCACGCTTCCCGTCGCTTGGATCAAAGGATCTGTGGTTTTCCCTCGAGGCTTTCCCTCGAGGCTTTCCCACAGGGCTGTCCCACGTGCCACCGTGGTGTGAATCGAACCTCGGCGTGAAAGATGAGCCAGTGCAGGGCAAAGAGGTTCCTATGGAATGGACTGAGACATCTGGGGGACTCTTGGAATGGTGGTACGACCATGGAGTTCCTCTCGCCTTTCCTGTTGAGAGTGCCTCCTCTTGAGATGCGACGGGAACGCCGGGAATTCTTTCCCGTTGAAAGCAGGGAAAGGATCCCTCATCTCGAGCTACGAGGGGGAAACGGGGCTCCTCTGGATGTGGGCGGGACCATCGTGCTTCCTCTCGAGTGGAGACGGGTATGGCGGTGAACTTCTTGAGTTGCAGCAAGGGTGTGAAAGACCCTTTCGAAGTTCCAGAGGTTAGGTGTCATTAGACTCCAGACGCCTCATCGGAAATAGGCCTCATCTCGCCTGGAAGGGAGAACTTCCTGGATTTTCTCGAGTTGCGGCAGGTGTTCTCGAGTTTCGACGGGGACCTCAGGAACCCGCCCTGGTGGCCTCAGGAGAGGTCAGTCCCCATGCAAGTTGCTAGGGGGCCTCTCTGGATTCCTCTCCCGTCGATACCGGGGCCAAAAAGCTTGTGTGGAGTCAGGGCCGGATCCGAGGATTCCTCTCAGGGGCTGACATGGAACTTTGGGTACTTCTGGAGTCTCCCCAGTGGAGTCAGGCCTCGTCTCGAGTGGGGGCATGCACGTGCGCTTTCCTTTCAGGCTGTAGCAGCAATGTCACGCTTCCCGTCACGTGGATCAAAGGATATGTGGTTTTCCCTCGAGGCTTTCCCTCGAGGCTTTCCCACAGGGCTGTCCCACGTGCCACCGTGGTGTGAGTCGATCCTCAGCGTGAAAGATGAGCCAGTGCAGGGCAAAGAGGTTCCTCTGGAATGGACTGAGAAATCTGGGGGACTCTTGGAATGGTGGTACGACCATGGAGTTCCTCTCGCCTTTCCTGTTGAGAGTGCCTCCTCTTGAGATGCGACGGGAACGCCGGGAATTCTTTCCCGTTGAAAGCAGGGAAAGGATCCCTTATCTCGAGCTACGAGGGGGAAACGGGGCTCCTCTGGATGTGGGCGGGACCATCGTGCTTCCTCTCTAGTGGAGACGGGTATGGCGGTGAACTTCTTGAGTTGCAGCAAGGGTGTGAAAGACCCTTTCGAAGTTCCAGAGGTTAGGTGTCATTAGTCTCCAGAGGCCTCATCGGAAATAGGCCTCATCTCGCCTGGAAGGGAGAACTTCCTGGATTTTCTCGAGTTGCGGCAGGTGTTCTCGAGTTACGACGGGGACCTCAGGGACCCGCCCTGGTGGCCTCAGGAAAGGCCAGTCCCTAGGCGAGTTGCTAGGGGGCCTCTCGGGATTCCTCTCCCGTTGATACCGGGGCCAAAAACCTTGTGTGGAGTCAGGGCCGGAACCGAGGATTCCTCTCAGGGGCTGACATGGATCTTTGGGTACTTCTGGAGTCTCCCCAGGGGAGTCAGGCCTCGTCTCAAGTGGGGGCATGCACGTGCACTTTCCTTCCAGGCTGTAGCAGCAATGTCACGCTTCCCGTCGCGTGGATCAAAGGATCTATGGTTTGCCCTCGAGGCTTTCCCTCGAGGCTTTCCCACAGGGCTGTCCCACGTGCCACCGTGGTGTGAGTCGATCCTCGGCGTGAAAGATGAGCCAGTGCAGGGCAAAGAGGTTCCTCTGGAATGGACTGAGACATCTGAGGGACTCTTGGAATGGTGGTACGACCATGGAGTTCCTCTCGCCTTTCCTGTTGAGAGTGCCTCCTCTTGAGATGCGACGGGAACGCCGGGAATTCTTTCCCGTTGAAAGCAGGGAAAGGATCCCTCATCTCGAGCTACGAGGGGGAAACAGGGCTCCTCTGGATGTGGGCGGGACCATCGTGCTTCCTCTCTAGTGGAGACGGGTATGGTGGTGAACTTCTTGAGTTGCAGCAAGGCTGTGAAAGACCCTTTCGAAGTTCCAGAGGTTAGGTGTCATTAGTCTCCAGACGCCTCATCGGAAATAGGCCTCATCTCGCCTGGAAGGGAGAACTTCCTGGATTTTCTCGAGTTGCGGCAGGTGTTCTCGAGTTACGACGGGGAGCTCAGGGACCCGCCCTGGTGGCCTCAGGAGAAGCCAGTCCCTATGCGAGTTGCTAGGGGGCCTCTCGGGATTCGTCTCCCATCGATACCGGGGCCAAAAACCTTGTGTGGAGTCAGGGCCGGAACCGAGGATTCCTCTCAGGGGCTGATATGGATCTTTGGGTACTTCTGGAGTCTCCCCAGGGGAGTCAGGCCTCGTCTCGAGTGGGGGCATGCACGTGCACTTTCCTTCCAGGCTGTAGCAGCAATGTCACGCTTCCCGTGGCATGGATCAAAGGATCTGTGGTTTTCCATCGAGGCTTTCCCACAGGGCTGTCCCACGTGCCACCGTGGTGTGAGTCGATCCTCGGCGTGAAAGATGAGCCAGTGCAGGGCAAAAAGGTTCCTCTGGAATGGACTGAGACATCTGGGGGACTCTTGGAATGGTGATACGACCATGGAGTTCCTCTCGCCTTTCCTGTTGAGAGTGCCTCCTCTTGAGATGCGACGGGAACGCCGGGAATTCTTTCCCGTTGAAAGCAGGGAAAGGATCCCTCATCTCGAGCTACGAGAAGGATACGGGGCTCCTCTGGATGTGCGCGTGATCATCGTGCTTCCTCTCGATTGGAGATGGGTATGGCGGTGAACTTCTTGAGTTGCCGCAAGGGTGTGAAAGACCCTTTCGAATTTCCAGAGGTTAGGTGTCATTACTCTCCAGATGCCTCATCGGAAATTGGCCTCATCTCGCCTGTAAGGGAGAACTTCCTGGATTTTCTCGAGTTGCGGCAGATGTTCTAGAGATACGACGGGGACATCAGGGACCCGCTCTGGTGGCCTCTGGAAAGGCCAGTCCCCATGCGAGTTGCTAGGGGGCCTCTAGGGATTCCTCTCCCGTCGATATTGGGGCCAAAAACCTTGTGTGGAGTCAGGGCCGGAACCGAGGATTCCTCTCAGGGGCTGACATGAATCTTTGAGTACTTCTGGAGTCTCCCCAGGGGAGTCAGGCCTCGTCTCGAGTGGGGGCATGGACGTGCGCTTTCCTTCCAGACTGTAGCAGCAATGTCACGCTTCCCGTCTCGTGGATCAAAGGATCTGTGGTTTTCCCTCGAGGCTTTCCCACAGGGCTGCCCCACGTGCCACCTTGGTGTGAGTCGATCCTCGGCGTGAAAGATGAGCCAGTGCAGGGCAAAGAGGTTCCTCTGGAATGGACTGAGACATCTGGGGGACTCCTGGAATGGTGGTACGACCATGGAGTTCCTCTCGCCTTTCCTGTTGAGAGTGCCTCCTCTTGAGATGCGACGGGAACGCCGGGAATTCTTTCCCGTTGAAAGCAGGGAAAGGATCCCTCATCTCGAGCTCCGAGGGGGAAACGGGGCTCCTCTGGATGTGGGCGGGACCATCGTGCTTCCTCTCGAGTGGAGACGGGTATGGCGGTGAACTTCTTGAGTTGCAGCAAGGGTGTGAAAGACCCTTTCGAAGTTCCAGAGGTTAGGTGTCATTAGACTCCAGACGCCTCATCGGAAATAGGCCTCATCTCGCCTGGAAGGGAGAACTTCCTGGATTTTCTCGAGTTGCGGGAGGTGTTCTCGAGTTACGACGGGGACCTCAGGGACCCGCCCTGTTGGCCTCAGGAGAGGCCAGTCCCTATGCGTGTTGCTAGGGGGCCCCTCGGGATTCCTCTCCCGTCGATTCCGGGGCCAAAAACCTTGTGTGGAGTCAGGGCCGGAACCGAGGATTCCTCTCAGGGACTGATATGGATCTTTGGGTACTTCTGGAGACTCGCCACGGGAGACAGGCCTCGTCTCGTGTGGGGGCATGCACGTGCACTTTCCTTCCCGGCTGTAGCAGCAATGTCACGCTTCCCGTCGCGTGGATCAAAGGATCTGCGGTTTTCGCTCGAGGCTTTCCCTCGAGGCTTTCCCACAGGGCTGTCCCACGTGACACCGTGGTGTGAGTCGATTCTCGGCGTGAAAAATGAGCCAGTGCAGGGCAAAGAGGTTCCTCTGGAATGGACTGAGACATCTGGGGGACTCTTGGAATGGTGGTACGACCATGGAGTTCCTCTCGCCTTTCCTGTTGAGAGTGCCTCCTCTTGAGATGCGACGGGAAAGCCGGGAATTCTTTCCCGTTGAAAGCAGGGAAAGGATCCCTCATCTCGAGCTACGAGGGGGAAACGGGGCTCCTCTGGATGTGGGCGGGACCATCGTGCTTCCTCTTGAGTGGACACGGGTATGGCGGTGAACTTCTTGAGTTGCAGCAAGGGTGTGAAAGACCCTTTCGAAGTTCCAGAGGTTAGGTGTCATTAGTCTCCAGACGCCTCATCGGAAATAGGCCTCATCTCGCCTGGAAGGGAGAACTTCCTGGATTTTCTCGAGTTGCGGCAGGTGTTCTCGAGTTACGACGGGGACCTCAGGGACCCGCCCTGGTGGCCTCAGGAAAGGCCAGTCCCCATGCGAGGTGTTAGGGGCCCTCTCGGGATTCCTCTCCCGTCGATACCGGGGCCAAAAACCTTGTGTGGAGTCAGGGCCGGAACCGAGGATTCCTCTCAGGGGCTGACATGGATCTTTGGGTACTTCTGGAGTCTCCCCAGGGGAGTCAGGCCTCGTCTCGAGTGGGGGCATGCGCGTGCGCTTTCCTTCCAGGCTTTAGCAGCAATGTCACGCTTCCCGTGGCATGGATCAAAGGATCTGTGGTTTTCCATCGAGGCTTTCCCACAGGGCTGTCCCACGTGCCACCGTGGTGTGAGTCGATCCTCGGCGTGAAAGATGAGCCAGTGCAGGGCAAAAAGGTTCCTCTGGAATGGACTGAGACATCTGGGGGACTCTTGGAATGGTGATACGACCATGGAGTTCCTCTCGCCTTTCCTGTTGAGAGTGCCTCCTCTTGAGATGCGACGGGAACGCCGGGAATTCTTTCCCGTTGAAAGCAGGGAAAGGATCCCTCATCTCGAGCTACGAGAAGGATACGGGGCTCCTCTGGATGTGCGCGTGATCATCGTGCTTCCTCTCGATTGGAGATGGGTATGGCGGTGAACTTCTTGAGTTGCCGCAAGGGTGTGAAAGACCCTTTCGAATTTCCAGAGGTTAGGTGTCATTACTCTCCAGATGCCTCATCGGAAATTGGCCTCATCTCGCCTGTAAGGGAGAACTTCCTGGATTTTCTCGAGTTGCGGCAGATGTTCTAGAGATACGACGGGGACATCAGGGACCCGCTCTGGTGGCCTCTGGAAAGGCCAGTCCCCATGCGAGTTGCTAGGGGGCCTCTAGGGATTCCTCTCCCGTCGATATTGGGGCCAAAAACCTTGTGTGGAGTCAGGGCCGGAACCGAGGATTCCTCTCAGGGGCTGACATGAATCTTTGAGTACTTCTGGAGTCTCCCCAGGGGAGTCAGGCCTCGTCTCGAGTGGGGGCATGGACGTGCGCTTTCCTTCCAGACTGTAGCAGCAATGTCACGCTTCCCGTCTCGTGGATCAAAGGATCTGTGGTTTTCCCTCGAGGCTTTCCCACAGGGCTGCCCCACGTGCCACCTTGGTGTGAGTCGATCCTCGGCGTGAAAGATGAGCCAGTGCAGGGCAAAGAGGTTCCTCTGGAATGGACTGAGACATCTGGGGGACTCCTGGAATGGTGGTACGACCATGGAGTTCCTCTCGCCTTTCCTGTTGAGAGTGCCTCCTCTTGAGATGCGACGGGAACGCCGGGAATTCTTTCCCGTTGAAAGCAGGGAAAGGATCCCTCATCTCGAGCTCCGAGGGGGAAACGGGGCTCCTCTGGATGTGGGCGGGACCATCGTGCTTCCTCTCGAGTGGAGACGGGTATGGCGGTGAACTTCTTGAGTTGCAGCAAGGGTGTGAAAGACCCTTTCGAAGTTCCAGAGGTTAGGTGTCATTAGACTCCAGACGCCTCATCGGAAATAGGCCTCATCTCGCCTGGAAGGGAGAACTTCCTGGATTTTCTCGAGTTGCGGGAGGTGTTCTCGAGTTACGACGGGGACCTCAGGGACCCGCCCTGTTGGCCTCAGGAGAGGCCAGTCCCTATGCGTGTTGCTAGGGGGCCCCTCGGGATTCCTCTCCCGTCGATTCCGGGGCCAAAAACCTTGTGTGGAGTCAGGGCCGGAACCGAGGATTCCTCTCAGGGACTGATATGGATCTTTGGGTACTTCTGGAGACTCGCCACGGGAGACAGGCCTCGTCTCGTGTGGGGGCATGCACGTGCACTTTCCTTCCCGGCTGTAGCAGCAATGTCACGCTTCCCGTCGCGTGGATCAAAGGATCTGCGGTTTTCGCTCGAGGCTTTCCCTCGAGGCTTTCCCACAGGGCTGTCCCACGTGACACCGTGGTGTGAGTCGATTCTCGGCGTGAAAAATGAGCCAGTGCAGGGCAAAGAGGTTCCTCTGGAATGGACTGAGACATCTGGGGGACTCTTGGAATGGTGGTACGACCATGGAGTTCCTCTCGCCTTTCCTGTTGAGAGTGCCTCCTCTTGAGATGCGACGGGAAAGCCGGGAATTCTTTCCCGTTGAAAGCAGGGAAAGGATCCCTCATCTCGAGCTACGAGGGGGAAACGGGGCTCCTCTGGATGTGGGCGGGACCATCGTGCTTCCTCTTGAGTGGACACGGGTATGGCGGTGAACTTCTTGAGTTGCAGCAAGGGTGTGAAAGACCCTTTCGAAGTTCCAGAGGTTAGGTGTCATTAGTCTCCAGACGCCTCATCGGAAATAGGCCTCATCTCGCCTGGAAGGGAGAACTTCCTGGATTTTCTCGAGTTGCGGCAGGTGTTCTCGAGTTACGACGGGGACCTCAGGGACCCGCCCTGGTGGCCTCAGGAAAGGCCAGTCCCCATGCGAGGTGTTAGGGGCCCTCTCGGGATTCCTCTCCCGTCGATACCGGGGCCAAAAACCTTGTGTGGAGTCAGGGCCGGAACCGAGGATTCCTCTCAGGGGCTGACATGGATCTTTGGGTACTTCTGGAGTCTCCCCAGGGGAGTCAGGCCTCGTCTCGAGTGGGGGCATGCGCGTGCGCTTTCCTTCCAGGCTTTAGCAGCAATGTCACGCTTCCCGTCGCTTGGATCAAAGGATCTGTGGTTTTCCCTCGAGGCTTTCCCTCGAGGCTTTCCCACAGGGCTGTCCCACGTGCCACCGTGGTGTGAATCGAACCTCGGCGTGAAAGATGAGCCAGTGCAGGGCAAAGAGGTTCCTATGGAATGGACTGAGACATCTGGGGGACTCTTGGAATGGTGGTACGACCATGGAGTTCCTCTCGCCTTTCCTGTTGAGAGTGCCTCCTCTTGAGATGCGACGGGAACGCCGGGAATTCTTTCCCGTTGAAAGCAGGGAAAGGATCCCTCATCTCGAGCTACGAGGGGGAAACGGGGCTCCTCTGGATGTGGGCGGGACCATCGTGCTTCCTCTCGAGTGGAGACGGGTATGGCGGTGAACTTCTTGAGTTGCAGCAAGGGTGTGAAAGACCCTTTCGAAGTTCCAGAGGTTAGGTGTCATTAGATTCCAGACGCCTCATCGGAAATAGGCCTCATCTCGCCTGGAAGGGAGAACTTCCTGGATTTTCTCGAGTTGCGGCAGGTGTTCTCGAGTTTCGACGGGGACCTCAGGAACCCGCCCTGGTGGCCTCAGGAGAGGTCAGTCCCCATGCGAGTTGCTAGGGGGCCTCTCTGGATTCCTCTCCCGTCGATACCGGGGCCAAAAAGCTTGTGTGGAGTCAGGGCCGGATCCGAGGATTCCTCTCAGGGGCTGACATGGATCTTTGGGTACTTCTGGAGTCTCCCCAGTGGAGTCAGGCCTCGTCTCGAGTGGGGGCATGCACGTGCGCTTTCCTTTCAGGCTGTAGCAGCAATGTCACGCTTCCCGTCACGTGGATCAAAGGATATGTGGTTTTCCCTCGAGGCTTTCCCTCGAGGCTTTCCCACAGGGCTGTCCCACGTGCCACCGTGGTGTGAGTCGATCCTCAGCGTGAAAGATGAGCCAGTGCAGGGCAAAGAGGTTCCTCTGGAATGGACTGAGACATCTGGGGGACTCTTGGAATGGTGGTACGACCATGGAGTTCCTCTCGCCTTTCCTGTTGAGAGTGCCTCCTCTTGAGATGCGACGGGAACGCCGGGAATTCTTTCCCGTTGAAAGCAGGGAAAGGATCCCTTATCTCGAGCTACGAGGGGGAAACGGGGCTCCTCTGGATGTGGGCGGGACCATCGTGCTTCCTCTCTAGTGGAGACGGGTATGGCGGTGAACTTCTTGAGTTGCAGCAAGGGTGTGAAAGACCCTTTCGAAGTTCCAGAGGTTAGGTGTCATTAGTCTCCAGAGGCCTCATCGGAAATAGGCCTCATCTCGCCTGGAAGGGAGAACTTCCTGGATTTTCTCGAGTTGCGGCAGGTGTTCTCGAGTTACGACGGGGACCTCAGGGACCCGCCCTGGTGGCCTCAGGAAAGGCCAGTCCCTAGGCGAGTTGCTAGGGGGCCTCTCGGGATTCCTCTCCCGTTGATACCGGGGCCAAAAACCTTGTGTGGAGTCAGGGCCGGAACCGAGGATTCCTCTCAGGGGCTGACATGGATCTTTGGGTACTTCTGGAGTCTCCCCAGGGGAGTCAGGCCTCGTCTCAAGTGGGGGCATGCACGTGCACTTTCCTTCCAGGCTGTAGCAGCAATGTCACGCTTCCCGTCGCGTGGATCAAAGGATCTATGGTTTGCCCTCGAGGCTTTCCCTCGAGGCTTTCCCACAGGGCTGTCCCACGTGCCACCGTGGTGTGAGTCGATCCTCGGCGTGAAAGATGAGCCAGTGCAGGGCAAAGAGGTTCCTCTGGAATGGACTGAGACATCTGAGGGACTCTTGGAATGGTGGTACGACCATGGAGTTCCTCTCGCCTTTCCTGTTGAGAGTGCCTCCTCTTGAGATGCGACGGGAACGCCGGGAATTCTTTCCCGTTGAAAGCAGGGAAAGGATCCCTCATCTCGAGCTACGAGGGGGAAACAGGGCTCCTCTGGATGTGGGCGGGACCATCGTGCTTCCTCTCTAGTGGAGACGGGTATGGTGGTGAACTTCTTGAGTTGCAGCAAGGCTGTGAAAGACCCTTTCGAAGTTCCAGAGGTTAGGTGTCATTAGTCTCCAGACGCCTCATCGGAAATAGGCCTCATCTCGCCTGGAAGGGAGAACTTCCTGGATTTTCTCGAGTTGCGGCAGGTGTTCTCGAGTTACGACGGGGAGCTCAGGGACCCGCCCTGGTGGCCTCAGGAGAAGCCAGTCCCTATGCGAGTTGCTAGGGGGCCTCTCGGGATTCGTCTCCCATCGATACCGGGGCCAAAAACCTTGTGTGGAGTCAGGGCCGGAACCGAGGATTCCTCTCAGGGGCTGATATGGATCTTTGGGTACTTCTGGAGTCTCCCCAGGGGAGTCAGGCCTCGTCTCGAGTGGGGGCATGCACGTGCACTTTCCTTCCAGGCTGTAGCAGCAATGTCACGCTTCCCGTGGCGTGGATCAAAGGATCTGTGGTTTTCCATCGAGGCTTTCCCACAGGGCTGTCCCACGTGCCACCGTGGTGTGAGTCGATCCTCGGCGTGAAAGATGAGCCAGTGCAGGGCAAAAAGGTTCCGCTGGAATGGACTGAGACATCTGGGGGACTCTTGGAATGGTGATACGACCATGGAGTTCCTCTCGCCTTTCCTGTTGAGAGTGCCTCCTCTTGAGATGCGACGGGAACGCCGGGAATTCTTTCCCGTTGAAAGCAGGGAAAGGATCCCTCATCTCGAGCTACGAGAAGGATACGGGGCTCCTCTGGATGTGCGCGTGATCATCGTGCTTCCTCTCGATTGGAGATGGGTATGGCAGTGAACTTCTTGAGTTGCCGCAAGGGTGTGAAAGACCCTTTCGAATTTCCAGAGGTTAGGTGTCATTACTCTCCAGATGCCTCATCGGAAATTGGCCTCATCTCGCCTGTAAGGGAGAACTTCCTGGATTTTCTCGAGTTGCGGCAGATGTTCTAGAGATACGACGGGGACATCAGGGACCCGCTCTGGTGGCCTCTGGAAAGGCCAGTCCCCATGCGAGTTGCTAGGGGGCCTCTAGGGATTCCTCTCCCGTCGATATTGGGGCCAAAAACCTTGTGTGGAGTCAGGGCCGGAACCGAGGATTCCTCTCAGGGGCTGACATGAATCTTTGAGTACTTCTGGAGTCTCCCCAGGGGAGTCAGGCCTCGTCTCGAGTGGGGGCATGGACGTGCGCTTTCCTTCCAGACTGTAGCAGCAATGTCACGCTTCCCGTCTCGTGGATCAAAGGATCTGTGGTTTTCCCTCGAGGCTTTCCCACAGGGCTGCCCCACGTGCCACCTTGGTGTGAGTCGATCCTCGGCGTGAAAGATGAGCCAGTGCAGGGCAAAGAGGTTCCTCTGGAATGGACTGAGACATCTGGGGGACTCCTGGAATGGTGGTACGACCATGGAGTTCCTCTCGCCTTTCCTGTTGAGAGTGCCTCCTCTTGAGATGCGACGGGAACGCCGGGAATTCTTTCCCGTTGAAAGCAGGGAAAGGATCCCTCATCTCGAGCTCCGAGGGGGAAACGGGGCTCCTCTGGATGTGGGCGGGACCATCGTGCTTCCTCTCGAGTGGAGACGGGTATGGCGGTGAACTTCTTGAGTTGCAGCAAGGGTGTGAAAGACCCTTTCGAAGTTCCAGAGGTTAGGTGTCATTAGTCTCCAGACGCCTCATCGGAAATAGGCCTCATCTCGCCTGGAAGGGAGAACTTCCTGGATTTTCTCGAGTTGCGGGAGGTGTTCTATAGTTAAAACGGGGAACTCGGGGACCCGCCCTGGTGTCCTCAATAGAGGACAGTCCCCATGCGTGTTGCTAGGTGGCCTCTCGGGATTCCTCTCCCGTCGATACCGGGGCCAAAAAACTTGTGTGGAGTCAGGGCCGGAACGGAGGATTCTTCTCAGGGGCTGACATGAATCTTTGGGTACTTCTGGAGTCTCCCCAGCTGAGTCAGGCCTCGTCTCGAGGGGGGACATGCAGGTGCGCTTTCCTTCGAGGCTGTAGCAGCAATGTCACGCTTCCCGTCGCGTGGATCAAAGGATCTGTGGTTTTCCCTCGAGGCTTTCCCTCGAGGCTTTCCCACAGGGCTGTCCCACGTGCCACCGTGGTGTGAGTCGATCCTAGGCGTGAAAGATGAGCCAGTGCAGGGCAAAGAGGTTCCTCTGGAATGGACTGAGACATCTGGGGGACTCTTGGCATGGTGGTACGACCATGGAGTTCCTCAAGCCTTTCCTGTTGAGAGTGCCTCCTCTTGAGATGCGACGAGAACGCCGGGAATTCTTTCCCGTTGAATGCAGGGAAAGGATCCCTCATCTCGAGCTACGAGGGGGAAACTGGGCTCCTCTGCATGTGGGCGGGACCGTCGTGCTTCCTCTCGAGTGGAGATGGGTATGGCGGTGAACTTCTTGAGTTGCAGCAAGGGTGTGAAAGACCCTTTCGAAGTTCCAGAGGTTAGGTGTCATTAGTCTCCAGACGCCTCATCGGAAATAGGCCTCATCTCGCCTGGAAGGGAGAACTTCCTGGATTTTTTTGAGTTGCGGCAGGTGTTCTCGATTACGACGGGGACCTCAGGGACCCGCCCTGATGGCCTCAGGAGAGGCCAGGTCCATGCGAGTTGCTAGGTGGCCTCTCGGGATTCCTCTCCTGTCGATACCGGGGCCAAAAATCTTGTGTGGAGTCAGGGCCGGAACCGAGGATTCCTCTCAGGGGTGACATGGATCTTTGGGTACTTCTGGAGTCTCCCCAGGGGAGTCAGGCCTCGTCTCGAGCGGGGGCATGCACGTGCGCTTTCCTTCCAGGCTGTAGCAGGAATGTGACGCTTCCCGTCGCGTGGATCAAAGGATCTGTGGTTTTCCCTCGAGGCTTTCCCTCGAGGCTTTCCCACAGGGCTGTCCCACGTGCCACCGTGGTGTGAGTCGATCCTCGGCGTGAAAGATGAGCCAGTGCAGGGCAAAGAGGTTCCTCTGGAATGGACTGAGACATCTGGGGGACTCTTGGAATGGTGGTACGACCATGGAGTTCCTCTCGCCTTTTCTGTTGAGAGTGCCTTCTCTTGAGATGCGACGGGAACGCTGGGAATTCTTTCCCGTTGAAAGCAGGGAAAGGATCCCTCATCTCGAGCTCCGAGGGGGAAACGGGGCTCCTCTGGATGTGGGCGGGACCATCGTGCTTCCTCTAGAGTGGAGACGGGTATGGCGGTGAACTTCTTGAGTTGCAGCAAGGGTGTGAAAGACCCTTTCGAAGTTCCAGAGGTTAGGTGTCATTAGACTCCAGACGCCTCATCGGAAATAGGCCTCATCTCGCCTGGAAGGGAGAACTTCCTGGATTTTCTCGAGTTGCGGCAGGTGTTCTCGAGTTACGACGGGGACCTCAGGGACCCGCCCTGGTGGCCTCAGGAGAGGCCAGTCCCCGTGCGAGTTGCTAGGGGGCCTCTCGGGATTCCTCTCCCGTCGATACCGGGGCCAAAAACCTTGTGTGGAGTCAGGGCCGGAACCGAGGATTACTCTCAGGGGCTGACATGGATCTTTGGGTACTTCTGGAGTCTCCCCAGGGGAGTCAGGCCTCGTCTCGAGTGGGGGCATGCACGTGCGCTTTCCTTCCAGGCTGTAGCAGCAATGTCACGCTTCCCGTCGCGTGGATCATAGGTTTGTGGTTTTCCCTCGAGGCTTTCCCTCGAGGCTTTCCCACAGGGCTGTCCCACGTGCCACCGTGGTGTGAGTCGATCCTCGGCGTGAAAGATGAGCCAGTGCAGGGCAAAGAGGTTCCTCTGGAATGGACTGAGACATCTGGGGGACTCTTGGAATGGTGGTACGACCATGGAGTTCCTCTCGCCTTTCCTGTTGAGAGTGCCTCCTCTTGAGATGCGACGGGAACGCCGGGAACTCTTTCCCGTTGAAAGTAGGGAAAGGATCCCTCATCTCGAGCTACGAGGGGGAAACGGGGCTCCTCTGGATGTGGGCGGGACCATCGTGCTTCCTCTGGAGTTAAGACGGGTATGGCGGTGAACTTCTTTAGTTGCAGCTAGGGTGTGAAAGACCCTTTCGAAGTTCCAGAGGTTAGGTGTCATTAGTCTCCAGACGCCTCATCGGAAATAGGCCTCATCTCGCCTGGAAGGGAGAACTTCCTGGATTTTCTCGAGTTGCGGCAGGTGTTCTCGAGTTACGACGGGGACCTCAGGGACCCGCCCTGGTGGCCTCAGGAGAGGCCATTCCCCATGCGAGTTGCTAGGGGGCCTCTCGGGATTCCTCTCCTGTCGATACCGGGGCCAAAAACCTTGTGTGGAGTCAGGGCCGGAACCGAAGATTCCTCTCAAGGGTGACATGGATCTTTGGGTACTTCTGGAGTCTCCCTAGGGGAGTCAGGCCTCGTCTCGAGTGGGGGCATGCACGTGCGCTTTCCTTCCAGGCTGTAGCAGCAATGTCATGCTTCCCGTCGCATTTATCAAAGGATCTGTGGCTTTCCCTCGAGGCTTTCCCTCGAGGCTTTCCCACAGGGCTGTCCCACGTGCCACCGTGGAGTGAGTCGATCCTCGGCGTGAAAAATGAGCCAGTGCAGGTCAAAGCGGTTCCTCTGGAATGGACTGAGACATCTAGGGGACTCTAGGAATGGTGGTACGACCATTGAGTTCCTCTCGCCTTTCCTGTTGAGAGTGCCTCCTTTTGAGATGCGACGGGAATGATGGGAATTTTTTCCCGTTGAAAGCAGGGAAACGATCCCTCATCTCGAGCTACGAGGGGGAAACGGGGCTCCTCTGGATGTGGGCGGGACCATCGTGCTTCCTCCCGAGTGGAGACGGGTATGGCGGTGAACTTCTTGAGTTGCAGCAAGGGTGTGAAAGACCCTTTCGAAGTTCCAGAGATTAGGTGTCATTAGACTCCAGACGCCTCATCGGAAATAGGCCTCATCTCGCCTGGAAGGGAGAACTTCCTGGATTTTCTCGAGTTGCGGCAGGTGTTCTCGAGTTACGACGGGGACCTCAGGAACCCGCCCTGGTGGCCTCAGGAGAGGCCAGTCCCCATGCGAGGTGCTAGGGGGCCTCTCGGGATTCCTCTCCTGTCGATACCGGGGCCAAAAACTTTGTGTGGAGTCAGGGCCGGAACCGAGGTTTCCTCTCAGGGGTGACATGGATCTTTGGGTTTTTCTGGAGTCTCCCCAGGGGAGTCAGGCCTCGTCTCGAGCGGGGGCATGCACGTGCGCTTTCCTTCCAGGCTGTAGCAGCAATGTGACGCTTCCCGTCGCGTGGATCAAAGGATCTGTGGTTTTCCCTCGAGGCATTCCCTCGAGGCTTTCCCACAGGGCTGTCCCACGTGCCACCGTGGTGTGAGTCGATCCTCGGCATGAAAGATGAGCCAGTGCAGGGCAAAGAGGTTCCTCTGGAATGGACTGAGATATCTGGGGGACTCTTGGAATGGTGGTACGACCATGGAGTTCCTCTCGCCTTTCCTGTTGAGAGTGCCTCCTCTTGAGATGCGACGGGAACGCCGGGAATTTTTTCCCGTTGAAAGCAGGGAAAGGATCCCTCATCTCGAGCTCCGAGGGGGAAACGGGGCTCCTCTGGATGTGGGCGAGACCATCGTGCTTCCTCTCGAGTGGAGACGGTTATGGCGGTGAACTTCTTGAGTTGCAGCAAGGGTGTGAAAGACCCTTTCGAAGTTCCAGAGGTTAGGTGTCATTAGTCTCCAGACGCCTCATCGGAAATAGGCCTCATCTTGCCTGGAAGGGAGAACTTCCTGGATTTTCTCGAGTTGCGGGAGGTGTTCTCGAGTTAAGACGGGGACCTCAGGGACCCGTCCTGGTGGCCTCAGCAAAGGCCAGTCCCCATGCGAGTTGCTAGGGGGCCTCTCGGGATTCCTCTCCCGTCGATACCGGGGCCAAAAACACTTGTGTGGAGTCAGGGCCGGAACCGAGGATTCCTCTCAGGGGTGACATGGTTCTTTGGGTACTTCTGGAGACTCCCCAGGGGAGTCAGGCCTCGTCTCGAGTGGGGGCATGCACGTGCGCTTTCCTTCCAGGCTGTAGCAGCAATGTCACGCTTCCCGTCGCGTGGATCAAAGGATCTGTGGTTTTCCCTCGAGGCTTTCCCTCGAGGCTTTCCCACAGGACTGTCCCACGTGCCACCGTGGTGTGAGTCGATCCTCGGCGTGAAAGATGAGCCAGTGCAGGTCAAAGAGGTTCCTCTTGAATGGACTGAGACATCTGGGGGACTCTTGGAATGGTGGTACGACCATGGAGTTCCTCTCGCCTTTTCTGTTGAGAGTGCCTCCTCTTGAGATGCGACGGGAACGCTGGGAATTCTTTCCCGTTGAAAGCAGGGAAAGGATCCCTCATCTCGAGCTACGAGGGGGAAACGGGGCTCCTCTGGATGTGGGCGGGACCATCGTGCTTCCTCTCCAGTGGAGACGGGTATGGCGGTGAACTTCTTGAGTTGCAGCAAGGGTGTGAAAGACCCTTTCGAAGTTCCAGAGGTTAGGTGTCATTAGTCTCCAGACGCCTCATCGGAAATAGGCCTCATCTCGCCTGGAAGGGAGAACTTCCTGGATTTTCTCGAGTTGCGGGAGGTGTTCTAGAGTTAAGACGGGGACCTCAGGGACCCGCCCTGGTGGCCTCAATAGAGAACAGTCCCCATGCGTCTTGCTAGGTGGCCTCTCGTGATTCTTCTCCCGTCGATACCGGGGCCAAAAAACTTGTGTGGAGTCAGGGCCGGAACCGAGGATTCCTCTCAGGGGCTGACATGGATCTTTGGGTACTTCTGGAGTCTCCCCAGGGGAGTCAGGCCTCGTCTCGAGTGGGGGCATGCACGTGCGCTTTCCTTCCAGGCTGTAGCAGCAATGTCATTCTTCCCGTCGCATTTATGAAAGGATCTGTGGCTTTCCCTCGAGGCTTTCCCTCGAGGCTTTCCCACAGGGCTGTCCCACGTGGCACCGTGGTGTGAGTCGATCCGCGGCGTGAAAGATGAGCCAGTGCAGGTCAAAGAGGTTCCTCTGGAATGGGCTGAGACATCTAGGGGACTCTAGGAATGGTGGTACGACCATGGAGTTCCTCTCGCCTTTCCTGTTGAGAGTGCCTCCTCTTGAGATGCGACGGGAATGCTGGGAATTTTTTCCCGTTGAAAGCAGGGAAACGATCCCTCATCTCGAGCTCCGAGGGGGAAACGGGGCTCCTCTGGATGTGGGCGGGACCATCGTGCTTCCTCCCGAGTGGAGACGGGTATGGCGGTGAAATTCTTGAGTTGCAGCAAGGTTGTGAATGACCCTTTCGAAGTTCTAGAGGTTAGGTGTCATTAGGCTCCAGACGCCTCATCGGAAATAGGCCTCATCTCGCCTGGAAGGGAGAACTTCCTGGATTTGCTCGAGTTGCGGCAGGTGTTCTCGAGTTACGACGGGGACCTCAGGGACCCGCCCTGGTGGCCTCAGGAGAGGCCAGTCCCCATGCTAGTTGCTAGGGGGCCACTCGGGATTCCTCTCCCGTCGATACCGGGGCCAAAAACCTTGTGTGGAGTCAGGGCCGGAACCGAGGATTCCTCTCAGGGGCTGACATGGATCTTTGGGTACTTCTGGAGTCTCCCCACGGGAGTCAGGCCTCGTCTCGAGTGGGGGCATGCACGTGCGCTTTCCTTCCAGGCTGTAGCAGCAATGTCACGCTTTCCGTGGCGTGGATCAAAGGATCTGTGGTTTTCCCTCGAGGCTTTCCCTCGAGGCTTTCCCACAGGGCTGTCCCACGTGCCACCGTGGTGTGAGTCGATCCTCGGCGTGAAAGATGAGCCAGTGCAGGGCAAACAGGTTCCTCTGGAATGGACTGAGACATCTGGGGGACTCTTGGAATGGTGGTACGACCATGGTGTTCCTCTCGCCTTTCCTGTTGAGAGTGCCTCCTCTTGACATGCGACGGGAACGCCAGGAATCCTTTTCCGTTGAAAGCAGGGAAAGGATCCCTCATCTCGAGCTCCGAGGGGGAAACGGGGCTCCTCTGGATGTGGGCGGGACCATCGTGCTTCCTCCCGAGTGGAGACGGGTATGGCAGTGAACTTCTTGAGTTGCAGCAAGGGTGTGAAAGACCCTTTCGAAGTTCCAGAGGTTAGGTGTCATTAGTCTCCAGACGCCTCATCGGAAATAGGCCTCATCTCGCCTGGAAGGGAGAACTTCCTGGATTTTCTCGAGTTGGGGCAGGTGTTCTCGAGTTACGACGGGGACCTCAGGGACCCGCCCTGGTGGCCTCAGGAGAGGCCAGTCCCCATGCTAGTTGCCAGGGGGCCCCTCGGGATTCCTCTCCCGTCGATACCGGAGCCAAAAACCTTGTGTGGAGTCAGGGCCGGAACCGAGGATTCCTCTCAGGGGCTGACATGGATCTTTGGGTACTTCTGGAGTCTCCCCAGGGGAGTCAGGCCTCGTCTCGAGTGGGGGCATGCACGTGCGCTTTCCTTCCAGGCTCTAGCAGCAATGTCACGCTTCCCGTCGCGTGCATCAAAGGATCTGTGGTTTTCCCTCGAGGCTTTCCCTCGAGGCTTTCCCACAGGGCTGTCCCACGTGCCACCGTGGTGTGAGTCGATCCTCGGCATGAAAGATGAGCCAGTGCAGGGCAAAGAGGTTCCTCTGGAATGGACTGAGACATCTGGGGGACTCTTGGAATGGTGGTACGACCATGGAGTTCCTCTCGCCTTTCCTGTTGAGAGTGCCTCCTCTTGAGATGCGACGGGAACGCCGGGAATTCTTTCCCGTTGAAAGCAGGGAAAGGATCCCTCATCTCGAGCTACGAGGGGGAAACGGGGCTCCTCTGGATGTGGGCGGGACCATCGTGCTTCCTCTTGAGTGGAGACGGGTATGGCGGTGAACTTCTTGAGTTGCAGCAAGGGTGTGAAAGACCCTTTCGAAGTTCCAGAGGTTAGGTGTCATTAGTCTCCAGACGCCTCATCGGAAATAGGCCTCATCTCGCCTGGAAGGGAGAACTTCCTGGATTTTCTCGAGTTGCGGCAGGTGTTCTCGAGTTACGACGGGGACCTCAGGGACCCGCCCTGGTGGCCTCAGGAGAGGCCAGTCCCCATGCGATTTGCTAGGCGGCCTCTCGGGATTCCTCTCCCGTCGATACCGGGGCCAAAAACCTTGTGTGGAGTCAGGGCCGGGACCGAGGATTCCTCTCAGGGGCTGACATGGATCTTTGGGTACTTCTGGAGTCTCCCCACGGGAGTCAGGCCTCGTCTCGAGTGGGGGCATGCACGTGCGCTTTCCTTCCAGGCTGTAGCAGCAATGTCACGATTCCCGTCGCATTTATCAAAGGATCTGTGGCTTTCCCTCGAGGCTTTCCCTCGAGGCTTTCCCACAGGGCTGTCCCACGTGCCACCGTGTTGTGAGTCGATCCTCGGCGTGAAAGATGAGCCAGTGCAGGGCAAAGAGTTTCCTCTGGAATGGACTGAGACATCTGGGGGAGTCTTGGAATGGTGGTACGACCATGGAGTTCCTCTCGCCTTTCCTGTTGAGAGTGCCTCCTCTTGAGATGCAACGGGAACGCCGGGAATTCTTTCCCGTTGAAAGCAGGGAAAGGATCCCTCATCTCGAGCTACGAGGGGGAAACGGGGCTCCTCTGGATGTGGGTGGGACCATCGTGCTTCCTCTCGAGTGGAGACGGGTATGGCGGTGAACTTCTTGAGTTGCAGCAAGGGTGTGAAAGACCCTTTCGAAGTTCCAGAGGTTAGGTGTCATTAGACTCCAGACCCCTCATCGGAAATAGGCCTCATCTCGCCTGGAAGGGAGAACTTCCTGGATTTTCTCGAGTTGCGGCAGGTGTTCTCGAGTTACGACGGGGACGTCAGGGACCCGCCCTGGTGGCCTCAGGAGAGGCCACTCCCCGTGCGAGTTGCTAGGCGGCCTCTCGGGATTCCTCTCCCGTCGATACCGGGGCCAAAAACCTTGTGTGGAGTCAGGGCCGGAACCGAGGATTCCTCTCAGGGGCTGACATGGATCTTTGGGTACTTCTGGAGTCTCCCCAGGAGAGTCAGGCCTCGTCTCGAGTGGTGGCATGAACTAGCGCTTTCCTTCCAGGCTGTAGCAGCAATGTCACGCTTCCCGTCGGGTGGATCAAAGGATCTGTGGTTTTCCCTCGAGGCTTTCCCTCGAGGCTTTCCCACAGGGCTGGCCCACGTGCCACCGTGGTGTGAGTCGATCCTCGGCGTGAAAGATGAGCCAGTGCAGGGCAAAGAGGTTCCTCTGGAATGGACTGAGACATCTGGGGGACTCTTGGAATGGTGGTACGACCATGGAGTTCCTCTCGCCTTTCCTGTTGAGAGTGCCTCCTCTTGAGATGCGACGGGAACGCCGGGAATTCTTTCCCGTTGAAAGCAGGGAAGGGATCCCTCATCTCGAGCTACGAGGGGGAAACGGGGCTCCTCTGGATGTGGGCGGGACCATCGTGCTTCCTCTCGAGTGGAGACGGGTATGGCGGTGAACTTCTTGAGTTGCAGCAAGGGTGTGAAAGACCCTTTCGAAGTTCCAGAGGTTAGGTGTCATTAGTCTCCAGACGCCTCATCGGAAATAGGCCTCATCTCGCCTGCAAGGGAGAACTTCCTGGATTTTCTCGAGTTGCGGCAGGTGTTCTCGAGTTACGACGGGGACCTCAGGGACCCGCCCTGGTGGCCTCAGGAGAGGCCAGTCCCCATGCGAGTTGCTAGGGGGCCTCTCGGGATTCCTCTCTCGTCGATACCGGGGCCAAAAACCTTGTGTGGTGTCAGGGCCGGGACCGAGGATTCCTCTCAGGGGCTGACATGGATCTTTGGGTACTTCTGGAGTCTCCCCACGGGAGTCAGGCCTCGTCTCGAGTGGGGGCATGCACGTGCGCTTTCCTTCCAGGCTGTAGCAGCAATGTCACGATTCCCGTCGCATTTATCAAAGGGTCTGTGGCTTTCCCTCGAGTCTTTCCCTCGAGGCTTTCCCACAGGGCTGTCCCACGTGCCACCGTGGTGTGAATCGATCCTCGGCATGAAAGATGAGCCAGTGCAGGTCAAAGAGGTTCCTCTGGAATGGACTGAGACATCTAGGGGACTCTAGGAATGGTGGTACGACCATGGAGTTCCTCTCGCCTTTCCTGTTGAGAGTGCCTCTTCTTGAGATGCGACAGGAACGCCGGGAATTCTTTCCCGTTGAAAGCAGGGAAAGGATCCCTCATCTCGAGCTACGAGGGGGAAACGGGGCTCCTCTGGATGTGGGCGGGACCATCGTGCTTCCTCTCGAGTGGAGACGGGTATGCCGGTGAACTTCTTGAGTTGCAGCAAGGGTGTGAAAGACCCTTTCGAAGTTCCAGAGGTTAGGTGTCATTAGTCTCCAGACGCCTCATAGGAAATAGGCCTCATCTCGCCTGCAAGGGAGAACTTCCTGGATTTTCTCGAGTTGCGGCAGGTGTTCTCGAGTTACGACGGGGACCTCAGGGACCCGCCCTGGTTGCCTCAGGAGAGGCCAGTCCCCATGCGAGTTGATAGGGGGCCTCTCGGGATTCCTCTCCTGTTGATACCGGGGACAAAAATCTTGTGTGGAGTCAGGGCCGGAACCGAGGATTCCTCTCAGGGTGACATGTATCTTTGGGTACTTCTGGAGTCTCCAAAGGGGAGTCAGGCCTCGTCTCGAGTGGGGGCATGCACGTGCGCTTTCCTTCCAGGCTGTAGCAGCAATGTCACGCTTCCCGTCGCGTGGATCAAAGGATCTGTGGCTTTCCCTCGAGTCTTTCCCTCGAGGCTTTCCCACAGGGCTGTCCCACGTGCCACCGTGGTGTGAATCGATCCTCAGCGTGAAAGATGAGCCAGTGCAGGGCAAAGAGGTTCCTCTGGAATGGACTGAGACATCTAGGGGACTCTAGGAATGGTGGTACGACCATTGAGTTCCTCTCGCCTTTCCTGTTGAGAGTGCCTCTTCTTGAGATGCGACAGGAACGCCGGGAATTCTTTCCCGTTGAAAGCAGGGAAAGGATCCCTCATCTCGAGCTA
Source organism: Capricornis sumatraensis (assembly GCF_032405125.1). Classification (NCBI taxonomy): domain Eukaryota; kingdom Metazoa; phylum Chordata; class Mammalia; order Artiodactyla; family Bovidae; genus Capricornis; species Capricornis sumatraensis. The sequence goes on along the minus strand of NW_027184622.1, from coordinate 4,442,106 downwards.
CGAGGGGGAAACGGGGCTCCTCTGGATGTGGGCGGGACCATCGTGCTTCCTCTCGAGTGGAGACGGGTATGCCGGTGAACTTCTTGAGTTGCAGCAAGGGTGTGAAAGACCCTTTCGAAGTTCCAGAGGTTAGGTGTCATTAGTCTCCAGACGCCTCATCGGAAATAGGCCTCATCTCGCCTGGAAGGGAGAACTTCCTGGATTTTCTCGAGTTGCGGCAGGTGTTCTCGAGTTACGACGGGGACCTCAGGGACCCGCCCTGGTGGACTCAGGAGAGGCCAGTCCCCATGCGAGATGATAGGGGGCCTCTCGGGATTCCTCTCCCGTCGATACCGGGGACAAAAACCTTGTGTGGAGTCAGGGCCGGAACCAGGGATTCCTCTCAGGGGTGACATGTATCTTTGGGTACTTCTGGAGTCTCCAAAGGGGAGTCAGGCCTCGTCTCGAGTGGGGGCATGCACGTGCGCTTTCCTTCCAGGCTGTAGCAGCAATGTCACGCTTCCCGTCGCGTGGATCAAAGGATCTGTGGTTTTCCCTCGAGGCATTCCCTCGAGGATTTCCCACAGGGTTGTCCCACGTGCCACCGTGGTGTGAGTCGATCCTCGGCGTGAATGATGAGCCAGTGCAGGGCAAAGAGGTTCCTCTGGAATGGACTGAGACATCTGGGGGACTCTTGGAATGGTGGTATGACCATGGAGTTCTTCTCACCTTTCCTGTTGAGAGTGCCTCCTCTTGAGATGCGACGGAAATGCCGGGAATTCTTTCCCGTTAAAAGCAGGGAAAGGATCCCTCATCTCGAGCTACGAGGGGAAACGGGGCTCCTCTGGATGTGGGCGGGACCATCGTGCTTCCTCTCGAGTGGAGACGGGTATGGCGGTGAACTTCTTGTGTGTAAGCAAGGGTGTGAAAACCCTTTCGAAGTTCCAGAGGTTAGGTGTCATTAGTCTCCAGACGCCTCATTGGAAATAGGCCTCATCTCGCCTGGAAGGGAGAACATCCTGGATTTTCTCGAGTTGCGGCAGGTGTTCTCGAGTTACGACGGGGACCTCAGGGAACCGCCCTGGTGGCCTCAGGAAAAGCCAGTCCCCATGCGAGTTGCTAGGGGGCCTCTCAGGATTCCTCTCCTGTCGATACCGGGGCCAAAAACCTTGTTTGGAGTCAGGGCCGGAACCGAGGATTCGTTTCAGGGGCTGACATGGATCTTTGGGTACTTCTGGAGTCTCCCCACTGGAGTCAGGCCTCGTTTCGAGTGGGGGCATGCACGAGCGCTTTTCTTCCAGGCTGTAGCAGCAATGTCACGCTTACCTTCGCGTGTATCAAAGGATCTGTGGTTTTCCCTCGAGGCTTTCCCTCGAGGCTTTCCCACAGGGCTGTCCCACTTGCCACCGTGGTGTGAGTCGATCCTCGACGTGAAAGATGAGCCAGTGCAGGGCAAAGAGGTTCCTCTGGAATGGACTGAGACATCTGGGGGATTCTTGGAATGGTGGTAAGACCATAGAGTTCCTCTCGCCTTTCTTGTTGAGAGTGCCTCCTCTTGAGATGCGAGGGGAATGCCGGGAATTCTTTCCCGTTGAAAGCAGGGAAAGGATCCCTCATCTCGAGCTCCGAGGGGGAAACGGGGCTCCTCTGGATATGGGCGGGACCATCGTGCTTCCTCTCGAGTGGAGACGGGTATGGCGGTGAACTTCTTGAGTTGCAGCAAGGGTGTGAAAGACCCTTTCGAAGTTCCAGAGGTTAGGTGTCATTAGTCTCCAGACGCCTCATTGGAAATAGGCCTCATCTCGCCTGGAAGGGAGAACTTCCTGGATTTTCTCGAGTTGCGGCAGGAGTTCTCGAGTTACGACGGGGACCTCAGGACCTGCCATGGTGGCCTCAGGAAAGGCCAGTCCCCATGCGAGTTGCTAGGGGGCCTCTCAGGATTCCTCTCCCGTCGATACCGGGGCCAAAAACCTTGTGTGGAGTCAGGGCCGGAACCGAGGTTTTCTCTCAGGGGTGACATGGAACTTTGGGTATTTCTGGAGTCTCCCCAGGGGAGTCAGGCCTCGTCTCGAGTGGGGGCATGCACGTGCGCTTTCCTTCCAGGCTGTAGCAGCAATGTCACGCTTCCCGTCGCGTGGATCAAAGGATCTGTGGTTTTCCCTCGAGGCTTTCCCACAGGGCTGTCCCACGTGCCACCGTGGTGTGAGTCGATCCTCGGCGTGAAAGATGAGCCAGTGCAGGGCAAAGAGGTTCCTCTGGAATGGACTGAGACATCTGGGGGACTCTTGGAATGGTGGTACGACCATGGAGTTCCTCTCGCCTTTCCTGTTGAGAGTGCCTCCTCTTGAGATGCGACAGGAACGCCGGGAATTCTTTCCCGTTGAAAGCAGGGAAAGGATCCCTCATCTCGAGCTCCGAGGGGGAAGCGGGGCTCCTCTGGATGTGGGCGGGACCATCGTGCTTCCTCTCGAGTGGATACGGGTATGGCGGTGAACTACTTGAGTTGCAGCAAGGGTGTGAAAGACCCTTTCGAAGTTCCATAGTTTAGGTGTCATTAGTCTCTAGACGCCTTATCGGAAATAGGCCTCATCTCGCCTGGAAGGGAGAACTTCCTGGATTTTCTCGAGTTGCGGCAGGTGATCTCGAGTTACGATGGGGACCTCAGGGACCCGCCCTGGTGGCCTCAGGAGAGGCCAGTCCCCAGGCGAGTTGCTAGGGGGCCTCTCGGGATTTCTCTCCCGTCGATACCCGGGCCAAATCCTTGTGTGGAGTCAGGGCCGGAAACGAGAATTCCTCTCAGGGGCTGACATGGATCTTTGGGTACTTCTGGAGTCTCCCCAGGGGAGTCAGGCCTCGTCTCGAGTGGGGGCATGCACGTGCGCTTTCCCTCCAGGCTGAAGCAGCAATGTCACGCTTCCTGTCGCGTGGATCAAAGGATCTGTGGTTTTCCCTCGAGGCTTTCCGTCGAGGCTTTCCCACAGGGCTGTCCCACGTGCCACCATGGTGTGAGTCGATCCTCGGCGTGAAAGATGAGCCAGTGCAGGGCAAAGAGCTTCCTCTGGAATGGACTGAGACATCTGGGGGACTCTTGGAACGGTGGTACGACCATGGAGTTCCTCTCGCCTTTCCTGTTGAGAGTGCCTCCTCTTGAGATGTGACGGGAACGCCGGGAATTCTTTCCCGTTGAAAGCAGGGAAAGGATCCCTCATCTCGAGCTACGAGGGGGAAACGGGGCTCCTCTGGATGTGGGCGGGACCATCGTGCTTCCTCTCGAGTGGAGACGGGTATGGTGGTGAACTTCTTGAGTAGCAGCAAGGGTGTGAAAGACCCTCTCGAAATTCCAGAGGTTAGGTGTCATTAGTCTGCAGACGCCTCATCGGAAATAGGCCTCATCTCGCCTGGAAGGGAGAACTTCATGGATTTTCTCGAGTTGCGGCAGGTGTTCTCGAATTACGACGGGGACCTCAGGGACCCGCCCTGGTGGCCCCAGGAGAGGCCAGTCCCCATGCGAGTTGCTACGGGGCCTCTCGGGATTCCTCTCCCGTCGATACCGGGGCCAAAAACCTTGTGTGGAGTCAGGGCCGGAACCGAGGATTCCTCTCAGGGGCTGACATGGATCTTTGGGTACTTCTGGAGTCTCCCCAGGGGAGTCAGGCCTCGTCTCGAGTGGGGGCATGCACGTGTGCTTTCCTTCCAGGCTGTAGCAGCAATGTCACGCTTCCCGTCGCGTGGATCAAAGGATCTGTGGTTTTCCCTCGAGGCTTTCCCTCGAGGTTTTCCCACAGGGCTGTCCCACGTGCCACCGTGGTGTGAGTCGATCCTCGGCGTGAAAGATGAGCCAGTACAGGGCAAAGATCTTCCTCTGGAATGGACTGAGACATCTGGGGGACTCTTGGAATGGTGGTACGACCATGGAGTTCCTCTCGCCTTTCCTGTTGAGAGAGCCTCCTCTTGAGATGCGACGGGAACGCCGGGAATTCTTTCCCGTTGAAAGCAGGGAAAGGATCCCTCATCTCGAGCTACGTGGGGGAAACGGGGCTCCTCTGGATGTGGGCGGGACCATCGTGCTTCCTCTCGAGTGGAGACGGGTATGGCGGTGAACTTCTTGAGTAGCAGCAAGGGTGTGAAAGACCCTTTCGAAGTTCCAGAGGTTAGGTGTCATTAGTCTCCAGACGCCGCATCGGAAATAGGCCTCATCTCGGCTGGAAGGGAGAACTTCCTGGATTTTCTCGAGTTGCGGCAGGTGTTCTGAAGTTACGACGGGGACCTCAGGGACCCGCCATGGTGGCCTCAGGAAAGGCCAGTCCCCATGTGAGTTGATAGGGGGCCTCTCAGGATTCCTCTCCCGTCGATACCGGGGCCAAAAACCTTGTGTGGAGTCAGGGCCGGAAACGAGGTTTCCTCTCAGGGGTGACATGGATCTTTGGGTACTTCTGGAGTCTCCCTAGGGGAGTCAGGACTCGTCTCGAGTGGGGGCATGCACGTGCGCTTTACTTCCAGGCTGTAGCAGCAATGTCACGCTTCCCGTCGCGTGGATCAAAGGATCTGTGGTTTTCCCTCGAGGCTTTCCGTCGAGGCTTTCCCACAGGGCTGTCCCACGTGCCACCGTGGTGTGAGTCGATCCTCGGCGTGAAAGATGAGCCAGTGCAGGACAAAGAGCTTCCTCTCGAATGGACTGAGACATCTGGGGGACTCTTGGAATGGTGGTACGACCATGGATTTCCTCTCGCCTTTCGTGTTGAGAGTGCCTCCTCTTGAGATGCGACGGGAACGCCGGGAATTCTTTCCCGTTGAAAGCAGGGAAAGGATCCCTCATCTCGAGCTACGAGGGGGAAACGGGGCTCCTCTGGATGTGGGTGGGACCATCGTGCTTCCTCTCGAGTGGAGACGGGTATGGCGGTGAACTTCTTGAGTAGCAGCAAGGGTGTGAAAGACCCTTTCAAAGTTCCAGAGGTTAGGTTTCATTAGTCTCCAGACGCCTCATCGGAAATAGGCCTCATCTCGCCTGGAAGGGAGAACTTCCTGGATTTTCTGGAGTTGCGGCAGGTGTTCTCGAGTTACGACGGGGACCTCAGGGACCCGCCCTGGTGGCCTCAGGAGAGGCCATTCCCCATGCGAGTTGCTAGGGGGCCTCTCAGTATTCCACTCCTGTCGATACCGGGGCCAAAAACCTTGTTTGGAGTCAGGGCCGGAACCGAGGATTCCTCTCAGGGGCTGACATGGATCTTTGGGTACTTCTGGAGTCTCCCCACTGGAGTCAGGCCTCGTTTCGAGTGGGGGCATGCACGAGCGCTTTTCTTCCAGGCTGTAGCAGCAATGTCACGCTTACCTCCGCGTGGATCAAAGGATCTGTGGATTTCCCTCGAGGCTTTCCCTCGAGGCTTTGCCACAGGGCTGTCCCACGTGCCACAGTGGTGTGAATCGATCCTCGGCGTGAAAGATGAGCCAGTGCAGGGCAAAGAGGTTCCTCTGGAATGGACTGAGACATCTGGGGGACTCTTGGAATGGTGGTACGACCATGGAGTTCCTCTCGCCTTTCCTGTTGAGAGTGCCTCCTCTTGAGATGCGACGGGAACGCCGGGAATTCTTTCCCGTTGAAAGCAGGGAAAGGATCCCTCATCTCGAGCTACGAGGGGGAAACGGGGCTCCTCTGGATGTGGGCGGGACCATCGTGCTTCCTCTCGAGTGGAGACAGGTATGGCGGTGAACTTCTTGAGTTGCAGCAAGGGTGTGAAAGACCCTTTCGAAGTTCCAGAGGTTAGGTGTCATTAGTCTCCAGACGCCTCATCGGAAATAGGCCTCATCTCGGCTGGAAGGGAGAACTTTCTGGATTTTCTCGAGTTGCGGCAGGTGTTCTGGAGTTACGACGGGGACCTCAGGGACCCGCCATGGTGGCCTCAGGAAAGGCCAGTCCCCATGCGAGTTGCTAGGGGGCCTCTCAGGATTCCTCTCCCGTCGATACCGGGGCCAAAAACCTTGTGTGGAGTCAGGGCCGGAAACGAGGTTTCCTCTCAGGGGTGACATGGATCTTTGGGTACTTCTGGAGTCTCCCTAGGGGAGTCAGGATTCGTCTCGAGTGGGGGCATGCACGTGCGCTTTACTTCCAGGCTGTAGCAGCAATGTCACGCTTCCCGTCGCGTGGATCAAAGGATCTGTGGTTTTCCCTCGAGGCTTTCCCATAAGGCTTTCCCACAGGGCTGTCCCACGTGCCACCGTGGTGTGAGTCGATCCTCGGCGTGAAAGATGAGCCAGTGCAGGGTAAAGAGCTTCCTCTCCAATGGACTGAGACATCTGGGGGACTCTTGGAATTGTGGTACGACCATGGATTTCCTCTCGCCTTTCCTGTTGAGAGTGCCTCCTCTTGAGATGCGACGGGAACGCCGGGAATTCTTTCCCGTTGAAAGCAGGGAAAGGATCCCTCATCTCGAGCTACAAGGGGGAAACAGGGCTCCTCTGGATGTGGGCGGGACCATCGTGCTTCCTCTCGAGTGGAGACGGGTATGGCGGTGAACTTCTTGAGTAGCAGCAAGGGTGTGAAAGACCCTTTCAAAGTTCCAGAGGTTAGGTGTCATTAGTCTCCAGACGCCTCATCGGAAATAGGCCTCATCTCGCCTGGAAGGGAGAACTTCCTGGATTTTCTCGAGTTGCGGCAGGTGTTCTCGAGTTACGACGGGGACCTCAGGGACCCGCCCTGGTGGTCTCAGGAGAGGCCATTCCCCATGCGAGTTGCTAGGGGGCCTCTCAGTATTCCACTCCTGTCGATACCGGGGCCAAAAACCTTGTTTGGAGTCAGGGCCGGAACCGAGGATTCCTCTCAGGGGCTGACATGGATCTTTGGGTACTTCTGGAGTCTCCCCACTGGAGTCAGGCCTCGTTTCGAGTGGGGGCATGCACGAGCGCTTTTCTTCCAGGCTGTAGCAGCAATGTCACGCTTACCTCCGCGTGGATCAAAGGATCTGTGGTTTTCCCTCGAGGCTTTCCCTCGAGGCTTTCCCACAGGGCTGTCCCACTTGCCACCGTGGTGTGAGTCGATCCTCGGCGTGAAAGATGAGCCAGTGCAGGGCAAAGAGGTTCCTCTGGAATGGACTGAGACATCTGGGGGACTCTTGGAATGGTGGTACGACCATGGAGTTCCTATCGCCTTTTCTGTTGAGAGTGCCTCTTCTTGATATGCGACGGGAACGCCGGGAATTCTTTCCCGTTGAAAGCAGGGAAAGGATCCCTCATCTCGAGCTACGAGGGGGAAACGGGGCTCCTCTGGATGTGGGCGGGACCATCGTGCTTCCTCTCGAGTGGAGACGGGTATGGCGGTGAACTTCTTGAGTTGCAGCAAGGGTGTGAAAGACCCTTTCGAAGTTCCAGAGGTTAGGTGTCATTAGTCTCCAGACGCCTCATTGGAAATAGGCCTCATCTCGCCTGGAAGGGAGAACTTCCTGGATTTTCTCGAGTTGCGGCAGGTGTTCTCGAGTTACGACGGGGACCTCAGGGACCCGCCATGGTGGCCTCAGGAAAGGCCAGTCCCCATGCGAGTTGCTAGGGGGCCTCTCAGGATTCCTCTCCCGTCGATACCGGGGCCAAAAACCTTGTGTGGAGTCAGGGCCGGAACCGAGGTTTCCTCTCAGGGGTGACATGGAACTTTGGGTATTTCTGGAGTCTCCCCAGGGGAGTCAGGCCTCGTCTCGAGTGGGGGCATGCACGTGCGCTTTCCTTCCAGGCTGTAGCAGCAATGTCACGCTTACCTCCGCGTGGATCAAAGGATCTGTGGTTTTCCCTCGAGGCTTTCCCTCGAGGTTTTGCCACAGGGCTGTCCCACGTGCCACAGTGGTGTGAGTCGATCCTCGGCGTGAAAGATGAGCCAGTGCAGGGCAAAGAGGTTCCTCTGGAATGGACTGAGAGATCTGGGGGACTCTTGGAATGGTGGTACGACCATGGAGTTCCTCTCGCCTTTCCTGTTGAGAGTGCCTCCTCTTGAGATGCGACGGGAACGCCGGGAATTCTTTCCCATTGAAAGCAGGGAAAGGATCCCTCATCTCGAGCTACGAGGGGGAAACGGGGCTCCTCTGGATGTGGGCGGGACCATCGTGCTTCCTCTCGAGTGGAGACGGGTATGGCGGTGAACTTCTTGAGTAGCAGCAAGGGTGTGAAAGACCCTTTCGAAGTTCCAGAGTTTAGGTGTCATTAGACTCCAGACGCCTCATCGGAAATAGGCCTCATCTCGGCTGGAAGGGAGAACTTCCTGGATTTTCTCGAGTTGCGGCAGGTGTTCTGGAGTTACGAAGGGGACCTCAGGGACCCGCCATGGTGGCCTCAGGAAAGGCCAGTCCCCATGCGAGTTGCTAGGGGGCCTCTCAGGATTCCTCTCCCGTCGATACCGGGGCCAAAAACCTTGTGTGGAGTCAGGGCCGGAAACGAGGTTTCCTCTCAGGGGTGACATGGAACTTTGGGTATTTCTGGAGTCTCCCCAGGGGAGTCAGGCCTCGTCTCGAGTGGGGGCATGCACGTGCGCTTTCCTTCCAGGCTGTAGCAGCAATGTCACGCTTCCCGTCGCGTGGATCAAAGGATCTGTGGTTTTCCCTCGAGGCTTTCCCACAGGGCTGTCCCACGTGCCACCGTGGTGTGAGTCGATCCTCGGCGTGAAAGATGAGCCAGTGCAGGGCAAAGAGGTTCCTCTGGAATGGACTGAGACATCTGGGGGACTCTTGGAATCGTGGTACGACCATGGAGTTCCTCTCGCCTTTCCTGTTGAGAGTGCCTCCTCTTGAGATGCGACGGGAACGCCGGGAATTCTTTCCCGTTGAAAGCAGGGAAAGGATCACTCATCTCGAGCTACGAGGGGGAAACGGGGCTCCTCTGGATGTGGGCGGGACCATCGTGCTTCCTCTCGAGTGGAGACGGGTATGGCGGTGAACTTCTTGAGTAGCAGCAAGGGTGTGAAAGACCCTTTCGAAGTTCCAGAGGTTAGGTGTCATTAGTCTCCAGACGCCTCATCGGAAATAGGCCTCATCTCGGCTGGAAGCGAGAACTTCCTGGATTTTCTCGAGTTGCGGCAGGTGTTCTCGAGTTACGACGGGGACCTCAGGGACCCGCCATGGTGGCCTCAGGAAAGGCCAGTCCCCATGCGAGTTGCTAGGGGGCCTCTCAGGATTCCTCTCCCGTCGATACCGGGGCCAAAAACCTTGTGTGGAGTCAGGGCCGGAAACGAGGTTTCCTCTCAGGGGTGACATGGATCTTTGGGTACTTCTGGAGTCTCCCTAGGGGAGTCAGGACTCGTCTCGAATGGGGGCATGCACGTGCGCTTTACTTCCAAGCTTTAGCAGCAATGTCACGCTTCCCGTCGCGTGGATCAAAGGATCTGTGGTTTTCCCTCGAGGCTTTCCCTCGAGGCTTTCCCACAGGGCTGTCCCATGTGCCACCGTGGTGTGAGTCGATCCTCGGCGTGAAAGATGAGCCAGTACAGGGCAAAGATCTTCCTCTGGAATGGACTGAGACATCTGGGGGACTCTTGGAATGGTGGTACGACCATGGAGTTCCTCTCGCCTTTCCTGTTGAGAGTGCCTCCTCTTGAGATGCGACGGGAATGCCGGGAATTCTTTCCTGTTGAAAGCAGGGAAAGGATCCCTCATCTCGAGCTACGTGGGGGAAACGGGGCTCCTCTGGATGTGGGCGGGACCATCGTGCTTCCTCTCGAGTGGAGACGGGTATGGCGGTGAACTTCTTGAGTAGCAGCAAGGGTGTGAAAGACCCTTTCGAAGTTCCAGAGGTTAGGTGTCATTAGTCTCCAGACGCCTCATCGGAAATAGGCCTCATCTCGGCTGGAAGGGAGAACTTCCTGGATTTTCTCGAGTTGCGGCAGGTGTTCTGGAGTTACGACGGGGACCTCAGGGACCCGCCATGGTGGCCTCAGGAAAGGCCAGTCCCCATGCGAGTTGATAGGGGGCCTCTCAGGATTCCTCTCCCGTCGATACCGGGGCCAAAAACCTTGTGTGGAGTCAGGGCCGGAAACGAGGTTTCCTCTCAGGGGTGACATGGATCTTTGGGTACTTCTGGAGTCTCCCTAGGGGAGTCAGGACTCGTCTCGAGTGGGGGCATGCACGTGCGCTTTACTTCCAGGCTGTAGCAGCAATGTCACGCTTCCCGTCGCGTGGATCAAAGGATCTGTGGTTTTCCCTCGAGGCTTTCCGTCGAGGCTTTCCCACAGGGCTGTCCCACGTGCCACCGTGGTGTGAGTCGATCCTCGGCGTGAAAGATGAGCCAGTGCAGGACAAAGAGCTTCCTCTCGAATGGACTGAGACATCTGGGGGACTCTTGGAATGGTGGTACGACCATGGATTTCCTCTCGCCTTTCCTGTTGAGAGTGCCTCCTCTTGAGATGCGACGGGAACGCCGGGAATTCTTTCCCGTTGAAAGCAGGGAAAGGATCCCTCATCTCGAGCTACGAGGGGGAAACGGGGCTCCTCTGGATGTGGGTGGGACCATCGTGCTTCCTCTCGAGTGGAGACGGGTATGGCGGTGAACTTCTTGAGTAGCAGCAAGGGTGTGAAAGACCCTTTCAAAGTTCCAGAGGTTAGGTTTCATTAGTCTCCAGACGCCTCATCGGAAATAGGCCTCATCTCGCCTGGAAGGGAGAACTTCCTGGATTTTCTGGAGTTGCGGCAGGTGTTCTCGAGTTACGACGGGGACCTCAGGGACCCGCCCTGGTGGCCTCAGGAGAGGCCATTCCCCATGCGAGTTGCTAGGGGGCCTCTCAGTATTCCACTCCTGTCGATACCGGGGCCAAAAACCTTGTTTGGAGTCAGGGCCGGAACCGAGGATTCCTCTCAGGGGCTGACATGGATCTTTGGGTATTTCTGGAGTCTCCCCACTGGAGTCAGGCCTCGTTTCGAGTGGGGGCATGCACGAGCGCTTTTCTTCCAGGCTGTAGCAGCAATGTCACGCTTACCTCCGCGTGGATCAAAGGATCTGTGGTTTTCCCTCGAGGCTTTCCCTCGAGGCTTTGCCACAGGGCTGTCCCACGTGCCACAGTGGTGTGAATCGATCCTCGGCGTGAAAGATGAGCCAGTGCAGGGCAAAGAGGTTCCTCTGGAATGGACTGAGACATCTGGGGGACTCTTGGAATGGTGGTACGACCATGGAGTTCCTCTCGCCTTTCCTGTTGAGAGTGCCTCCTCTTGAGATGCGACGGGAACGCCGGGAATTCTTTCCCGTTGAAAGCAGGGAAAGGATCCCTCATCTCGAGCTACGAGGGGGAAACGGGGCTCCTCTGGATGTGGGCGGGACCATCGTGCTTCCTCTCGAGTGGAGACGGGTATGGCGGTGAACTTCTTGAGTAGCAGCAAGGGTGTGAAAGACCCTTTCGAAGTTCCAGAGGTTAGGTGTCATTAGTCTCCAGACGCCTCATCGGAAATAGGCCTCATCTCGGCTGGAAGGGAGAACTTCCTGGATTTTCTCGAGTTGCGGCAGGTGTTCTGGAGTTACGACGGGGACCTCAGGGACCCGCCATGGTGGCCTCAGGAAAGGCCAGTCCCCATGCGAGTTGCTAGGGGGCCTCTCAGGATTCCTCTCCCGTCGATACCGGGGCCAAAAACCTTGTGTGGAGTCAGGGCCGGAACCGAGGTTTCCTCTCAGGGGTGACATGGAACTTTGGGTACTTCTGGAGTCTCCCCTGGGGAGTCAGGCCTCGTCTCGAGTGGGGGCATGCACGTGCGCTTTCCTTCCAGGCTGTAGCAGCAATGTCACGCTTCCCGTCGCGTGGATCAAAGGATCTGTGGTTTTCCCTCGAGGCTTTCCCTCGAGGCTTTGCCACAGGGCTGTCCCACGTGCCACAGTGGTGTGAGTCGATCCTCGGCGTGAAAGATGAGCCAGTGCAGGCAAAAAGGTTTCTCTGGAATGGACTGAGACATCTGGGGGACTCTTGGAATGGTGGTACGACCATGGAGTTCCTATCGCCTTTTCTGTTGAGAGTGCCTCCTCTTGATATGCGACGGGAACGCCGGGAATTCTTTCCCGTTGAAAGCAGGGAAAGGATCCCTCATCTCGAGCTACGAGGGGGAAACGGGGCTCCTCTGGATGTGGGCGGGACCATCGTGCTTCCTCTCGAGTGGAGACGGGTATGGCGGTGAACTTCTTGAGTTGCAGCAAGGGTGTGAAAGACCCTTTCGAAGTTCCAGAGGTTAGGTGTCATTAGTCTCCAGGCGCCTCATCGGAAATAGGCCTCATCTCGCCTGGAAGGGAGAATTTCCTGGATTTTCTCGAGTTGCGGCAGGTGTTCTCGAGTTACGACGGGGACCTCAGGGACCCGCCCTGGTGGCCTCAGGAGAGGCCAGTCCCCATGCGAGTTGCTAGGGGGCCTCTCGGGATTCCTCTCCCGTCGATCCCGGGGCCAAAAACCTTGTGTGGCTTCAGGGCCGGAACCGAGGATTCCTCTCAGGGGCTGACATGGATCTTTGGGTACTTCTGGAGTCTCCCCAGGGGAGTCAGGCCTCGTCTCGAGTGGGGGCATGCACGTGCGCTTTCCTTCCAGGCTGTAGCAGCAATGTCACGCTTCCCGTCGCATGGATCAAAGGATCTGTGGTTTTCCCTCGAGGCATTCCCTCGAGGTTTCCCACAGGGCTGTCCCACGTGCCACCGTGGTGTGAGTCGATCCTCGGCGTGAAAGATGAGCCAGTGCAGGGCAAAGAGCTTCCTCTGGAATGGACTGAGACATCTGGGGGACTCTTGGAATGGTGGTACGACCATGGAGTTCCTCTCGCCTTTCCTGTTGAGAGTGCCTCCTCTTGAGATGCGACGGGAACGCCGGGAATTCTTTCCCGTTGAAAGCAGGGAAAGGATCCGTCATCTCGAGCTACGAGGGGGAAACGGGGCTCCTCTGGATGTGGGCGGGACCATCGTGCTTCCTCTCGAGTGGAGACTGGTATGGCGCTGAACTTCTTGAGTTGCAGCAAGGGTGTGAAAGACCCTTTCGAAGTTCCAGAGGTTAGGTATCATTAGTCTCCAGACGCCTCATCGGAAATAGGCCTCATCTCGCCTGGAAGGGAGAACTTCCTGGATTTTCTCGAGTTGCGGCAGGTGTTCTCGAGTTACGACGGGGACCTCAGGGACCCGCCCTGGTGGCCTCAGGAGAGGCCAGTCCCCATGCGAGTTGCTAGGGGGCCTCTCGGGATTCCTCTCCCGTCGATACCGGGGCCAAAAACCTTGTGTGGAGTCAGGGCCGGAACCGAGGATTCCTCTCAGGGACTGACATGGATCTTTGGGTCCTTCTGGAGTCTCCCCAGGGGAGTCAGGCCTCGTCTCGAGTGGGGGCATGCACGTGCGCTTTCCTTCCAGGCTGTAGCAGCAATGTCACGCTTCCCGTCGCGTGGATCAAAGGATCTGTGGTTTCCCCTCGAGGCTTTCCCTCGAGGCTTTCCCACAGGGCTGTCCCACGTGCCACCGTGGTGTGAGTCGATCCTCGGCGTGAAAGATGAGCCAGTGCAGGGCAAAGAGCTTCCTCTGGAATGGACTGAGACATCTGGGGGACTCTTGGAATGGTGGTACGACCATGGAGTTCTTCTCGCCTTTCCTGTTGAGAGTGCCTCCTCTTGAGATGCGACGGGAACGCCGGGAATTCTTTCCCGTTGAAAGCAGGGAAAGGATCCGTCATCTCGAGCTACGAGGCGGAAACGGGGCTCCTCTGGATGTGGGCGGGACCATCGTGCTTCCTCTCGAGTGGAGACTGGTATGGCGCTGAACTTCTTGAGTTGCAGCAAGGGTGTGAAAGACCCTTTCGAAGTTCCAGAGGTTAGGTGTCATTAGTCTCCAGACGCCTCATCGGAAATAGGCCTCATCTCGCCTGGAAGGGAGAACTTCCTGTATTATCTCGAGTTGCGGCAGGTGTTCTCGAGTTACGACGGGGACCACAGGGACCCGCCCTGGTGGCCTCAGGAGAGGCCAGTCCCCATGCGAGTTGCTAGGGGGCCTCTCGGGATTCCTCTCCCGTCGATACCGGGGCCAAAAACCTTGTGTGGAGTCAGGGCCGGAACCGAGGATTCCTCTCAGGGGCTGACATGGATCTTTGGGTCCTTCTGGAGTCTCCCCAGGGGAGTCAGGCCTCGTCTCGAGTGGGGGCATGCACGTGCGCTTTCCTTCCAGGCTGTAGCAGCAATGTCACGCTTCCCGTCGCGTGGATCAAAGGATCTGTGGTTTCCCCTCGAGGCTTTCCCTCGAGGCTTTCCCACAGGGCTGTCCCACGTGCCACCGTGGTGTGAGTCGATCCTCGGCGTGAAAGATGAGCCAGTGCAGGGCAAAGAGCTTCCTCTGGAATGGACTGAGACATCTGGGGGACTCTTGGAATGGTGGTACGACCATGGATTTCCTCTCGCCTTTCCTGTGGAGAGTGCCTCCTGTTGAGATGCGACGGGAACGCCAGGAATTCTTTCCCGTTGAAAGCAGGGAAAGGATCCCTCATCTCGAGCTACGAGGGGGAAACGGGGCTCCTCTGGATGTGGGCGGGACCATCGTGCTTCCTCTCGAGTGGAGACGGGTATGGCGGTGAACTTCTTGAGTTGCAGCAAGGGTGTGAAAGACCCTTTCGAAGTTCCAGAGGTTAGGTGTCATTAGTCTCCAGGCGCCTCATCGGAAATAGGCCTCATCTCGCCTGGAAGGGAGAATTTCCTGGATTTTCTCGAGTTGCGGCAGGTGTTCTCGAGTTACGACGGGGACCTCAGGGACCCGCCCTGGTGGCCTCAGGAGAGGCCAGTCCCCATGCGAGTTGCTAGGGGGCCTCTCGGGATTCCTCTCCCGTCGATCCCGGGGCCAAAAACCTTGTGTGGCGTCAGGGCCGGAACCGAGGATTCCTCTCAGGGGCTGACATGGATCTTTGGGTACTTCTGGAGTCTCCCCAGGGGAGTCAGGCCTCGTCTCGAGTGGGGGCATGCACGTGCGCTTTCCTTCCAGGCTGTAGCAGCAATGTCACGCTTCCCGTCGCATGGATCAAAGGATCTGTGGATTTCCCTCGAGGCATTCCCTCGAGGTTTCCCACAGGGCTGTCCCACGTGCCACCGTGGTGTGAGTCGATCCTCGGCGTGAAAGATGAGCCAGTGCAGGGCAAAGAGCTTCCTCTGGAATGGACTGAGACATCTGGGGGACTCTTGGAATGGTGGTACGACCATGGAGTTCCTCTCGCCTTTCCTGTTGAGAGTGCCTCCTCTTGAGATGCGACGGGAACGCCGGGAATTCTTTCCCGTTGAAAGCAGGGAAAGGATCCGTCATCTCGAGCTACGAGGGGGAAACGGGGCTCCTCTGGATGTGGGCGGGACCATCGTGCTTCCTCTCGAGTGGAGACTGGTATGGCGCTGAACTTCTTGAGTTGCAGCAAGGGTGTGAAAGACCCTTTCGAAGTTCCAGAGGTTAGGTATCATTAGTCTCCAGACGCCTCATCGGAAATAGGCCTCATCTCGCCTGGAAGGGAGAACTTCCTGGATTTTCTCGAGTTGCGGCAGGTGTTCTCGAGTTACGACGGGGACCTCAGGGACCCGCCCTGGTGGCCTCAGGAGAGGCCAGTCCCCATGCGAGTTGCTAGGGGGCCTCTCGGGATTCCTCTCCCGTCGATACCGGGGCCAAAAACCTTGTGTGGAGTCAGGGCCGGAACCGAGGTTTCCTCTCAGGGGTGACATGGAACTTTGGGTATTTCTGGAGTCTCCCCAGTGGAGTCAGGCCTCGTCTCGAGTGGGGGCATGCACGTGCGCTTTCCTTCCAGGCTGTAGCAGCAATGTCACGCTTACCTCCGCGTGGATCAAAGGATCTGTGGTTTTCCCTCGAGGCTTTCCCTCGAGGCTTTGCCACAGGGCTGTCCCACGTGCCACAGTGGTGTGAGTCGATCCTCGGGGTGAAAGATGAGCCAGTGCAGGGCAAAGAGGTTCCTCTGGAATGGACTGAGAGATCTGGGGGACTCTTGGAATGGTGGTACGACCATGGAGTTCCTCTCGCCTTTCCTGTTGAGAGTGCCTCCTCTTGAGATGCGACGGGAACGCCGGGAATTCTTTCCCGTTGAAAGCAGGGAAAGGATCCCTCATCTCGAGCTACGAGGGGGAAACGGGGCTCCTCTGGATGTGGGCGGGACCATCATGCTTCCTCTCGAGTGGAGACGGGTATGGCGGTGAACTTCTTGAGTAGCAGCAAGGGTGTGAAAGACCCTTTCGAAGTTCCAGAGGTTAGGTGTCATTAGTCTCCAGACGTCTCATCGGAAATAGGCCTCATCTCGGCTGGAAGGGAGAACTTCCTGGATTTTCTCGAGTTGCGGCAGGTGTTCTGGAGTTACGACGGGGACCTCAGGGACCCGCCATGGTGGCCTCAGGAAAGGCCAGTCCCCATGCGAGTTGCTAGGGGGCCTCTCAGGATTCCTCTCCCGTCGATACCGGGGCCAAAAACCTTGTGTGGAGTCAGGGCCGGAAACGAGGTTTCCTCTCAGGGGTGACATGGAACTTTGGGTATTTCTGGAGTCTCCCCAGGGGAGTCAGGCCTCGTCTCGAGTGGGGGCATGCACGTGCGCTTTCCTTCCAGGCTGTAGCAGCAATGTCACGCTTCCCGTCGCGTGGATCAAAGGATCTGTGGTTTTCCCTCGAGGCTTTCCCACAGGGCTGTCCCACGTGCCACCGTGGTGTGAGTCGATCCTCGGCGTGAAAGATGAGCCAGTGCAGGGCAAAGAGGTTCCTCTGGAATGGACTGAGACATCTGGGGGACTCTTGGAATGGTGGTACGACCATGGAGTTCCTCTCGCC
Organism: Capricornis sumatraensis; assembly: GCF_032405125.1. Lineage (NCBI taxonomy): Eukaryota > Metazoa > Chordata > Mammalia > Artiodactyla > Bovidae > Capricornis > Capricornis sumatraensis. Next base: position 4,425,373 of record NW_027184622.1, on the reverse strand, counting down.
TTTCCTGTTGAGAGTGCCTCCTCTTGAGATGCGACGGGAACGCCGGGAATTCTTTCCCGTTGAAAGCAGGGAAAGGATCACTCATCTCGAGCTACGAGGGGGAAACGGGGATCCTCTGGATGTGGGCGGGACCATCGTGCTTCCTCTCGAGTGGAGACGGGTATGGCGGTGAACTTCTTGAGTAGCAGCAAGGGTGTGAAAGACCCTTTCGAAGTTCCAGAGGTTAGGTGTCATTAGTCTCCAGACGCCTCATCGGAAATAGGCCTCATCTCGGCTGGAAGGGAGAACTTCCTGGATTTTCTCGAGTTGCGGCAGGTGTTCTCGAGTTACGACGGTGACCTCAGGGACCCGCCATGGTGGCCTCAGGAAAGGCCAGTCCCCATGCGAGTTGCTAGGGGGCCTCTCAGGATTCCTCTCCCGTCGATACCGGGGCCAAAAACCTTGTGTGGAGTCAGGGCCGGAAACGAGGTTTCCTCTCAGGGGTGACATGGAACTTTGGGTATTTCTGGAGTCTCCCCAGGGGAGTCAGGCCTCGTCTCGAGTGGGGGCATGCACGTGCGCTTTCCTTCCAGGCTGTAGCAGCAATGTCACGCTTCCCGTCGCGTGGATCAAAGGATCTGTGGTTTTCCCTCGAGGCTTTCCCACAGGGCTGTCCCACGTGCCACCGTGGTGTGAGTCGATCCTCGGCGTGAAAGATGAGCCAGTGCAGGGCAAAGAGGTTCCTCTGGAATGGACTGAGACATCTGGGGGACTCTTGGAATGGTGGTACGACCATGGAGTTCCTCTCGCCTTTCCTGTTGAGAGTGCCTCCTCTTGAGATGCGACGGGAACGCCGGGAATTCTTTCCCGTTGAAAGCAGGGAAAGGATCACTCATCTCGAGCTACGAGGGGGAAACGGGGATCCTCTGGATGTGGGCGGGACCATCGTGCTTCCTCTCGAGTGGAGACGGGTATGGCGGTGAACTTCTTGAGTAGCAGCAAGGGTGTGAAAGACCCTTTCGAAGTTCCAGAGGTTAGGTGTCATTAGTCTCCAGACGCCTCATCGGAAATAGGCCTCATCTCGGCTGGAAGGGAGAACTTCCTGGATTTTCTCGAGTTGCGGCAGGTGTTCTCGAGTTACGACGGGGACCTCAGGGACCCGCCATGGTGGCCTCAGGAAAGGCCAGTCCCCATGCGAGTTGCTAGGGGGCCCCTCAGGATTCCTCTCCCGTCGATACCGGGGCCAAAAACCTTGTGTGGAGTCAGGGCCGGAAACGAGGTTTCCTCTCAGGGGTGACATGGATCTTTGGGTACTTCTGGAGTCTCCCTAGGGGAGTCAGGACTCGTCTCGAATGGGGGCATGCACGTGCGCTTTACTTCCAGGCTGTAGCAGCAATGTCACGCTTCCCGTCGCGTGGATCAAAGGATCTGTGGTTTTCCCTCGAGGCTTTCCCTCGAGGCTTTCCCACAGGGCTGTCCCATGTGCCACCGTGGTGTGAGTCGATCCTCGGCGTGAAAGATGAGCCAGTACAGGGCAAAGATCTTCCTCTGGAATGGACTGAGACATCTGGGGGACTCTTGGAATGGTGGTACGACCATGGAGTTCCTCTCGCCTTTCCTGTTGAGAGTGCCTCCTCTTGAGATGCGACGGGAACGCCGGGAATTCTTTCCCGTTGAAAGCAGGGAAAGGATCCCTCATCTCGAGCTACGTGGGGGAAACGGGGCTCCTCTGGATGTGGGCGGGACCATCGTGCTTCCTCTCGAGTGGAGACGGGTATGGCGGTGAACTTCTTGAGTAGCAGCAAGGGTGTGAAAGACCCTTTCGAAGTTCCAGAGGTTAGGTGTCATTAGTCTCCAGACGCCTCATCGGAAATAGGCCTCATCTCGGCTGGAAGGGAGAACTTCCTGGATTTTCTCGAGTTGCGGCAGGTGTTCTGGAGTTACGACGGGGACCTCAGGGACCCGCCATGGTGGCCTCAGGAAAGGCCAGTCCCCATGCGAGTTGATAGGGGGCCTCTCAGGATTCCTCTCCCGTCGATACCGGGGCCAAAAACCTTGTGTGGAGTCAGGGCCGGAAACGAGGTTTCCTCTCAGGGGTGACATGGATCTTTGGGTACTTCTGGAGTCTCCCTAGGGGAGTCAGGACTCGTCTCGAGTGGGGGCATGCACGTGCGCTTTACTTCCAGGCTGTAGCAGCAATGTCACGCTTCCCGTCGCGTGGATCAAAGGATCTGTGGTTTTCCCTCGAGGCTTTCCGTCGAGGCTTTCCCACAGGGCTGTCCCACGTGCCACCGTGGTGTGAGTCGATCCTCGGCGTGAAAGATGAGCCAGTGCAGGACAAAGAGCTTCCTCTCGAATGGACTGAGACATCTGGGGGACTCTTGGAATGGTGGTACGACCATGGAGTTCCTCTCGCCTTTCCTGTTGAGAGTGCCTCCTCTTGAGATGCGACGGGAACGCCGGGAATTCTTTCCCGTTGAAAGCAGGGAAAGGATCCCTCATCTCGAGCTACGAGGGGGAAACGGGGCTCCTCTGGATGTGGGTGGGACCATCGTGCTTCCTCTCGAGTGGAGACGGGTATGGCGGTGAACTTCTTGAGTAGCAGCAAGGGTGTGAAAGACCCTTTCAAAGTTCCAGAGGTTAGGTTTCATTAGTCTCCAGACGCCTCATCGGAAATAGGCCTCATCTCGCCTGGAAGGGAGAACTTCCTGGATTTTCTGGAGTTGCGGCAGGTGTTCTCGAGTTACGACGGGGACCTCAGGGACCCGCCCTGGTGGCCTCAGGAGAGGCCATTCCCCATGCGAGTTGCTAGGGGGCCTCTCAGTATTCCACTCCTGTCGATACCGGGGCCAAAAACCTTGTTTGGAGTCAGGGCCGGAACCGAGGATTCCTCTCAGGGGCTGACATGGATCTTTGGGTATTTCTGGAGTCTCCCCACTGGAGTCAGGCCTCGTTTCGAGTGGGGGCATGCACGAGCGCTTTTCTTCCAGGCTGTAGCAGCAATGTCACGCTTACCTCCGCGTGGATCAAAGGATCTGTGGTTTTCCCTCGAGGCTTTCCCTCGAGGCTTTGCCACAGGGCTCTCCCACGTGCCACAGTGGTGTGAATCGATCCTCGGCGTGAAAGATGAGCCAGTGCAGGGCAAAGAGGTTCCTCTGGAATGGACTGAGACATCTGGGGGACTCTTGGAATGGTGGTACGACCATGGAGTTCCTCTCGCCTTTCCTGTTGAGAGTGCCTCCTCTTGAGATGCGACGGGAACGCCGGGAATTCTTTCCCGTTGAAAGCAGGGAAAGGATCCCTCATCTCGAGCTACGAGGGGGAAACGGGGCTCCTCTGGATGTGGGCGGGACCATCGTGCTTCCTCTCGAGTGGAGACGGGTATGGCGGTGAACTTCTTGAGTAGCAGCAAGGGTGTGAAAGACCCTTTCGAAGTTCCAGAGGTTAGGTGTCATTAGTCTCCAGACGCCTCATCGGAAATAGGCCTCATCTCGGCTGGAAGGGAGAACTTCCTGGATTTTCTCGAGTTGCGGCAGGTGTTCTGGAGTTACGACGGGGACCTCAGGGACCCGCCATGGTGGCCTCAGGAAAGGCCAGTCCCCATGCGAGTTGCTAGGGGGCCTCTCAGGATTCCTCTCCCGTCGATACCGGGGCCAAAAACCTTGTGTGGAGTCAGGGCCGGAAACGAGGTTTCCTCTCAGGGGTGACATGGATCTTTGGGTACTTCTGGAGTCTCCCTAGGGGAGTCAGGACTCGTCTCGAGTGGGGGCATGCACGTGCGCTTTACTTCCAGGCTGTAGCAGCAATGTCACGCTTCCCGTCGCGTGGATCAAAGGATCTGTGGTTTTCCCTCGAGGCTTTCCGTCGAGGCTTTCCCACAGGGCTGTCCCACGTGCCACCGTGGTGTGAGTCGATCCTCGTCGTGAAAGATGAGCCAGTGCAGGGCAAAGAGCTTCCTCTCCAATGGACTGAGACATCTGGGGGACTCTTGGAATTGTGGTACGACCATGGATTTCCTCTCGCCTTTCCTGTTGAGAGTGCCTCCTCTTGAGATGCGACGGGAACGCCGGGAATTCTTTCCCGTTGAAAGCAGGGAAAGGATCCCTCATCTCGAGCTACAAGGGGGAAACAGGGCTCCTCTGGATGTGGGCGGGACCATCGTGCTTCCTCTCGAGTGGAGACGGGTATGGCGGTGAACTTCTTGAGTAGCAGCAAGGGTGTGAAAGACCCTTTCAAAGTTCCAGAGGTTAGGTGTCATTAGTCTCCAGACGCCTCATCGGAAATAGGCCTCATCTCGCCTGGAAGGGAGAACTTCCTGGATTTTCTCGAGTTGCGGCAGGTGTTCTCGAGTTACGACGGGGACCTCAGGGACCCGCCCTGGTGGCCTCAGGAGAGGCCATTCCCCATGCGAGTTGCTAGGGGGCCTCTCAGTATTCCACTCCTGTCGATACCGGGGCCAAAAACCTTGTTTGGAGTCAGGGCCGGAACCGAGGATTCCTCTCAGGGGCTGACATGGATCTTTGAGTACTTCTGGAGTCTTCCCACTGGAGTCAGGCCTCGTTTCGAGTGGGGGCATGCACGAGCGCTTTTCTTCCAGGCTGTAGCAGCAATATCACGCTTACCTCCGCGTGGATCAAAGGATCTGTGGTTTGCCCTCGAGGCTTTCCCTCGAGGCTTTCCCACAGGGCTGTCCCACTTGCCACCGTGGTGTGAGACGATCCTCGGAGTGAAAGATGAGCCAGTGCAGGGCAAAGAGGTTCCTCTGGAATGGACTGAGACATCTGGGGGATTCTTGGAATGGTGGTACGACCATAGAGTTCCTCTCGCCTTTCCTGTTGAGAGTGCCTCCTCTTGAGATGCGACGGGAATACCGGGAATTCTTTCCCGTTGAAAGCAGGGAAAGGATCCCTCATCTCGAGCTACGAGGGGGTAACGGGGCTCCTCTGGTTATGGGCGGGACCATCGTGCTTCCTCTCGAGTGGAGACGGGTATGGCGGTGAACTTCTTGAGTTGCAGCAAGGGTGTGAAAGACCCTTTCGAAGTTCCAGAGGTTAGGTGTCATTAGTCTCCAGACGCCTCATTGGAAATAGGCCTCATCTCGCCTGCAAGGGAGAACTTCCTGGATTTTCTCGAGTTGCGGCAGGTGTTCTCGAGTTACGACGGGGACCTCAGGGACCCGCCATGGTGGCCTCAGGAAAGGCCAGTCCCCATGCGAGTTGCTAGGGGGCCTCTCAGGATTCCTCTCCCGTCGATACCGGGGCCAAAAACCTTGTGTGAAGTCAGGGCCGGAACCGGGGATTCCTCTCAGGGGCTGACATGGATCTTTGGGTACTTCTGGAGTCTCCCCAGGGGAGTCAGGCCTCGTTTCGAGTGGAGGCATGCACGTGCGCTTTCCTTCCAGGCTGTAGCAGCAATGTCACACTTCCCGTCGCGTGGATCAAAGGATCTGTGGTTTTCCCTCGAGGCTTTCCCTCGAGGCTTTCCCACAGGGCTGTCCCACGTGCCACCGTGGTGTGAGTCGATCCTCGGCTTGAAAGATGAGCCAGTGCAGGCAAAGAGGTTCCTCTGGAATGGACTGAGACATCTGGGGGACTCTTGGAATGGTGGTACGAACATGGAGTTCCTATCGCCTTTTCTGTTGAGACTGCCTCCTCTTGAGATGCGACGGGAACGCCGGGAATTCTTTCCCGTTGAAAGCAGGGAAAGGATCCCTCATCTCGAGCTACGAGAGGGAAACGGGGCTCCTCTGGATGTGGGCGGGACCATCGTGCTTCCTCTCGAGTGGAGACGGGTATGGCGGTGAACTTCTTGAGTTGCAGCAAGGGTGTGAAAGACCCTTTCGAAGTTCCAGAGGTTAGGTGTCATTAGTTTCCAGACGCCTCATTGGAAATAGGTCTCATCTCGCCTGGAAGGGAGAACTTCCTGGATTTTCTCGAGTTGCGGCAGGTGTTCTCGAGTTACGACGGGGACCTCAGGGACCCGCCATGGTGGCCTCAGGAAAGGCCAGTCCCCATGCGAGTTGCTAGGGGGCCTCTCAGGATTCCTCTCCCGTCGATACCGGGGCCAAAAACCTTGTGTGGAGTCAGGGCCGGAACCGAGGTTTCCTCTCAGGGGTGACATGGAACTTTGGGTATTTCTGGAGTCTCCCCTGGGGAGTCAGGCCTCGTCTCGAGTGGGGGCATGCACGTGCGCTTTCCTTTCAGGCTGTAGCAGCAATGTCACGCTTCCCGTCGCGTGGATCAAAGGATCTGTGGTTTTCCCTCGAGGCTTTCCCTCGAGGCTTTGCCACAGGGCTGTCCCACGTGCCACAGTGGTGTGAGTCGATCCTCGGCGTGAAAGATGAGCCAGTGCAGGCAAAGAGGTTCCTCTGGAATGGACTGAGACATCTGGGGGACTCTTGGAATGGTGGTACGACCATGGAGTTCCTATCGCCTTTTCTGTTGAGAGTGCCTCCTCTTGATATGCGACGGGAACGCCGGGAATTCTTTCCCGTTGAAAGCAGGGAAAGGATCCCTCATCTCGAGCTACGAGGGGGAAACGGGGCTCCTCTGGATGTGGGCGGGACCATCGTGCTTCCTCTCGAGTGGAGACGGGTATGGCGGTGAACTTCTTGAGTTGCAGCAAGGGTGTGAAAGACCCTTTCGAAGTTCCAGAGGTTAGGTGTCATTAGTCTCCAGACGCCTCATTGGAAATAGGCCTCATCTCGCCTGGAAGGGAGAACTTCCTGGATTTTCTCGAGTTGCGGCAGGTGTTCTCGAGTTACGACGGGGACCTCAGGGACCCGCCATGGTGGCCTCAGGAAAGGCCAGTCCCCATGCGAGTTGCTAGGGGGCCTCTCAGGATTCCTCTCCCGTCGATACCGGGGCCAAAAACCTTGTGTGGAGTCAGGGCCGGAACCGAGGTTTCCTCTCAGGGGTGACATGGAACTTTGGGTATTTCTGGAGTCTCCCCAGGGGAGTCAGGCCTCGTCTCGAGTGGGGGCATGCACGTGTGCTTTCCTTCCAGGCTGTAGCAGCAATGTCACGCTTCCCGTGGCATGGATCAAAGGATCTGTGGTTTTCCCTCGAGGCTTTCCCTCGAGGCTTTCCCACAGGGCTGTCCCACGTGCCACCGTGGTGTGAGTCGATCCTCGGCGTGAAAGATGAGCCAGTGCAGGGCAAAGAGGTTCCTCTGGAATGGACTGAGACATCTGGGGGACTCTTGGAATGGTGGTACGACCATGGAGTTCCTCTCGCCTTTCCTGTTGAGAGTGCCTATTCTTGGGATGCGACGGGAACGCCGGGAATTCTTTCCCGTTGAAAGCAGGGAAAGGATCCCTCATCTCGAGCTACGAGGGGGAAACGGGGCTCCTCTGGATGTGGGCGGGACCATCGTGCTTCCTCTCGAGTGGAGACGGGTATGGTGGTGAACTTCTTGAGTTGCAGCAAGGGTGTGAAAGACCCTTTCGAAGTTCCAGAGGTTAGGTGTCATTAGTCTCCAGACGCCTCATCGGAAATAGGCCTCATCTCGCCTGGAAGGGAGAACTTCCTGGATTTTCTCGAGTTGCGGCAGGTGTGCTCGAGTTACGACGGGGACCTCAGGGACCCGCCCTGGTGGCCTCAGGAGAGGCCAGTCCCCATGCGAGTTGCTAGGGGGCCTCTCGGGATTCCTCTTCCATCGAGACCGGGGCCAAAAACCTTGTGTGGAGTCAGGGCCGGAAACGAGGATTCCTCTCAGGGGCTGACATGGATCGTTGGGTACTTCTGGAGTCTCCCCAGGGGAGTCAGGCCTCGTCTCGAGTGGGGGCATGCACGTGCGCTTTCCTTCCAGGCTGTAGCAGCAATGTCACGCTTCCCGTCGCGTGGATCAAAGGATCTGTGGTTTTCCCTCGAGGCTTTCCCTCGAGGCTTTCCCACAGGGCTGTCCCACGTGCCACCGTGGCGTGAGTCGATCCTCGGCGTGAAAGATGAGCCAGTGCAGGGCAAAGAGGTTCCTCTGGAATGGACTGAGACATCTGGGGGACTCTTGGAATGGTGGTACAACCATGGAGTTCCTCTCGCCTTTCCTGTTGAGAGTGCCTCCTCTTGAGATGCGACGGGAACGCCGGGAATTCTTTCCCGTTGAAAGCAGGGAAAGGATCCCTCATCTCGAGCTACGAGGGGGAAACGGGGCTCCTCTGGATGTGGGCGGGACCATCGTGCTTCCTCTCGAGTGGAGACGGGTATGGCAGAGAACTTCTTGAGTTGCAGCAAGGGAGTGAAAGACCCTTTCGAAGTTCCAGAGGTTAGGTATCATTAGTCTCCAGACGCCTCATCGGAAATAGGCCTCATCTCGCCTGGAAGGGAGAACTTCCTGGATTTTCTCGAGTTGCGGCAGGTGTTCTCGAGTTACGACGGGGACCTCAGGGACCAGCCCTGGTGGCCTCAGGAGAAGACAATCCCCATGCGAGTTGCTAAGGGGACTCTGGGATTCCTCTCCCGTCGATACCGGGAGCAAAAACCTTGTGTGGAGTCAGGGCCAGAACCGAGGTTTCCTCTCTGGGGCTGACATGGATCTTTGGGTACTTCTGGAGTCTCCCCAGGGGAGTCAGGCCTCGTCTCGAGTGGGGACAGGTACGTGCGCTTTCCTTCCAGGCTGTAGCAGCAATGTCACGCTTCCCGTGGCCTGGATCAAAGGATCTGTGGTTTTCCCTCGAGGCTTTCCCTCGAGGCTTTCCCACTGGGCTGTCCCACGTGCCACCGAGGTGTGAGTCGATGCTAGGCGTGAAAGATGAGCCAGTGTAGGGCAAAGAGGTTCCTCTGGAATGGACTGAGACATCTGGGGGACTCTTGGAATGGTGGTACGACCATGGAGTTCCTCTCGCCTTTCCTGTTGAGAGTGCCTCCTCTTGAGATGCGACGGGAACGCCGGGAATTCTTTCCCGTTGAAAGCAGGGAAATGATCCCTCATCTTGAGCTACGAGGGGGAAACGGGGCTCCTCTGGATGTGGGCGGGACCATCGTGCTTCCTCTCGAGTGGAGACGGGTATGGCGGTGAACTTCTTGAGTTGCAGCAAGGGTGTGAAAGACCCTTTCGAAGTTCCAGAGGTTAGGTGTCATTAGTCTCCAGACGCCTCATCGGAAATAGGCCTCATCTCGCCTGGAAGGGAGAGCTTCCTGGATTTTCTCGAGTTGCGGCAGGTGTTCTGGAGTTACGACGGGGACCTCAGGGACCCGCCCTGGTGGCCTCAGGAGAGGCCAGTCCCCATGCGAGTTGCTAGGGGGCCTCTCGGGATTCCTCTCCCGTCGATACCGGGGCCAAAAACCTTGTGTGGAGTCAGGGCCAGAACCGAGGATTCCTCTCAGGGGCTGACATGGATCTTTGGGTACTTCTGGAGTCTCCCCAGGGGAGTCAGGCCTCGTCTCGAGTGGGGGCATGCACGTGTGCTTTCCTTCCAGGCTGTAGCAGCAATGTCACGCTTCCCGTGGCCTGGATCAAAGGATCTGTGGTTTTCCCTCGAGGCTTTCCCTCGAGCCTTTCCCACAGGGCTGTCCCACGTGCCACCCTGGTGTGAGTCGATCCTCGGTGTGAAAGATGAGCCAGTGCAGGGCAAAGAGGTTCCTCAGGAATGGACTGAGACATCTGGGGGACTCTTGGAATGGTGGTACGACCATGGAGTTCCTCTCGCCTTTCCTGTTGAGAGTGCCTCCTCTTGAGATGCGACGGGAACGCCGGGAATTCTTTCCCGTTGAAAGCAGGGAAAGGATCCCTCATCTCGAGCTACGAGGGGGAAACGGGGCTCCTCTGGATGTGGGCGGGACCATCGTGCTTCCTCTCGAGTGGAGACGGGTATGGTGGTGAACTTCTTGAGTTGCAGCAAGGGTGTGAAAGACCCTTTCGAAGTTCCAGAGGTTAGGTGTCATTAGTCTCCAGACGCCTCATCGGAAATAGGCCTCATCTCGCCTGGAAGGGAGAACTTCCTGGATTTTCTCGAGTTGCGGCAGGTGTGCTCGAGTTACGACGGGGACCTCAGGGACCCGCCCTGGTGGCCTCAGGAGAGGCCAGTCCCCATGCGAGTTGCTAGGGGGCCTCTCGGGATTCCTCTTCCATCGAGACCGGGGCCAAAAACCTTGTGTGGAGTCAGGGCCGGAACCGAGGATTCCTCTCAGGGGCTGACATGGATCGTTGGGTACTTCTGGAGTCTCCCCAGGGGAGTCAGGCCTCGTCTCGAGTGGGGGCATGCACGTGCGCTTTCCTTCCAGGCTGTAGCAGCAATGTCACGCTTCCCGTCGCGTGGATCAAAGGATCTGTGGTTTTCCCTCGAGGCTTTCCCACAGGGCTGTCCCACGTGCCACCGTGGTGTGAGTCGATCCTCGGCGTGAAAGATGAGCCAGTGCAGGGCAAAGAGGTTCCTCTGGAATGGACTGAGACATCTGGGGGACTCTTGGAATGGTGGTACAACCATGGAGTTCCTCTCGCCTTTCCTGTTGAGAGTGCCTCCTCTTGAGATGCGACGGGAACGCCGGGAATTCTTTCCCGTTGAAAGCAGGGAAAGGATCCCTCATCTCGAGCTACGAGGGGGAAACGGGGCTCCTCTGGATGTGGGCGGGACCATCGTGCTTCCTCTCGAGTGGAGACGGGTATGGCAGAGAACTTCTTGAGTTGCAGCAAGGGAGTGAAAGACCCTTTCGAAGTTCCAGAGGTTAGGTATCATTAGTCTCCAGACGCCTCATCGGAAATAGGCCTCATCTCGCCTGGAAGGGAGAACTTCCTGGATTTTCTCGAGTTGCGGCAGGTGTTCTCGAGTTACGACGGGGACCTCAGGGACCAGCCCTGGTGGCCTCAGGAGAGGCCAGTCCCCATGCGAGTTGCTAGGGGTCCTCTCGGGATTCCCCTCCCGTCGATACCGGGACCAAAAACCTTGTGTGGAGTCAGGGCCGGAACCGAGGATTCCTCTCAGGGGCTGACATGGATCTTTGGGTACTTCTGGAGTCTCCCCAGGGGAGTCAGGCCTCGTCTCGAGTGGGGGCATGCACGTGCGCTTTCCTTCCAGGCTGTAGCAGCAATGTCACGCTTCCCGTGGCCTGGATCAAAGGATCTGTGGTTTTCCCTCGAGGCTTTCCCTCGAGGCTTTCCCAAAGGGCTGTCCCACGTGCCACCGTGGTGTGAGTCGATCCTCGGCGTGAAAGATGAGCCAGTGCAGGGCAAAGAGGTTGCTCTGGAATGGACTGAGACATCTGGGGGACTCTTAGAATGGTGGTACGACCATGGAGTTCCTCTCGCCTTTCCTGTTGAGAGTGCCTCCTCTTGAGATGCGACGGGAACGCCGGGAATTCTTTCCCGTTGAAAGCAGGGAAAGGATCCCTCATCTCGAGCTACGAGGGGGAAACGGGGCTCCTCTGGATGTGGGCGGGACCATCGTGCTTCCTCTCGAGTGGAGACGGGTATGGCGGTGAACTTCTTGAGTTGCAGCAAGGGTGTGAAAGACCCTTTCGAAGTTCCAGAGGTTAGGTGTCATTAGTCTCCAGACGCCTCATCGGAAATAGGCCTCATCTCGCCTGGAAGGGAGAACTTCATGGATTTTCTCGAGTTGCGGCAGGTGTTCTCGAGTTACGACGGGGACCTCAGGGACCCGCCCTGGTGGCCTCAGGAGAGGCCAGTCCCCATGCGAGTTGGTAGGGGGCCTCTGGGGATTCCTCTCCCGTCGATACCGGGGCCAAAAACCTTGTGTGGATTCAGGGCCGGAAACGAGGATTCCTCTCAGGGGCTGACATGGATCTTTGGGTACTTCTGGAGTCTCCCCAGGGGAGTCAGGCCTCGTCTCGAGTGGGGGCATGCACGTGCGCTTTCCTTCCAGGCTGTAGCAGCAATGTCACGCTTCCCGTGGCCTGGATCAAAGGATCTGTGGTTTTCCCTCGAGGCTTTCCCTCGAGGTTTTCCCACAGGGCTGTCCCACGTGCCACCGTGGTGTGAGTCGATCCTCGGCGTGAAAGATGAGCCAGTGCAGGGCAAAGAGGTTCCTCTGGAATGGACTGAGACATCTGGGGGACTCTTGGAATGGTGGTATGACCATGGAGTTCCTCTCGCCTTTCCTGTTGAGAGTGCCTCCTCTTGAGATGCGACGGGAACGCCGGGAATTCTTTCCCGTTGAAAGCAGGGAAAGGATCCCTCATCTCGAGCTACGAGGGGGAAACGGGGCTCCTCTGGATGTGGGCGGGACCATCGTGCTTCCTCTCGAGTGGAGACGGGTATGGCGGTGAACTTCTTGAGTTGCAGCAAGGGTGTGAAAGACCCTTTCGAAGTTCCAGAGGTTAGGTGTCATTAGTCTCCAGACGCCTCATCGGAAATAGGCCTCATCTCGCCTGGAAGGGAGAACTTCCTGGATTTTCTCGAGTTGCAGCAGGTGTTCTCGAGTTACGACGGGGACCTCAGGGACCCGCCCTGGTGGCCTCAGGAGAGGCCAGTCCCCATGCGAGTTGCTAGGGGGCCTCTCGGAATTCCCCTCCCGTCGATACCGGGGCCAAAAACCTTGTGTGGAGTCAGGGCCGGAACCGAGGATTCCTCTCAGGGGCTGACATGGATTTTTGGGTACTTCTGGAGTCTCCCCAGGGGAGTCAGGCCTCGTCTCGAGTGGGGGCATGCACGTGCGCTTTCCTTCCAGGCTGTAGCAGCAATGTCACGCTTCCCGTGGCCTGGATCAAAGGATCTGTGGTTTTCCCTCGAGGCTTTCCCTCGAGGCTTTCCCACAGGGCTGTCCCACGTGCCACCGTGGTGTGAGTCGATCCTCGGCGTGAAAGATGAGCCAGTGCAGGGCAAAGAGGTTGCTCTGGAATGGACTGAGACATCTGGGGGACTCTTTGAATGATGGTACGACCATGGAGTTCCTCTCGCCTTTCCTGTTGAGAGTGCCTCCTCTTGAGATGCGACGGGAACGCCGGGAATTCTTTCCCGTTGAAAGCAGGGAAAGGATCCCTCATCTCGAGCTACGAGGGGGAAACGGGGCTCCTCTGGATGTGGGCGGGACCATCGTGCTTCCTCTCGAGTGGAGACGGGTATGGCGGAGAACTTCTTGAGTTGCAGCAAGGGTGTGAAAGACCCTTTCGAAGTTCCAGAGGTTAGGTGTCATTAGTCTCCAGACGCCTCATCGGAAATAGGCCTCATCTCGCCTGGAAGGGAGAACTTCCTGGATTTTCTCGAGTTGCGGCAGGTGTTCTCGAGTTACGACGGGGACCTCAGGGACCCGCCCTGGTGGCCTCAGGAGAGGCCAGTCCCCATGCGAGTTGCTAGGGGGCCTCTGGGGATTCCTCTCCCGTCGATACCGGGGCCAAAAACCTTGTGTGGATTCAGGGCCGGAACCGAGGATTCCTCTCAGGGGCTGACATGGATCTTTGGGTACTTCTGGAGTCTCCCCAGGGGAGTCAGGCCTCGTCTCGAGTGGGGGCATGCACGTGCGCTTTCCTTCCAGGCTGTAGCAGCAATGTCACGCTTCCCGTGGCCTGGATCAAAGGATCTGTGGTTTTACCTCGAGGCTTTCCCTCGAGGTTTTCCCACAGGGCTGTCCCACGTGCCACCGTGGTGTGAGTCGATCCTCGGCGTGAAAGATGAGCCAGTGCAGGGCAAAGAGGTTCCTCTGGAATGGACTGAGACATCTGGGGGACTCTTGGAATGGTGGTATGACCATGGAGTTCCTCTCGCCTTTCCTGTTGAGAGTGCCTCCTCTTGAGATGCGACGGGAACGCCGGGAATTCTTTCCCGTTGAAAGCAGGGAAAGGATCCCTCATCTCGAGCTACGAGGGGGAAACGGGGCTCCTCTGGATGTGGGCGGGACCATCGTGCTTCCTCTCGAGTGGAGACGGGTATGGCGGTGAACTTCTTGAGTTGCAGCAAGGGTGTGAAAGACCCTTTCGAAGTTCCAGAGGTTAGGTGTCATTAGTCTCCAGACGCCTCATCGGAAATAGGCCTCATCTCGCCTGGAAGGGAGAACTTCCTGGATTTTCTCGAGTTGCAGCAGGTGTTCTCGAGTTACGACGGGGACCTCAGGGACCCGCCCTGGTGGCCTCAGGAGAGGCCAGTCCCCATGCGAGTTGCTAGGGGGCCTCTCGGAATTCCCCTCCCGTAGATACCGGGGCCAAAAACCTTGTGTGGAGTCAGGGCCGGAACCGAGGATTCCTCTCAGGGGCTGACATGGATCTTTGGGTACTTCTGGAGTCTCCCCAGGGGCGTCAGGCCTCGTCTCGAGTGGGGGCATGCACGTGCGCTTTCCTTCCAGGCTGTAGCAGGAATGTCACGCTTCCCGTCTCGTGGATCAAAGGATCTGTGGTTTTCCCTCGAGGCTTTCCCTCGAGGCTTTCCCACAGGGCTGTCCCACGTGCCACCGTGGTGTGAGTCGATCCTCGGCGTGAAAGATGAGCCAGTGCAGGGCAAAGAGGTTGCTCTGGAATGGACTGAGATATCTGGAGGACTCTTTGAATGATGGTACGACCATGGAGTTCCTCTCGCCTTTCCTGTTGAGAGTGCCTCCTCTTGAGATGCGACGGGAACGCCGGGAATTCTTTCCCGTT